>NC_141874.1:216667715-216970745 GCF_056163025.1 Triticum urartu
TAGGCTCAGCAGAGAGGTCCCCGCCGGTCTACATCCTAAGCACTCCGGGGTCTTAGGCCCATCGCCCGTTGCACTCCGGGTCGTTGTGTGCAGGGTGGATACCAGCACCGCTTCAGATGGCCAGCACGATCCGACCATGCCACAATGCTGAATTGGACGTCTGACAAAGCTTCGGCTGATACTGCGATGTTGAGGCCTATATCTATTCTCACGTGGTGGTTAGTGCGTAAAGGCCAGAGGCCAACTTAGAACAAATACCCAAACCTGTTAGTGCATTGGGGGCTCGCGGAGACGAGTAGAGACTCATGATAATGTGACCCCGTCGCCCTGCCTCGTGGACTTACGGCAAGGGCCCAGAATGCCCGGCCGTGCCACGTAGAAACTCGTGGGTGCTCAACGGGCCCGCCCGACTTTCACATCAACTCGCGGGTACCCCTCAGGGCCGACTCGACTTCAACAATGGTCTCAAGTAAAGTCAAGGTAACCGTGTGTCCAAACATCAAGAGGAAAACCCGAGGAATCACCTTCGGTGAATTCCACTTGATGTAATCATCAAGGTGAACGTAAGAGGAACCACCCTCGAGGTTCACACTTGAGAGGTTGCACGACAGAGCCGTATCGGGAATGGTGAAGGAGGAACCACCCTCGTGGACCATGACCGAATAGCTACACTACAAAGTTGTCATCGGGAGTGCGTTGTGAGGTCTCACCCTCGGCACTCGATAGTAGCTCTGCAGAGTCGAGCAACAAAAGGGCCGTGATGTGATGTGAGGTGTTGGGCTCTAGTCGTCGATCACGTTGATCGAGTCGTCGATGCTTAAGCAGGGGCAAGAAGGACAAAGGTGGGGTCACTGATGGATCACTAACCAACCTATACTAAGTAGTTTAGGATAAGCAGGTAGGTAACAATGAGTGATGTCTACTACACAACCTTCTTCTTGTAAACGTTGTTGGGCCTCCAAGTGCAGAGGTTTGTAGGACTGTAGCAAATTTCCCTCAAGTGGATGACCTAAGGTTTATCAATTCGTGGGAGGCGTAGGATGAAGATGGTCTCTCTCAAACAACCCTACAACCAAATAACAAAGACTCTCTTGTGTCCCCAACACACCCAATACAATGGTAAATTGTATAGGTGCACTAGTTCGGCGAAGAGACGGTGATACAAGTGCAATATGGATGGTAGATATAGATTTTTGTAACATGAAAATATAAAAACAACAAGGTAACTAATGATAAAAGTGAGCGAAAACAGTATTGCAATGCTAGGAAACAAGGCCTAGGGATCATACTTTCACTAGTGCAAGTTCTCTCAACAATAATAACATAATTGGATCATATAACTATCCCTCAACATGCAACAAAGAGTCACTCCAAAGTCACTAATAGCGGAGAACAAATGAAGAGATTATTGTAGGGTACGAAACCACCTCAAAGTTATCCTTTCTGATCGATCTATTCAAGAGTCTGTAGTAAAATAACACGAAGATATTCTTTCCGTTCAATCTATTCTAGAGCTCGTACTAGAATAACACCTTAAGACACAAATCAACCAAAACCCTAATGTCACCTAGACTCCAATGTCACCTCAAGTATCTATGGGTATGATTATACGATATGTATCACACAATCTTAGATTCATCTATTCAACCAACACAAAGAACTTCAAAGAGTGCCCCAAAGTTTCTACCGGAGAGTCAAGACGAAAACGTGTGCCAACCCCTATGCATAAGTTCACGAGGTCATGGAACTCGCAAGTTGATCACCAAAACATACATCAAGTGGATCACGTGAATATCCCATCCTCACCATAGATAAGCACATGCAATATATACATCAAGTGTTATCAAATCCTTAAAGACTCAATCCGATAAGATAAATTCAAAGGGAAAACTCAATCCATTACAAGAGAGTAGAGGGGGAGAAACATCATAAGATCCAACTATAATAGCAAAGCTTGCGATACATCAAGGTCGTGCCGAATCAAGAACATGAGAGAGAGAGAGAGATCAAACACATAGCTACTGGTACAGACCCTCAGCCCTGAGGGTGAACTACTCCCTCCTCGTCACAGAGAGCACCAGGATGATGAAGATGGCCACCGGAGATGGATTCCCCCCTCCGGCAGGGTGCCGGAACGGGTCTAGATTGGTTTTCGATGGCTACGGAGGCTTGCAGCGATGGAACTCTCGATCTAGGTTTCTTTCTGGAAGTTTGAGTATATATAAGATGTGTTGGAGTCGGGAACAAGTCAGGGGGTCCCCGAGGCGGTCACGAGGTAGGGGGCGCGCCCACGGGGGTAGGGCGCGCCCCCACCCTCGTGGGTGCCTCAGGACTCTTCTGGCCCATCTCCGGTACTCAGTGGGCTTCTTCTGGTCCAAAAATTATCTCCGTGAATTTTTAGGTTAATCGGACTCCGTTTGGTTTTCCTTTTCTGCAATACTCAAAAACAAGGAAAACACAAAAATTGGCACTAGGCTCTAGGTTAATAGGTTAGTCCCAAAATCATATAAAATAGCATATAAATACATATAAAACATCCTAGATGGATAATATAATAGCATGGAACAATAAAAAATTGTAGATACGTTGGAGACGTATCAATAAGCAGGTTACAAAAGCAGACTATGCATCAGAGTAGGAGCAAACAATAACAGTAGCAAAATCTAATGCAAGCATGAGAGAATGAAATGGGCGATATCGGGATGATCAAAGGGGGGGCTTGCCTAGAAGCTCAGACGAGAAGGAGGGGTCGTCGTTGACGTAGTCGATCACAGCGGCGACATCAGTCTCGGAGGCTACTAGAGAGAAGAGGGGGGAAGAAACAGTAAATACAAAGCAAGAAAGTGCATAACGGGACAACAAGCAGAGCTAGACGTGATCTAACGCGGTGCTACACGATACCAGCGAAGGGGGAGAACATCCGGGAATGTTTCCCCGGAGTTTAACATTTCGGACAGACGAACCAGAGGGGGAAGGTTGCATGTTCGCTATGCTAGGGGTGTGTGGTAGACGAATGGAGGGCACATCCGAATTCGTCTCGTCGTTCTGAGCAACTTTCATGTAGAAAACCTTTTCACCCAAGTTACGGATTATTTTCTATTAATTTTCAAAGTTTTAAACATTTTCTAAAATTAATATTAATTCGAAATTAATTATTAAAATGCTAGATGCACCCAGCATAGGGTACACAAAAGTGCACCCAGTGGCTGACAGGTGGGCCAGGGGGTCCCAGTTGACCAGTCAATGTTCACTGGTCAACAGGGGGTGGGCCCCGCTGTCATTGGCTGTGTGATTAACTAACTAGTTAATTAGGCAACTAATTAGGTTAAATTTTTTAGCTAGTTTAATCAAACTAATTAGTTAGTTAATTAATTAATATTTATTTTCATTTTCATTTTCATTCCCGTTTAACAGGGGGTGGGCCCCGTGTGGCAGTGATCTAGTCGGGCCACACACACAGCCAACACGGCCACAACCATGGCCATGGCTGGAGGCAGCGGTGGAAAATGGCAAGGGGCCGCCGGCGGGAAGGGGCGGCAGCCGATGAGGCAAACAACACGAGGCTAGGTGGCGGCGGGGCCCGCGACGGTCGCGGCCGGAGTCGGGTGGTGCAGGAGCAGCGGCTAGCGGCAGGAGGGACGGGGCTGCATGGCGGATGGCGTGGCAATAGAGAGGTCCGCATAGGCGGTGAGCACGGCCACCGGGCGCATGTGGGGCGGTGATCGCGGGCGTGGCGGTGTGTGGGCGCGGCGTGGCTGCAGTGGTGCACACGTGCGAGGACGAGAGGGCGTGCGGAGGAGGATGACTAGGTCCTCACCGACGGCAGTAGGGGATCGGGCGTCGAGGCGCAAGGGAGCAGCCTGGGGGAGAGGCGGGGAGGCATTCCGGCAGCGGGGTCGGGGAGGCGACGGGCGTTGGTGGTTCAGACGAGGCGACGTCGGGGCGAGGTGGCGCCGGCGATCCGGCGATGGCGATGACGCACAACGGCGGGGGCGAAGGGGTCGGGGCGACGAGCGGCTTCGGGTTGGGCGTGCCATGCGGGAGGAGAGGGGGCGCGGGGTCGAGGTGGTGGCGAGGGGCGATGGTGATGGGGTCGGGGCGGTTCGCCTGATCTCGATCCAGGTTGAGTCGGTATGGGGAGAGGAGCGAGGGGGGTCAAGGGAAGGGGAAGTGGGGTGGTAGCGGTTAGGGTTCGCTCGGGGTGAGGGGATAAGGGGGGAAGGTGGGCCAGGCTATGGGGGTGACCGACTGGGCCGACGGGGTCGAGGTCCGGTGGGGAAAAGGGGGGGGTTCCTTTTCTCTAATTTTATTTCTTTTATTTTCTATTAAAAGGATAGCTACTATTTTGGATGAAAACAAGGCATCAAATGATTTTTTGTTGAATGTGAAACTTAGAAAATAATTTAGGCACAACTTTGTGGTGTTGCCTAAAAAGTTTCAGGGCCAAAGGAATTGCTCAAGCATTTTTAGAAATCGAAAAGGTCAATGTAATAGTTGTTGGACCACAAAATAAAATCCCATGGGCATTTTGGGAAGTCAAATGAGGTTGGTTTTCAACATGACAAATAACCAGAGATTATTTGCCACACTTTGAACATTTTAGCTTTCATGTTTGAAAACTTTGAGTTTTGGACCTTAATTTGAATTTGAGTTTGAACAAAGATCTGGATCAAGCAAGGATTAGCAACAGTAATGTGATGACATGGCACGATTAGCAGGGGTTTACTGTAGCTTAATTATCCGGGCGTCACAATTCTCCTCCACTACAAGAAATATCGTCCTGAGATTTAAGGGGTGGAGTAAGGGGGAAAGACTCGGGAAGGACGGAGCTCAACACAAGATAGATATCTGGGGGCTATCTCAGTGAACGTGGCATGGAGGCATCTCTCGAGTTGAAATTCAAGAAAGTCATCGAGAGCAAGGTAAGGAGGTGCAATAAGAAGCTTCCACCGGGTAGGCAATCATTTGTTGCCTAAAATAGGGGGTGGAAGGGGTTCAGAGCATCAAGAATAAGTATTACGTCTAATACTAGAACAGATCACAAGAAGGTGGCTCGTGAATTACATACAAAGCCAAGCGTGAGGAACAATTTTGGAAGAGAGGGATGTACAGGAGAGTCAGGTTTCGATCGTGTGGAATTGTGGGTTATGGGCCCACCATGTGGGTTAAAAGTAGGAAGGGTGCTAACATTTTGCATGATCATGATAGCAAGGCAGGTCAGAGGATGACCTGTCAGTTATGTTGGCAACAACATTGGTACCAAGGGCGAGAGACGAAGAGAACCATTTTCCTGCTCGTTAAGACGAGGCGGACCAATAGGCAAAGTTCTCTTCCATCGGTGGCTACCGGAATGTCATCAACAATAGTAACAAGGTCTTACCGACAGAGTTTGCACACCAAGGTGTTTACATAAGCAGGGAATTATCTCTGCTCAGATATGATAGGTTACAAGAAATTTTATACAAAACAATGAAAGGGAAAGTGTAGACTCGAATCAGTTATCGGTGTTCTCGAGTGTCTTACAACTCAGAACCCATGGAAAATTTGAATCGGCGAGAAATAATAGTTGATGAAGAACTCATAAGAAGTTATGTAGTTTTGTGATATCCTCGAGATACCATAGGGTAATACTCGAGGGTATATCAGAATAGAAGTTGGACAGGTAAAAAGGTCTGCAGAAGACAAGTACTTTAACTTGTGTGAGAAATGGGATCAAAGAAGAACAATATGGTCGAAACCATGGTTACAAAGGACCAAACATGGATACAAGATGAACTTATGACAAGGGGATTATTATTATAACAAGAAGCTTCCATGATAGGATCTACACCGTGTCCATGGGCATGAACACAAAGTTCAAGGTCGACTCCCACTTCTCCAATGCATAACCTTCCATTCACTTCTCGTCTCGACGAAGTTGTAGAATTGAAAAAAAATTATTCAAAGAAACGTCAGTAGATATAACCCGCATACTCTTCGGGTTGAAACAGATCATGGAAGGCATAGATTCACCCATTGGGGCATCTTAGGAACATACACCACAATTTCAGGAGTAATTAACTCAAGCTCGAAAGCAGAGTATGGTTGACAAGAGCGGGGATACAATTTTACCAAGGCATTACATATCCGAGGAAAGCCTCACAAGGTTAGTGAATATAAAGGACGCCGTCGGATAAAACCCAACAAAAGATCTGGTGGTTCACAAGGGATCTGATGTGAGCACGGTACTCAACCAGAAGAAGAAAGAATGCAAGGACATCAGATTATATAAACAACCGACTAATTCTAAGCTCGAATGCAAAGAGAATTATGATTTCCAAAACGGGGGATCAGAAGAAGGGGCTCTAATCAAATACAATTAAGTAGAATAGACATAGATCAATAATCATTCAAGGTATGATTTGTCGAACACCGACTCATGTCTGGGGTGACATCTGAGCCTAAAGGAATAATTCTAAGTAGGACTGATGCTCGCGAGCATTCACAAACAAATCGAATCAATTTCTAAAAATTATGATGACAAAGGATGCTGATGAGTATTACTAGATATATGGAAGTAACCATAATACAAGCAGATAAGTAGTTGCAGAGCAATAGTTGAAGAGGATTATTGGAAGATTGGATAGTATTTCAAAGTATCTTGTGAATCACTTGATCAACTAGGAACGAACAAATCCTCAATAAGTGTGAGGAATTATTCGTAGATGTATTCATGTGGCAAGGAATCACAAGGCAGTGACACGGGGGATTCTTAAAAGTCGAAGAATAATTCGATGCATCTTGTAATAACAAGAGCAACTGGAAATGATTGTCTGAATGACAAGGGTATGAAGTTCTCCGTAAAGATATACCGGAGGTAGGGAATTGCAAAGCGACGAGCACAAAAGTCTCAGGAAATACTGAAGGGTATCTTCAGAATCTTCTGGTGAAGCATGCCATCATCTAGAATGAAGGGGCTCTCCGGGAGAAAGTATTTACGAGAACCTAGAACTAGAGTTAGCAAAACCATTTAACCCAAATAGAAGAGAGGTCAGAATCCCAGAGTATAGACGAGGAGTAAAATATCCTAATACCATCCAATGGCGACGTGGGCCCGTAAGCCACACAACCATGTTAGTAAATCAGTTTTTAAAGACTAGACTCAACTTCGGCCAAGGAGTTGGAAAGGGGGGGGGGGTTCCTACAGGTAGTCGGCTCTGATACCAACTCGTGATGCCCTCGATTCAATCGTACACTAATCATACACGTAAATGTGTACGATCAAGATTAGGGACTCACGTGAATATATCACAACACAACTCTAAACACAAATTATAATAATACAAGCTTTATATAACAAGCCAGGGGCCTCGAGGGCTCGAATACATAGCTCGGTACACAAGAGTCAGCGAATGCAACAATATCAGAGTACAAACATAAGTTAAACAAGGGATGCCTTAAGAAGGCTAGCACAAAAGCAACAACGATCGAAAAGGCAAGGCCTCCTGCCTTGGACCTCCTAACTACTCCTGGTCCTCGACGATCTCCACGTAGCAGCAAGCACCATTGTGAAGTAGTAGACATCGGCGGTGGCATCTGGCACCTGGGATCCACCATCTGGTTGCAACAACTGGAAAGAAGATAGAAGGGGGAAAAGGGGGTAGCAAAGCAACCGTGAGTACTCATCCAAAGTACTCGCAAGCATCAGATCTATACTAAGTATGCATTGGTATCAAATGGAAGGGTTGTATCTGTGGACTGAATGGCAGAATGCCAGAATAGAGGGGAAGGCCTAGCCTATCGAAGACTAGCATCTTCAAGCAGCTCCAAGCATCTTGCAACATGTAGAAGGGTAAAGAATAGCAGTTTATATTTAACAAACATGTTGTAGTAATAATGCCCAGAGATCCTTCCTCGACTACCTGCGAGAAAGCAATCTCAGAGCCACATATCCATCACATGTCTCAAGTATCCATTTCTAGTTATATAAGATCAGGATACAAGTCTGAACATCCATTACCGTGGACATGGTATTCGAATATATATCTTCCCTGCAGGGGTGCACCATGTTACCCAACACGCTCGATCACTCTGGCTGGACACACCTTGCTGGGGTCAATGCCCGGCCTCGAAAGATCAACATGTCGCAGCCCTACCTAGGCTTAGCAGAGAGGTCCTCGCCAGTCTACATCCTAAGCACTCCGGGGTCTTGGGCCCTTCGCCCGTTGCACTCCGGGTCGTTGTGTGCAGGGTGGATACCAACACCGCCTCGGATGGCCAGCACGATCCGACTGTGCCACAATGCTGAACTGGACATCTGACAAAGCTTCGGCTGATACCGCGACGTCGAGGCCCATATCTATTCTCACGTGGTGGTTAGTGCATAAAGGCCAGAGGCCAACTCAGAACAAATACCCAAACTTGTTAGTGCATTAAGGGCTCGCGGAGACGAGTAGAGACTCACGATAATGTGACCCCGTCGCCCCGTCTCGTGGACTTACGGCAAGGGCCCAGAATGCCCGACCGTGCCACGTAGAAAACTCGTGGGTGCTCAACGGGCCCGCCCGACTTTCACATCAACTCGCGGGTACCCCTCAGGGCCGACCCGACTTCAACAATGGTCTCAAGTAAAGTCAAGGTAACCGTGTGTCCAAACATCAAGAGGAAAACCCGAGGAATCACCCTCAGTGAATTCCACTCGATGTAATCATCAAGGTGAACGTAAGAGGAACCACCCTCGAGGTTCACACTTGAGGGTTTGCACGACAGAGCCGTATCGGGAATGGTGAAGGAGGAACCACCCTTGTTGACCATGACCGAATAGCTACACTACAGAGTTGTCATCGGGAGTGCGTTGTGAGGTCTCACCCTCAGCACTCGATAGTAGCTCTGCAGAGTCGAGCAACAAAAGGGGCGTGATGTGATGTGAGGTGTCGGGCTCTGGTCGTCGATCACGTTGATCGAGTCGTCGATGCTGAATCAGGGGCAACAAGGACAAAGGTGGGGGTCACTGATGGATCACTAACCAACCTATATTAAGTAGTTTAGGATAAGCAGGTAGGTAACAATAAGCAGGTTACAAAAGCAGGCTATGCATCAGAATAGGGGCAAACAATAACAGTAGCAAAATCTAATGCAAGCATGAGAGAATGGAATGGGCGATATCAGGATGATCAAAGGGGGGGCTTGCCTGGAAGCTCAGACGAGAAGGAGGGGTCGTCGTCAACGTAGTCTATCACATCGGCAACATCAGTCTCGGAGTCTACCAGAGAGAAGAGGGGGAAGAAACAGTAAATACAAAGCAAGCAAATGCATAACAGAACAACAGGCAGAGCTAGACGTGATCTAACGCGGTGCTACATGATACCGACGAAGGGGGAGAACATCCGGGAATGTTTCCCCGGAGTTTAGCATTTCAGACAGACGAACCGGAGGGTAAGGTTGCATGTTCTCTATGCTAGGGGTGTGTGGCAGATGAACGGAGGGACATCCGGATTCGTCTCGTCGTTCTGAGCAACTTTCATGTATAAAACTTTTTCATCTGAGTTATGGATTATTTTCTATTAATTTTTGAAGTTTTAAACATTTTTTGAAATTAATATTAATTCGAAATTTATTATTAAAATGCGAGATGCACCCAGCGGATGATAGGTGGGCCAGGGGGTCCGAGTTGACCAGTCAACGTTGGCTGGTCAACAGGGGGGTGGGCCCCCCTATCATTGGCTGTCTGATTAACTAACTAGTTAATTAGGCAACTAATCAGGTTAAAAAGTTAAGCTACTTTAATTAAACTAATTAGTTAATTAATTAATATTTATTTTAATTTTATTTTCGTTTCCGTTTAACAAGGGGCAGGCCTCATGTGGCAGTGGCCTAGTCGGGCCACACACGCAGCTAGCACGGCCACGGCTATGGCCATGGCTGGAGGCAGCGGCGAATAACGGCAAGGGGCCGCCAGCGGGAAGGGGACAACGCAAGGCTGGGCGGCGGCGGGGCCCATGACAGTCCCGGCCAGAGCCGGGTGGTGCCGGAGCAGCGGCTAGTGGCAGCGGGGACGGGGCTGGCGGATGGCGTGGCAATAGCGAGGTCCGCACAGGTGGTGAGCACGGCCACCGGGCGCATGTGGGACGGTGATTGTGGGTGTGGCGGCGTGTGGGTGCGGCGCGGCTGCAGTGGTGCGCGCGTGCGACGACGAGAGGGCGCGGGAAGGAGGATGACTGGGTCCTCACCGACGGCAGTAGGGGATCGGGTGTCGAAGCGCAAGGGAGCGGCCTGGGGGAGAGGCGGGGAGGCGTTCCGGCAGCGGGGTCGGGGAGGCAACGGGTGTCGGTGGTGCAGAAGAGGTGGCGGGGCGACGTCAGGGCTTGGTGGCGCCGGCGATCCGGCGATCCGGCGACGGCAACGGCACACAGCGGCGGGGGCGAAGGGGTCGGGGCATCGAGCGGCTTCGGGTCAGGTGCGCCATGCAGGAGGAGCGGGGGCGCGGGGTTGAGGTGGTGGCGAGGGGCGGCGGTGATGGGGTCGGGGTGGTTCGCCCGATCCTGATCCAGGTTGGGTCGGGTTGGGGAGAGGAGCGAGGGGGATCGAGGGGAGGGGAAGTGGGGTGGTAGCGGTTAGGGTTCGCTCGGGGTGAGGGGATAAGGGGGGAAGGTGGGCCGGGCTGTGGGGGTGACCGACTAGGCCGGCGGGGTCGAGGTCCGGTGGGGAAAAGGGGGGGGGTTCCTTTTCTCTAATTTTATTTCTTTTATTTCCTATTAAAAGGATAGCTATTGTTTTGGATGAAAACAAGGCATCAAACGATTTTTTGTTGAATATGAAACTTAGCAAATAATTCAGGCACAACATTGTGGTGTTGCCTAAAAATTTTCAGGGCCAAAGGAATTGTTCAAGCATTTTTAGAAATTGAAAAGGTCAACGTAATAATTGTTGGACCACAAAATAAAATACTAGGGGCATTTTGGGAAGTCAAATGAGGTTGGTTTTCAACATGACAAATAATTAGAGATTATTTGCCACACTTTGAACATTTTAGCTTTCATGTTTGAAAACTTTGAGTTTTGGACCTTAATTTGAATTTGAGTTTGAACAAAGATTTGGATCAAGCAAGGATTAGCAACAGTAATGTGATGACATGGCACCATTAGCAGGGGTTTACTATAGCTTAATTATCTGGTCGTCACAATACCTATTCCTTTTCGGAGTCTGAAACTTTCTGGAAAGTGTCCCTTATGTACTCCTCCGGGGTTACGGTGTCAATAACATTGGTTTCAACATTTATGGGTTTACCTAAGATATAATGTTTGATTCTTTGACCGTTCACCACCTTCGGATTTGTGCCTTCGAAGTTGTTGATTTTTATGGCACCGGAACGATAGACCTCCTCGATAACGTAAGGACCTTCCCATTTAGAGAGGAGTTTTCCTGCAAAAAATCTTAAACGAGAGTTGTATAACAAAACATAATCACCTACATTAAACTCACGCTTTTGTATCCTTTTGTCATGCCATCTTTTAACTTTTTCTTTAAACAACTTGGCATTTTCATAGGCCCGGGTTCTCCACTCATCAAGTGAGCTAATGTCAAATAGTCTCTTCTCACTAGCAAGTTTGAAAGCATAATTGAGCTCTTTAATGGCCCAATATGCCTTATGTTCTAGTTCGAGAGGTAAGTGACATGCTTTTCCATAAACCATTTTATACGGAGACATACCCATAGGATTTTTACATGCAGTTCTATAGGCCCATAATGCATCATCAAGTTTCTTGGACCAATTCTTTCTAGATCTATTAACATTCTTTTGCAAAATTAATTTAATATCTCTTTTACTCAATTCTACTTGACCATTAGACTGTGGGTGGTATGGAGATGCAATTCTACGATTAACATCATACTTAGCAAGCATTTTACGAAAAGCACCATGAATAAAATGTGAACCACCATCAGTCATTAAGTATCTAGGGACTCCAAACCTCGGAAAAATAACTTCTTTAAGCATCTTAATAGAGGTGTTATGATCATCAGTACTAGTTGGAATAGCTTCTACCCACTTAGTAACGTAATCAACAACAACTAAAATATGTGTGTACCCATTAGAGGAAGGAAACAGTCCCATATAATCAAAGCCCCAAACATCAAATGGTTCAATAACAAGTGAATAGTTCATAGGAATTTCTTGACGTCTACTAATATTACCAATTCTTTGACATTCATCACAAGACAAGACAAACTTACGGGCATCTTTGAAAAGAGTAGGCCAATAAAAACCAAATTGCAACACCTTATGTGCAGTTCTATCTCCAGCGTGGTGTCCTCCATAAGCCACAGAGTGACACTTGCGTAGGATCTATTCCTATTCATGCTCAGGTACACAACGTCTAATAGCACCATCTACTCCTTCTTTATAAAGGTGTGGGTCATCCCAAAAGCAATGTCTCAAATCATAGATTTTTTTTCTTTTGCTGGTATGTGAAACTAGGTGGTATAAATTTAGCAACAATGTAATTTGCATAATCAGCATACCATGGAGCAGTACGAGAAGCATTTATGATAGCTAATTGTTCATCAGGAAAACTATCATTAATAGGGAGTGGGTCATCAAGAACATTTTCTAACCTAGACAAGTTGTGTGCAACGGGGTTCTCAGCTCCCTTCCTGTCAATAATATGCAAATCAAATTCTTGTAGCAAGAGAACCCATCTAATAAGTCTAGGTTTAACATTTTTCTTTTCCATAAGGTATTTAATAGCAGCATGATCAGTGTGAACAATTACTTTAGAATCAACAATATAAGGTCTGAACTTATCACAAGCAAATACATCTGCTAAAAATTCTTTTTCAGTAGTAGCATAATTTCTCTGGGCACTATCTAGAGTTTTACTAGCATACTAGATAACATTTAATTTCTTATCAACTCTTTGTCCTAGAACAACACCTACAGCATAATAACTAGCATCACACATAATTTCAAAGGGTAAATTCCAATCAGGTGGCTGAACAATAGGTGCAGAAATCAAGGATTTCTTAAGTATGTCAAATGCTTCTACACAATCACCATCAAAGACAAAAGGAACATATTTTTGTAAGAGATTAGTCAGAGGCCTAGATTTGTTTGAGAAGTCTTTAATGAACCTCCTATAAAAACTGGCATGACCAAGGAAACTTCTTATACCTTTAATGTCCTTAGGACACGACATCTTTTTAATAGCATCAACTTTAGCTTTATCAACTTCAATACCTCTTTCAGAAATTTTATGCCCCAAGACAATAACTTCATTAACCATAAAGTGGCACTTCTCCCAATTCAAGACAAGATTAGTTTCTTCACATCTCTGCAAAACTCGATCAAGGTTGCTTAAACAATCATCAAAAGAAGTTCCATACATGGAGAAATCATCCATGAAAACCTCAACAATCTTTTCACAGAAGTCAGAGAATATAGCAGTCATACATCTTTGAAAGGTAGCAGGTGCATTACATAAACCAAAAGGCATACGTCTATAAGCAAAGGTACCGAAAGGGCAAGTAAAAGTGGTCTTTTCCTGATCCTCTTTCGACACAGGTATTTGAGAGAAACCAGAATAACCATCTAGAAAGCAAAAATGTGTATGTTTGGATAATCTTTCTAGCATTTGATCAATAAAAGGTAAAGGGTAATGATCCTTTCTAGTGGCTTTATTTAATTTGTAGAAATCAATTACCATTCTATAACTTGTAACAATTCTTTGTGGGGTCAATTCGTCTCTATCATTAGGAACAATAGTAATACCTCCCTTCTTAGGGACACAATGGACATGACTTACCCACTGACTATCAGCAACATGATAAATTATACCTGCCTCTAGAAGCTTTAGTATTTCATTTCTTACCACTTATTGCATCTTAGGATTCAACCGTCGTTGGTGATCAACAACCGGTTTAGCGTATTTATCCAATTTTATTTTGTGCTGGCATAGAGTGGGACTAATGCCCCTAAGATCATCAAGAGTATATCTAATAGCAGCACGGTGCTTCTTCAGAGTTTTCGATAATTTCTCTTCTTCGTGCTCTGAAAGGTTAGCACTAATAATAACAGGATATATCTTCTTCTTCATCAATATAAGAATATTTAAGAGTATCAGGTAATGGTTTAAGCTCAAACACGGGAACGCCCTTGGGTGGAGGAGGATCCTCTAGAATTTCAATAGGCAAGTTTTGTTTCAAAATTGGTCCGCGTTTAAAGAATAATTCATCTATTTCCCTTCTTTCATTCATAAACATATCATTTTCATGGTCTAGAAAATATTGTTCTAAAGGATCATTAGGAGGCACGACAATAGAAGCAATACCAATAATTTCATCTTTACTAGGCAATTCTTTATCATGGGGATGTCTACGAAATTTAGCAAAATTAAAATCATGAGACATATCCCCTAAACCAATAGTAACAATATCCTTTTCATAGTCTATCCTAGCATTAACAATATTCAAGAAGGGTCTACCAAATATAATGGGACAAAAGTCATCTTGCCAGGAAGCAAGAACAAGAAAATCAGTAGGATATTTAATTTTCCCACACAAGACTTCAACATCTCTAACAATCCCAACTGGTGAAATAGTATCTCTATTTGCAAGCTTAATAGTAACATCAATATCTTCTATCTCAGCACGTGCAATATCATGAATACTTTTTTTATATAAAGTATAAGGTATTGCACTAACAATAGCACCCATATCACATAAGCCATGATAACAGTGATCTCCTATTTTAACAGAAACAATAGGCATGCCAACAACAGGTCTATGTTTATTTTTAGTATTGGGTCTAGCAATTCTAGCAGCTTCATCACAAAAGTAAATAACATGCCCATTCATATTATCGACCAAGAGATCCTTAACCATTGCAATACTAGGTTCAACTTTAATTTGCTCAGAGGGTGTAGGTGTTCTAGCATTACTCTTACGAACCACAGTTGAAGCTTTAGCATGATCCTTTATTATAACAGGGAAATGTGGTTTCCCAACATAAGCGGCAGGAACAATAGGATTAACATTATAAGTGATAGTCTTTTCTTCAACTTTAATAGGTTCGACTACTTTTACTTCAATGGGAGGATGATATTTAAACCACTTCTCCTTAGGGAGATCAACATGAGTAACAAATGATTCACAGAAAGAAGCTACTATCTTAGAGTCAAGTCCATATTTAGTGCTAAATTCACGAAAAGCATTGATATCCATAAAATATTTAACACAATCAAACTTAGGTGTTATACCTGACTCCTTACCTTCATCGAGTTCCCAATCTTTAGAGTTGCGTTTAATTCTTTCCAATAAATCCCATATGAATTCAATAGTCTTCATCATGAAAGATCCAGTACAAGAAGTATCGAGCGTGGAGCGATTATTGAGAGAAAGCCGAGCATAAAAATCTTGAATAATAATTTCTCTTGAGAGCTCATGATTGGGGCATGAATATAACATTGACTTAAGCATCCCCCAAGCTTGAGAGATACTTTCTCCTTCACGAGGCCAAAAATTATATATATAATTACGATCATGATGAACCAGATGCATATGATAAAACTTTTGATGAAATTCCAATTTCAGTCGGTTGTCGTTCCATGATCCAATATCATCACATAGCCTAAACCATGTAAATTCCTTTACCTTAAAAGATAAAGGGAAGACCTTCTTCTTGATAACATCCTCGGGCATACCTGCAAGCTTAAATAATCCACAAACTTCATCCATAGATTAGGTGCATATCGGGATGTAATGTTACATTGTAAAAGGATTAGCTAGCAGTTTCTCTATCATACCCAAAGGAATTTTAAAGTAAACATTTTTAGTAGGTTGAGGAGCAACTCTTTGCTCTACTGGTCAGGGTGAAGATACCCCGAACAAGCCCCTCAAAGGAATATTTTCCATAGTAACAAGTGACAGTAAATTTCAGCACACTATATAAAATTTTCCTTACCAAATTCCACCTATCAAAGGCGCTTCACTCCCCGGAAACGGCGCCAGAAAAGAGTCTTGATGACCCACAAGTATAGGGGATCTATCGTAGTCCTTTCGATAAGTAAGAGTGTCGAACCCAACGAGGAGCAGAAGGAAATGACAAGCAGTTTTCAGTAAGGTATTCTCTGCAAGCACTGAAATTATCGGTAACAGATAGTTTTGTGATAAGGTAATTCGTAATGGGTAACAAGTAACAAAAGTAAACAAGGTGCAGCAAGGTGTCCCAATCCTTTTTGTAGCAAAGGACAAGCCTGGACAAACTCTTATATAAAGGAAAGCGCTCCCGAGGACATATGTGAATTGTCGTCAAGCTAGTTTTCATCATGCTCATATGATTCGTGTTCATTACTTTGATAATTTGATATGTGGGTGGACCGGTGCTTGGGTACTACCCTTCCTTGGACAAGCATCCCACTTACGATTAACCCCCCTCGCAAGCATCCGCAACTACGAAAGAAGAATTAAGGTAAACCTAACCATAGCATGAAACATATGGATCCAAATCAACCCCTTACGAAGCAACACATAAACTAGAGTTTAAGATTCTGTCAGTCTAGCAACCCATCATCTACGTATTACTTACCAATACCTTCCCCTAGGCCCAAACAATGGTGACATGTCATGTAGTCGACGTTCACATAACACCACTAGAGGAAAGACAACATACATCTCATCAAAATATCGAACGAATACCAAATTCACATGACTACTTATAACAAGACTTCTCCCATGTCCTTAGGAACAAATGTAAATACTCACAAATCATATTCATGTTCATAATCAGAGGGGTATTAATGTGCATAAAGGATCTGAACATATAATCTTCCACCGAATAAACCAACTAGCATCGACTACAAGGAGTAATCAACACTACTAGCAACCCACATTTACCAATCTGAGGTTTTGAGACAAAGATTTGATACAAGAGATGAACTAGGGTTTGAGAGGAGATTGTGCTGGTGAAGATGTTGATGGAGATTGACTCCCTCCCAATGAGAGGATCGATGGTGATGACGTTGGCGACGATTTCCCCCCTCTTGGAGGGATGTTTCCCCGGCAGAACAGCTCCGCCGGAGCCCTAGATTGGTTCCGCCAAGGTTCCACCTCGAGACAACGGCGCTTCGTCCCGAAAGCTTCGTTCTGATTTTTTCCAGGGCAAAAGACACCTTATACCAGAAGATGGGCATCGGGGGGCTTCCAGGTGGCCCACGAGGCAAGGGGCGTGCCTAGGGGGGTAGGGCACGCCCTCCACCCTCGTGGACAGTGGGTGGCCTCCCTCTGGTGATTTCTTCGCCCAATATTTTTAATATATTCCAAAACTGACTTTCGTGGAGTTTCAGGACTTTTGGAGTTGTGCAGAATAGGTCTCTAATATTTGCTCCTTTTCCAGCCCAGAATTCCAGCGGGCGGCATTCTCCCTCTTCATGTAAACCTTGTAAAATAAGAGAGAAAAGGCCTAAGTATTGTGACATAATGTGTAATAACATCCCGTAATGCAATAAATATCGATATAAAAGCATGATGCAAAATGGATGTATCAGCATCGTCACCTCGTCCTTAGCCAATCTTCTCTTAATCCGTAGCCCCTTTTTTGAGTTGCAAATATTAGCAACAGAACCAGTATCAAATACCCGGCGCTAATGCGAGCATTAGTAAGGTACACATCAATAACATGTATATCAAATATACCTTTGACTTTTCCATCCTTCTTATCCGCCAAATACTTGGGGCAGTTCCGCTTCCAGTGACCAGTCCCTTTGTAGTAGAAGCACTCAGTCTCAGGCTTAGGTCCAGACTTGGGCTTCTTCACTTGAGCAGAAACTTGCTTGCCATTCTTTTTGAAGTTCCCCTTCTTCCCTTTGCCCTTCTTCTTGAAACTAGTGGTCTTGTTGACCATCAACACTTGATGCTCCTTCTTGATTTCTACCCCCGCAACTTTTAGCATCGCGAAGAGCTCGGGAATTGTCTTATCCATCCCTTGCATATTATAGTTCATCAGGAAGCTTTTGTAGCTTGGTGGCAGTGATTGAAGAACTCTGTCAATGACACTATCATTAGGAAGCTTAACTCCCAGTTGAGTCAAGTGGTTGTGGTACCCAGACATTCTGAGCATATGTTCACTGACAGAACTATTCTCCTCCATCTTGTAGCTATAGAACTTATTGGAGACTTCATATCTCTCAATTCGGGCATTTTCTTGAAATATTAACTTCAACTCCTGGAACATCTCATATGCTCCATTACGTTCAAAATGACGTTGAAGTCCCGATTCTAAGCCGTATAGCATGGCACACTAAACTATCGAGTAGTCATCAGCTTTGTCTGCCAGACGTTCATAACATCTGGTGTTGCTCCTGTAGCGGTCTTTGCACCTAGCGGTGCTTCCAGGACGTAATTATTCTGTGCAGCAATGAGGATAATCCTCAAGTTACGGACCCAGTCCGTGTAGTTGCTACCATCAACTTTCAACTTAGCTTTCTCTAGGAACGCATTAAAATTCAACGGAACAACAACACGAGCCATTTATCTACAATAACATAGACATGCAAAATACTATCAGGTACTAAGTTCATGATAAATTAAAGTTCAATTAATCATATTACTTAAGAACTCCCACTTAGATAGCTATCCCTCTAGTCATCTAAATGATCACGTGATCCATATCAACTAAACCATGTCTGATCATCACGTGAGATGGAGTAGTTTTCAATGGTGAACATCACTATGTTGATCATATCTACTATATGATTCACGCTCGACCTTTCGGTCTCAGTGTTCCAAGGCCATATCTACATATGCTAGGCTCATCAAGTTTAACCCGAGTATTCTGTTTGTGCAAAAATGGCTTGCACCTGTTGTATGTGAATGTAGAGCTTATCAGACCCGATCATCACGTGGTGTCTCGGCACGACAAACTGTAGCAACAGTGCATACTCAGGGAGAACACTTATACCTTGAAATTTAGTGAGAGATCATCTTATAATGCTACCACCGTACTAAGCAAAATAAGATCCAAAAAGGATAAACATCACATGCAATCAATATAAGTGATATGATATGGCCATCATCATCTTGTGCCTTTGATCTCCATCTCCAAAGCACCGTCATGATCACCATCATCACCGACTTGACACCTTGATCTCCATCGTAGCATCGTTGTCGTATCGCCAACTATTGCTTCCATGACTATCGCTACCATTTAGTGACAAAGTAAAGCAATTACATGGTGATTGCAATTCATACAATAAAACGACAACCATATGGCTCCTGCCAGTTGCCGATAACTGTGTTACAAAACATGATCATCTCATACAACAATTTATATAATCACGTCTTGACCATATCACATCACAACATATCCTGCAAAAACAAGTTAGACGTCCTCTACTTTGTTGTTGCAAGTTTTACGTGGCTGCTACGGGCTTAGAAAGAACCGTTCTTACCTACGGCATAAAAACCACAATGTGGTATAGTGATTGCTTTTTGATCTTCAGAAAGAACCCTATTCATTGAATCCGATTCAACTAAAGTTGGAGAAACAAACACCTGCCAGCCACATGTGTGCAAAGCACATCGGTAGAACCAGTCTCTTGAATGCGGTCATGTAATGCCGGTCCAGGCCGCTTCATCCAACAATACCGCCGAATCAAGAGAACAACTAATGACGAAAAGCAATATGTATATACCCACGCCCACAACTCCTTTGTGTTCTACTCGTGCATATAACATCTACGCATAGACCTGGCTCTGAGACCACTGTTGGGGAACGCAGTATTTCAAAAAAATTCATACGATCACGCAAGATCTATCTAGGAGATGCATAGCAACGAGAGGGGAGAGTGTGTTTACGTACCCTCGTAGACCGAATGCAGAAGCGTTAAGTAAAGCTATTGATGTAGTCGAACGTCTTCGCGATCCAACCGATCAAGTACCGAACGCACGACACCTCCGCGATCTACACACGTTCAGCTCGGTGACGTCCCTCGAACTCTAGATCCAGCTGAGGCCAAGGGAGAGTTTTGTCAGCACGACGGCGTGTTGACGATGATGATGAAGTTACCGACGCAGGGCTTTGCCTAAGCACTACGACAATATGACCGAGGTGGAAATCTATGGAGGGGGCACTTCACACGGCTAAGAAATCAACTTGTGTGTCTATGCGGTGCCCCCTCCCCCATATATAAAGGACAGGAGGAGGGGGCCAGCCGGCCTCATGGGGCACGCCCCAAGGGGGGGAATCCTACTCCTACTAGGAGTAGGTTCCCCCCTTTCCTAGTCCAACTAGGAGGGGAAGGAAAGAGGAAGAGGGAGAGAAGCAAAGCGGGGCCGCCCCCCAATTCGGATTGGGCTTGGGGGGGGGAGGGGGGCGCCTCCACCTAGCCGTCTCCTCCTCTCTTCCACTAAGGCCCAAGAAGGCCCGTTAACCCTCCGGGGGGTTTCGGTAACCCACTGGTACTCCGGAAAATGCTCGAACCTATCTGAAACCTTTCCAGTGTCCAAACATAACCTTCCAATATATCAATCTTTATGTCTCGACCATTTCGAGACTCCTCATCATGTCCGTGATCACATCCGGGACTCCGAACAACCTTCGGTACATCAAATCACATAACTCATAATACATATCGTCATCGAACGTTAAACATGCGGACCCTACGGGTTCGAGAACTATGTAGACATGGCCGAGACTCATCTCCGGTCAATAACCAATAGCGGAACCTGGATGCTCATATTGGTTCCTACATATTATACGAAGATCTTTATCGATCAAACCGCATAACAACATACGTTGTTCCCTTTGTCATCAGTATGTTACTTGCCCGAGATTCGATCGTCGATATCATCATACCTAGTTCAATCTCATCACCGGCAAGTCTCTTTACTTGTTCCGTAATGCATCATCATGTAACTAACTCATTAGTCACATTGCTTGCAAGGCTTATATTGATGTGCATTACCGAGAGGGCCCAGAGATACCTCTTCGACAATCGAGTGACAAATCCTAATCTCGATCTATGCCAACTCAACAAACACCATTGGAGACACCTATAGAGCATCTTTATAATCACCCAGTTACGTTGTGACGTTTGATAGCACACTAAGTGTTCCTCCGGTATTCGGGAGTTGCATAATCTCATAGTCATAGGAACATGTATAAGTCATGAAGAAAGCAATAGCAATAAACTAAACGATCATAGTGCTAAGCTAAAAGATGGGTGTCTAGCACATCATTCTCTAATGATGTGATCCCATTCATCAAATGACAACACATGTCCATGGCTAGGAAACTTAACCATCTTTGATTAATGATCTAGTCAAGTAGAGGCATACTAGGAACACTTTGTTTTCCTATGTATTCACACATGTACTAAGTTTCCGGTTAATACAGTTCTAGCATGAATAATAAACATTTATCATGATATAAGGAAATATAAATAACAACTTTATTATTGCCTCTAGGGAATATTTCCTTCAGTTCTGAGTGAGCTCTTTCATGTGAAGGTAGTTGATGTTGTGTTGTCACCATATGATTTTGCTGTTGTAGACTTCGAGAATCATGTGGCAATTTGGATGAAGAAACCAGTTTGGTTGTTCCATTCATTGGCCATTCTTGAAATTCAGCTGCATTGCAGGGAGCTCAACCGAGGTGTTGTACACTGTTGCTCTTGCTATTTGGCACATGCTTCAGTTGTAGGTTGCTTCAAAGATAGTACCTAGCGCATTTGTGCAATGATCTTTGCATCAGGTGGAGAACTGGCTCATTGTTAAATGGTTCCGTTTAATTGCCTATTGTCGCTGAGCGTTCCCATTGTGATGATTGGTTGCCAATGCTTCTTTGGCTCATTCATGGTAATTGAATTTGTGCTGCTTTTGGCAAATTGGAATTTCAAATCAATGATATATTTCTGCTACTGTGTTTACAGATTTCTGCCCTGATTTAGTAGAAACTAAGTGGTTGTCATGATCTTTGTCAAATGTGTTTGCATTTACAGTAATGTAAATGTATGTTTCCTAATTCATGATATGTCGATAGTAGGTAGGGTTGCGTGGCGAGGCAAGGTAGTTTCTTGCTGGGGTGGACGAGTTGCCTCCATCTTGGGATCCAGTTGTCAAGCCTAATTTCGGAAATGTACACAAGCTTTTTGGCCTTGATACGTCTCCAACGTATCTATAATTTTTGATTGTTCCATGCTATTAAATTATCTGTTATGGATGTTTAATGGGCTTTATTATGCATTTTTATATTATTTTTGGGACTAACCTATTAACCGAAGGCCCAATGCAAATTGCTGTTTTTTGCCTATTTCAGTGTTCCGCAGAAAAGGAATATCAAACGGAATCCAAATGGAAAGAAACCTTCGCGAGGATCGTTTTTAGAACAATCGCAATCCAGGAGACTTGGAGTGGACGTCAAGGAAGCAGCGAGGAAGCCACGAGGCAAGAGGGCACGCCCAGGGGGGTGGGCGTGCCCCCACCCTCATGGGCCCCTCGCAGCTCCACCGACCTACTTCTTTCGCCTATATATACTCATATACCCTGAAAACATCCAGGAGCACCATGAAACCCTATTTCCACCGTCGCAACCTTCTGTATCCGTGAGATCCCATCTTGGGGCCTTTTCCGGTGCTCCGTCGGAGGGGGCATCGATCATGGAGGGCTTCTACATCAACACCATAGCCTCTCCGATGATGTGTGAGTAGTTTACCACAGACCTTCGGGTCCAGAGTTATTAGCTAGATGGCTTCTTATCTCTCTTTGGATCTCAATACAAAGTTCTCCTCGATTCTCTTGGAGATCTATTCGATGTAATTCTTTTTGCGGTGTGTTTGTCGAGATCCAATGAATTGTGGGTTCATGATCAAGATTATCTAGGAACAATATTTGGTTCTTCTTTGAATTTTTATATGCATGATTTAAATATCTTTGCAAGTCTCTTCGAATTATCAGTTTGGTTTGGCCTACTAGATTGATCTTTCTTGCAATGGGAGAAGTGCTTAGCTTTGGGTTCAATCTTGCGGTGTCCTTTCCTAGTGACAGTAGGGGCAGCAAGGCATGTATTGTATTGTTGCAATCGAGGATAAAAATATGGGGTTTATATCATATTGCTTGAGTTTATCCCTCTACATCATGTCATCTTGCCTAATGCGTTACTCTGTTCTTGTGAACTTAATACTCTAGATGCATGCTGGATAGCGGTCGATGTGTGGAGTAATAGTAGTAGATGCAGAATCGTTTCAGTCTACTTGTCACGGACGTGATGCCTATATACATGATCATGCCTAGATTTTCTCATAACTATGCACTTCTCTATCAATTGCTCGACAGTAATTTGTTCACCCACAGTAGAATATGCTATCTTGAGAGAGGCCACTAGTGAAACCTATGGCCCCCGGGTATATTCTCCATTATATTATTTCCCGTCAACTAGCTATTTCTGTCGCCATTTAATTTGCAACCTTTACTTTTCAATCTATACAACAAAAATACCAAAAATATTAATCTTATTATCTTTACCAGATGTCACTTTTGCAATTGGCCGTTAAGGGACTGACAGCCCCTTTATCGCGTTGGTTGCAAGGTTCTTGATTGTTTGTGCAGGTACGAGGGACTTGCGTGTAGTCTCCTACTGGATTGATACCTTGGTTCTCAAAAACTGAGGGAAATACTTACGCTACTTTGCTGCATCACCCTTTCCTCTTCAAGGGAAAACCAACGCATGCTTAAGAGGTAGCAAGAAGGATTTCTGGTGCCGTTGCCGGGGATATCTAAGCCAAGTAAAGACACACCAAGTACCCATCACAAACTCTTATCCCTCGCATTACATTATTTGTCATTTGCCTCTTGTTTTCCTCTCCCCCACTTCTAAAACAATTTTCGAAAACCTTTGTCGTTTCTTCGCCTTCTTCCTGTATGTATCTTTGTTTGTGTTTCCATGTGCCTTCTATTTGCTTGCATCTTTGCTTGCTAAAAATCTATTGATATGGATCCACTTAAAGTGTTCTACTTTGATCATCTTCGATCCTTATGCGCTCGTGCTGAAACCCCAACTAGCCTAGTTGATGGGAAATCTTTAGATGAGCATGCTCATTTTATGCGTCACCGTTTGTCTGAAAAAGGGAGACTCTTATGGGATCAAATAAATGGATTGCTATGTTATGCTTGGAATCTTTGTGAAATTTATGATTTTACTTGTTGCTCTAAGAACCCTAAAAAACACCTACCCTACCTATGTGAGTTTAATGATAATGAAATCTTATCTTCTTATGCAAAGGGTGTTTATAGTTACTATGATATCGAACAAATTGAAGAATTTGTTGCTTTTAAGGGTGCTTATGAAGTTGCTTCTTTGATTGAAAAGTATGATATTACTCTCTACGAATCTGAAAATTTTGACATACTTAAATATTGCTATGAAAACTATGCTCATAATGTCTATGTCAAAGAATTTACTAAAAGAATGACCGTTGTGTTGGAAGGAAATAATGATGTGCATGAATTTATAGATAATTATGATTCCGATGATTTGATTGAAATATCCCTTGATGAACATGATGCTTGCTATTCTTGTGGCCATGATGCCAATATTTATGGAGATGAATTTGCTATAGTTCCTTATGTTAAACATGAGATTATTGCTTTTGCACCCATACTCAATAGCTCCTTGAATAAAAAGCATGATGGCAATGATATTATTATAAATTCTATTAATGTCAATTGTGTTAATGATATGCAAAACCCTAAGCTTGGGGATGCTAGTTTTGCTATGTCCACTACTTGTTGCAATGATCATGATTGGGGTGATTCTTCTTACAATCTTGAAAATTTATTTAAGCCCCATGACGAATATGAGATTGATAATAATGTTTGCAATAATACTGAAAGTGGGTCTGGAAGAGTGTCAACTTCAGATCCCACATATTTGGATAATGTTCAATCTTATGAATTTTTTGATAAAAGTGGGTTTGGAGAGGTCATGACTTTAGTTAATGTTAATCCCACTATTTTGGAAGAGTGTCAACTTTGCATACATGTGGATCGTGTTAAGAATATGTTTTGTGATAGCTATATTGTTGAATTTGCTTATGATCCTACATGTAATTATTATGAGAGAGGAAAATATGGTTGTAGAAATTTTCATGTTACTAAATTACCTCTCGTTATGTTGAGATTGCTATTGTTTCTTTCCGCTTCCTTGCACATGCTAGTTTTTGCTTGCTTAATAATTTGTTTGCCTATAATATGCCTATGCATAGGAAGTATGTTAGACTTAGATGTGTTTGTCACATGTTTTATGATGCTCTCTTTGTGCTTCAATTCTTGTCTTTCATGTGAGCATCTTTGAAATCTCTATGCCTAGCTAAGGGCGTTAAACGACAACGCTTGTTGGGAGGCAACCCAATTTTATTTTTTGTTTCTTGTTTTTCGTTCCTGTTTAGTAATAAATAAATCATCTATACTCTGTTATGATTGTGTTTTTATGTTTTAATTAGTGTTTGTGCCAAGTAAAACCTTTAGGATCTTCTAGGATGATTGTTGTTTGATCTTGCTGAAAAAAACAGAAAGTATGCGCTCACGAGAATAATTTTAATTTTTAACTAGAGAGCGATAAAATACCAATTCCAGTTGCAGTAGATTAATATACAAATTACCCAGGTTGTCCTAATTTGGTAGAAGTTTTGGAGTTACAGAAGTATTCGAACCCTACAGATTGCTACAGACTTTTCTGTTTTTGTCAGATTCTGTTTTTCGTGTGTTGTTTGCTTATTTTGATGAATCTATGGCTAGTATCGGGGGGGGGGGGGTATGAACCATAGATAAGTTGGAATACAGTAGGTTTAACACCAATATAAATAAATAATGAGTTCATTACAGTACCTTAAAGTGGTGATTTGTTTTTCTATACTAACGGAGCTGATGAGATTTTCTGTTGTGAAGTTTTCAAGTTTTGGGTAAAGATTTGATGGATTTTGGAACAAGGAGTGGCAAGAGCCTAAGCTTGGGGATGCCCAAGGAATCCCAAGGTAAAATTTAAGGACAACCAAAAGCCTAAGCTTGGGGATGCCCTATAAGGCATCCCCTCTTTCGTCTTCGTCCATCGGTAACTTTACTTGAGGCTATATTTTTATTCACCACATGATATGTGTTTTTCTTAGAGTATCTTGTATGATTTGTCTTTGCTTTTTAGTTTACCACAATCATACTTGCTGTACACACCTTTTGGAGAGACACACATGAATCGGAATTTATTAGAATACTCTATGTGCTTCACTTATATCTTTTGAGCTAGATAATTTTGCTCTAGTGCTTCACTTATATCTTTTAGAGCATGGTGGTGGTTTTATTTTATATAAATTATTGATCTCTCATGCTTAACTTATATCATTTTGAGAGTCGTTTAGAACATCATGGTAGTTTGCGTTGGCTATAAAATTAGTCCTAATATGATAGGCATCCAAGATGGGTATAATAAAAACTTTCATAGAAAGTGCATTGAATACTACGAGGAGTTTGATACTTGATGATTGTTTTGAGATATGAAGATGGTAATATTAGAGTCGTGCTAGTTGAGTATTTGTGAATTTGAGAAATACTTGTGTTGAAGTTTGCAAGTCCCGTAGCATGCACGTATGGTGACCGTTGTGTGACAAATTTGTAACACAAGGTGTTCTTTGATTGTCATCCTTATGAGTGGCGGTCGGGGACGAGCGATGATCTTTTCCTACCAATCTATCCCCATTAGGAGCATGCGCGTAACGCTTGGTTTTTGATGACATGTAGATTTTGCAATAAGGATGTGAGTTCTTTATGACTAATGTTGAGTCCATGGATTATACACACTCTCACCTTTCCATCATTGCTAGCCTATTCGGTACCGTGCATTGCCCTTTCTCACCTTGAGAGTTGGTGTAAACTTCACCTTGAGACTACACGCAAGTCCCTCGTACCTACACAAACAAATAAGAACCTCGCAACCAATGCGATAAAGGGGTTGTCAATGCCTTCACGGGCACTTACGAGTGTGAGATATGATAGAGATAATAATAGTAAGATAAATATTTTTGCTATTTTTATGATATAGATTTGAAAGTAAAGATTGCGAAATAAAATAGGTTGGAAACTTATATGATAAAAGATAGACCTGGGGGCCATATGTTTCACTAGTGGCTTCTCTCAAGATAGCATAAGTATTACAATGGGTGAACAAATTACTGTCGAGCAATTGATAGAAAAGTGCATAATTATGAGAATATCTAGGCATGATCATTTATATAGGCATCACGTCCGCGACAAGTAGACCGAAATGATTATGCATCTACTACTATCACTCCACACATCGACCGCTATCCAGCATGCATCTAGAGTATTAAGTTCATAAGAACAGAGTAACAAATTAGGCAAGATGACATGATGTAGAGGGATAAACTCAAGCAATATGATATAAACCCCATCTTTTTATCCTCGATGGCAACAATACAATACGTGCCTTGCTGTCCCTGCTATCACTGGGAAAGGACACCGCAAGATTGAACCCAAAGCTAAGCACTTCTCCCATTGCAAGAAAGATCAATATAGTAGGCCAAACCAAACTGATAATTCGAAGAGAATCGCAAAGATAACCAATCATACATAAAATATTTCAGAGAAGAATCAAATATTGTTCATAGATAAACTTGATCATAAACCCACAATTCATCGGATCTCAACAAACACACCGTAAAAAGAGTTACATCAAATAGATCTCCAAGAAGATCAAGGAGAACATTGTATTGAGATCCAAAGAAAGAGAAGAAGCCATCTAGCTAATAACTATGGACCCGAAGGTCTGTGGTAAACTACTCACACATCATCGGAGAGGCTATGTTGTTGATGTAGAAGCCCTCCGTGATCGATTCCCCTCTGGCGGAGCTCCGGAAAAGGCCCCAAGATGGGATCTCTTGGGTACAGAAGGTTGCGGTGGTGGAAATAGGGTTTCATGGTGCTCCTCGATGTTTTCGTGGTATATGGATATATATAGGAGGAAGAAGTAGGTCAGTGGAGATGCGAGGGGCCCACGAGGGCGGGGGGCGTGCCCAGGGGGGCAGGCGCGCCTCCCTGCCTCGTGGCCACCTCGTTTCTTTCTTGACGTCTAGTCCAAGTCCCCTGGATCATGTTTGTTCCAAAAATAACTCTGCCGAAGGTTTCATTCCGTTTGGATTCCATTTGATATTCCTTTTCTGTGGAACACTGAAATAGGCAAAAAACAACAATTTGCACTGGGCCTTGGGTTAGTAGGTTAGTCCCAAAAATAATATAAAAGTGTATAAATAAGCCCACAAACATCCAAAACAGATAATATAATAGCTGTTGGAAATATGCCCTAGAGGCAATAATAAAATGGTTATTATTATATTTCTTTGTTCATGATAATTGTCTATTGTTCATGCTATAATTGTGTTATCCGGAAATCGTAATACATGTGTGAATACATAGACCACAACACGTCCCTAGTGAGCCTCTAGTTGACTAGCTCGTTGATCAAAAGATAGTCATGGTTTCCTGACTATGGACATTGGATGTCATTGATAACGGGATCACATCATTAGGAGAATGATGTGATGGACAAGACCCAATCCTAAGCATAGCTTAAAGATCGTGTAGTTCGTTTGCTAGAGCTTTTCCGAATGTCAAGTATCATTTCCCTAGACCATGAGATTGTGCAACTCCTGGATACCGTAGGAGTGCTTTGGGTGTGCCAAACGTCACAACGTAACTGGGTGACTATAAAGGTACACTACAGGTATCTCCGAAAGTGTCTGTTGGGTTGGCACGAATCGAGACTCGGATTTGTCACTCCGTATGACGGAGAGGTATCTCTGGGCCCACTCGGTAATGCATCATCATAATGAGCTCAATGTGACCAAGTGGTTGATCACGGGATCATGCATTACGGTACGAGTAAAGTGACTTGCCGGTAACAAGATTGAACCAGGTATTGTGATACCGACGATCGAGTCTCGGGAAAGTAACGTACCGATTGACAAAGGGAATTGTATACAGATTGATTGAATCCTCGACATCGTGGTTCATCCGATGAGATCATCGAGGAGCATGTGGGAGCCAACATGGGTATCCAGATCCCGATGTTGGTTATTGATCGGAGAGTCGTCTCGGTCATGTCTGCGTGTCTCCCAAACCCGTAGGGTCTACACACTTAAGGTTCAGTGACGCTAGGGTTGTTGAGATATTAGTATACGGTAACCCGAAAGTTGTTCGGAGTCCCGGATGAGATCTCGGACGTCACGAGGAGTTCCGGAATGGTCCGGAAGTGAAGATTTATATATAGGAAGTCAAGTTTCGGCCATCGGGAAAGTTTCGGGGGTACTCGGTTTTGTACCGGGACCACCGGAAGGGTCCCGGGGATCCACCGGGTGGGGCCACCTATCCCGGAGGGCCCCATGGGCTGAAGTGGGAGGGGAACCAGCCCCTAGTGGGCTGGTGCGCCCCCCTTGGGCCTCCCCCTGCGCCTAGGGTTGGAAACCCTAGGGGTGGGGGGCGCCCCACTTGGCTTGGGGGGCAAGCCACCCCCTTGGCCGCCGCCCCCCCTTGGAGATTGGATCTCCTAGGGACGGCGCCCCCTCGGGACCCTATATATAGTGGGGAGGAGGGAGGGCAGCCGCACCCTAGCCCCTGGCCTCTCCCTCTCCCTCCCGTGACACTCCTCCCTCTCCCTGTGCTTGGCGAAGCCCTGCCGAGATCACCATTGCTTCCACCACCACGCCGTCGTGCTGCTGGATCTTCATCAACCTCTCCTTCCCCCTTGCTGGATCAAGTTGGAGGAGACGTCTTCCCAACCGTACGTGTGTTGAACGCGGAGGTGCCGTCCGTTCGGCGCTAGGTCATCGGTGATTTGGATCACGATGAGTACGACTCCATCAACCCCGTTCTCTTTAACGCTTCCGCGCGCGATCTACAAGGGTATGTAGATGCACTCCTTTCTCCCTCATTGCTAGATGACTCCATAGATTGATCTTGGTGATGCATAGAAAATTTTAAAATTCTGCTACGTTCCCAACAGTGGCATCATGAGCTAGGTCTATGCGTAGTTTCTATGCACGAGTTGAACACAAAGCAGTTGTGGGCGTCGATATCGTCAATTTGCTTGCCGTTACTAGTCTTATCTTGATTCGGCAGCATCGTGGGATGAAGCGGCCCGGACCGACCTTACATGTACGCTTACGTGAGACTGGTTCCACCGATTGACATGCACTAGTTGCATAAGGTGGCTGGCGGGTGTCTGTCTCTCCCACTTTAGTCAGATCGGATTCGATGAAAAGGGTCCTTATGAAGGGTAAATAGAAATTGGCATATCATGTTGTGGTTTTGGCATAGGTAAGAAACGTTCTTGCTAGAAACCTATAGCAGCCACGTAAAAAACTTGCAACAACAATTAGAGGACGTCTAACTTGTTTTTGCAGCATGTGCCGTGTGATGTGATATGGCCAAAAGGATGTGATGAATGATATATGTGATGTATGAGATTGATCATGTTCTTGTAATAGGAATCACGACTTGCATGTCGATGAGTATGACAACCGGCAGGAGCCATAGGAGTTGTCTTTATTTATTTATGACCTGCGTGTCAACATAAACGTCATGTAATTACTTTACTTTATTGCTAAAGTGTTAGCCATAGTAGTAGAAGTAATAGATGACGAGACAACTTCAAGAAGACACGATGATGGAGATCATGGTGTCATGCCGGTGACAATGATGATCATGGAGCCCCGAAGATGGAGATCAAAAGGAGCAAATGATATTGGCCATATCATGTCACTATTTGATTGCATGTGATGTTTATCATGTTTTACATCTTATTTGCTTAGAACGACGGTAGCTTAAATAATATGATCCCTCGTAATAATTTCAAGAAAGTGTTCCCCCTAACTGTGCACCGTTGCGAAGGTTCATTGTTTCGAAGCACCACGTGATGATCGGGTGTGATAGATTCTAACGCTCGAATACAACAGGCGTAAGCTAGATTTACACACGCAATACACTTAGGTTGACTTGACGAGCCTAGCATGTACAGACATGGCCTCGGAACACAGAAGACCGAAAGGTCGAGCATGAGTCGTATAGAAGATACGATCAACATGAAGATGTTCACCGATGTTGACTAGTCCGTCTCACGTGATGATCGGACACGGCCTAGTTGACTCAGATCATGTTTCACTTAGATGACTAGAGGGATGTCTATCTGAGTGGGAGTTCATTGAATAATTTGATTAGATGAACTTAATTATCATGAACTTAGTCTAAAATCTTTACACTATGTCTTGTAGATCAAATGGCCCACGCTAATGTTGCCCTCAACTTCAATGCGTTCCTAGAGAAAACCAAGCTGAAAGACGATGGCAGCAACTATACGGACTGGGTCCGGAACCTGAGGATCATCCTCATAGCTGCCAAGAAAGATTATGTCCTAAAGCACCGCTAGGTGACGCACCCATCCCAGAGAACCAAGATGTTATGAACGCTTGGCAGTCACGTGCTGATGATTACTCCCTCGTTCAGTGCGGCATGCTTTACAGCTTAGAACCGGGGCTCCAAAAGCGTTTTGAGAGACACGGAGCATATGAGATGTTCGAAGAGCTGAAAATGGTTTTCCAAGCTCATGCCCGGGTCAAGAGATATGAAGTCTCCAACAAGTTCTTCAGCTATAAGATGGAGGAAAATAGTTCTGTCAGTGAGCACATACTCAAAATGTCTAGGTTCCATAACCGCTTGACTCAGCTGGGAGTTAATCTCCTGGATGACGCGGTCATTGACAGAATCCTTCAGTCGCTTCCATCGAGCTACAAGAGCTTTGTGATGAACTTCAATATGCAGGGGATGGAAAAGACCATTCCTGAGGTATATTCAATGCTAAAATCAGCGGAGGTGGAAATCAAAAAGGAACATCAAGTGTTGATGGTGAATAAAACCACTAAGTTCAAGAAAGGCAAGGGTAAGAAGAACTTGAAGAAGGACGGCAAGGGGGTTGCCGCGCCCGGTAAGCAAGCTGCCGGGAAGAAGCCAAAGAATGGACCCAAGCCCGAGACTGAGTGTTTTTATTGCAAGGGAAGTGGTCACTGGAAGCGAAACTTCCCCAAATACTTAGCGGACAAGAAGGCCGGCAACACTAAAGGTATATGTGATATACATGTAATTGATGTGTACCTTACCAGTGCTCGTAGTAGCTCCTGGGTATTTGATACCGGTGCGGTTGCTCACATTTGTAACTCAAAGCAGGAGCTGCGGAATAAGCGGAGACTGGCGAAGGACAAGGTGACGATGCGCGTCGAGAATGGTTCCAAGGTCGGTGTGATCGCCGTCGGCATGCTGCCTCTACATTTACCTACGGGATTAGTTTTAAACCTCAATAATTGTTATTTAGTGCCAGCTTTGAGCATGAACATTGTATCAGGATCTCGTTTAATTCGAGATGGCTACTCATTTAAATCCGAGAATAATGGTTGTTCTATTTATATGAGAGATATGTTTGATGGTCATGCTCCGCTGGTGAATGGTTTATTCTTAATGAATCTTGAGCGTAATGTTACACATATTCATAGCGTGAATACCAAAAGATGTAAGGTTGATAATGATAGTCCCACATACTTGTGGCACTGCCGCCTTGGTCACATAGGTGTCAAACGCATGAAGAAGCTCCATGCAGATGGACTTTTGGAGTCTCTTGATTATGAATCATTTGACACGTGCGAACCATGCCTCATGGGTAAAATGACCAAGACTCCATTCTCAGGAACAATGGAGCGAGCAACCAACTTATTGGAAATCATACATACTGATGTGTGCGGTCCAATGAGTGTTGAGGCTCGCGGTGGTTATCGTTATGTTATCACCCTCACTGACGACTTGAGTAGATATGGGTATGTCTACTTAATGAAACACAAGTCTGATACCTTTGAAAAGTTCAAGGAATTTCAGAGTGAGGTTGAGAATCAACGTGACAAGAAAATCAAGTTCTTGCGATCAGATCGTGGGGGAGAATACTTGAGTCACGAATTTGGCACACACTTAAGGAAATGTGGAATAGTTTCACAACTCACGCCGCCTGGAACACCTCAGCGTAATGGTGTGTCCGAACGTCGTAATCGCACTCTATTGGATATGGTGTGATCTATGATGTCTCTTACCGATTTACCGCTGTCATTTTGAGGCTATGCTTTAGAGACTGCCGCATTCACTTTAAATAGGGCTCCGTCGAAATCCGTTGAGACAACACCGTATGAATTATGGTTTGGGAAGAAACCTAAGCTGTCGTTTCTAAAAGTTTGGGGATGCGATGCTTATGTCAAGAAACTTCAACCTGAAAAGCTCAAACCCAAATCGGAAAAATGCGTCTTCATAGGATACCCTAAAGAAACTATTGGGTATACCTTCTACCTCAGATCCGAAGGCAAGATCTTTGTTGCCAAGAATGGATCCTTTCTAGAGAAAGAGTTTCTCTCGAAAGAAATAAATGGGAGGAAAGTAGAACTTGATGAAGTATTACCTCTTGAACCGGAGAGTGGCGCAGCTCAGGAAATTGTTCCTGACATGCCTGCACCGACTAGAGAGGAAGTTAATGATGATGATCATGAAACTTCAGATCAAGTTGCTACTGAACTTCGTAGGTCCACAAGAACACGTTCCACACCAGAGTGGTACGGCAACCCTCTCTTGGAAATCATGTTGTTGGACAACGGTGAACCTTCGAACTATGAAGAAGCGATGGCGGGCCCAGATTCCGACAAATGGCTGGAAGCCATGAAATCCGAGATAGGATCCATGTATGAAAACGAAGTATGGACTTTGACTGACTTGCCCGATGATCGGCGAGCCATAGAAAATAAATGGATCTTTAAGAAGAAGACAGACGCGGATGGTATTGTAACCATCTATAAAGCTTGGCTTGTCGCTAAGGGTTATCGACAAGTTCAAGGGGTTGACTACGATGAGACTTTCTCACCCGTAGCGAAGCTGAAGTCCGTCCGAATCATGTTAGCAATTGCCGCATTCTATGATTATGAGATATGGCAAATGGACGTCAAAACGGCATTCCTTAATGGTTTCCTTAAGGAAGAATTGTATATGATGCAGCCGGAAGGTTTTGTCGATCCTAAGAATGCTGACAAGGTGTGCAAGCCCCAACGCTCGATTTATGGGCTGGTGCAAGCATCTCGGAGTTGGAACATTCGTTTTGATGAGATGATCAAAGCGTTTGGGTTTACGCAGACTTATGGAGAAGCCTGCATTTACAAGAAAGTGAGTGGGAGCTCTGTAGCATTTCTCATATTGTATGTGGATGACATACTGTTGATGGGAAATGATATAGAATTCTTGGAAAGCATAAAGGCCTACTTGAACAAGTGTTTTTCAATGAAGGATCTTGGAGAAGCTGCTTATATATTAGGCATCAAGATCTATAGAGATAGATCGAGACGCCTCATTGGTCTTTCACAGAGTATGTACCTTGACAAGATATTGAAGAAGTTCAAAATGGATCAGTCAAATAAGGGGTTCTTGCGTGTATTGCAAGGTACGAGATTGAGCACGGCTCAATGCCCGACCATGGCAGAAGATAGAGAAAAGATGAGTGTTGCCCCCTATGCCTCTGCCATAGGGTATATCATGTATGCTATGCTGTGTACCAGACCTGATGTAAACCTTGCCGTAAGTTTGGTAGGAAGGTACCAAAATAATCCCGGCATGGAACACTGGACACCGGTCAAGAATATCCTGAAGTACCTGAAGAGGACTAAGGATATGTTCGGAGTCTCGGATGAGATCCCGGACGTCACGAGGAGTTTCGGAATGGTCCGGAAGTGAAGATTTATATATAGGAAGTCAAGTTTCGGCCATCGGGAAAGTTTTGGGGGTACTTGGTATTGTACCGGGACCACCGAAAGGGTCCTGGGGGTCCACTGGGTGGGGCCACCAATCCCGGAGGGCCCCATGGGCTGAAGTGGGAGGGGAACCAGCCCCTAGTGGGCTGGTGCGCCCCCCTTGGGCCTCCCCCTGTGCCTAGGGTTGGAAACCCTAGGGGTGGGGGGCGCCCCACTTGGCTTGGGGGGCAAGCCACCCCCTTGGCCGCCGCCCCCCCTTGGAGATTGGATCTCCTAGGGCCGGCGCCCCCCTCGGGACCCTATATATAGTGGGGAGGATGGAGGGCAGCCGCACCCTAGCCCCTGGCCTCTCCCACTCCCTCCCGTGACACTCCTCCCTCTCCCTGTGCTTGGCGAAGCCCTGCCGAGATCGCCGTTGCTTCCACCACCACGCCGTCGTGCTGCTGGATCTTCATCAACCTCTCCTTCCCCCTTGCTGGATCAAGTTGGAGGAGACGTCTTCCCAACCGTACGTGTGTTGAACGTGGAGGTGCCGTCCGTTCGGCGCTAGGTCATCGGTGATTTGGATCACGACGAGTATGACTCCATCAACCCCGTTCTCTTGAATGCTTCCGCGCGCGATCTACAAGGGTATGTAGATGCACTCCTTTCTCCCTCGTTGCTAGATGACTCCATAGATTGATCTTGGTGATGCGTAGAAAATTTTAAAATTCTGCTACGTTCCCCAACAATAGCATGGAACAGTAAAAAATTATAGATACGTTGGAGACGTATCAAGCATCCGCAAGCTTAATTCCTATTCCTGCTTGTCCTCGAGTAGGTAAATGATAAAAACATAATTTTTGATGTGGAATGCTACCTAGCATAATTCTCAATGTAATTTCTTTATTGTGGCATGAATGTTTAGATCCAAAAGATTCAAGACAAAAGTTTAATATTGACATAAAAAATAATAATACTTCAAGCGTACTAACTAAGCAATCATGTCTTCTCAAAATAACATGGCAAAAGAAAGTCCATCTCTACAAAATCATATAGTTTGGTCATGCTCCATTTTCGTCACACAAGAATGCTCTCATCTTGCACAACCCCGATGACAAGCCAAGCAATTGTTTCATACTTTAGTAATCTCAAACTTTTTTCAACTTTCACGCAATACATGAGCATGAGCCATGGATATAGCACTATGGGTGGAATAGAATATGATGATGGGGGTTATGTGGAGAAGACAAAAAAAAGAGAAAGTCTCACATCGACGCGCCTAATCAATGGGCTAGGGAGATGCCCATCAATTGATGTCAATGCAAGGAGTAGGGATTTCCATGTATGAAAGCTCAAAAAAAGAAACTAAGTGGGTGTGCATCCAACTTGCTTGCTCACGAAGACCTAGGGCATTTGAGGAAGCCCATTGTTGGAATATACAAGCTAAGTTCTATAATAAAAAATTCCCACTAGTATATGAAAGTGACAAAACAAGAGACTCTCTATCATAAAGATCATGGTGCTACTTTGAAGCACAAGTGTGGAAAAGGAGGATAGTAGCATTGTCCCTTTTTATTTCTTTTTTTCTGGGCCTTTTTTTTATTTGTCCTTTTTTGGGACAATGCTCTATTAATGATGATCATCACACTTCTATCTATTTACAACTCAATGATTACAACTCGATACTAAAACAAAATATGACTCTATATGAATGCCTCCGGCGGTGTACCGGGAAGGGCAATGAATCAACAGTGACATGTATGATAATTATGCATGTTGGCTTTGCCACAAATACGATGTCAACTACATGATCATGGAAAGCAATATGACAATGATGAAGCATGTCATAAATGAAACAGTGGAAAGTTGCATGGCAATATATCTCGGAATGGCTATGGAAATGCCATAATAGGTAGGTATGGTAGCTGTTTTGAGGAAGATATAAGGAGGTTTATGTGTGATAGAGCGTATCATATCATGGGGTTTGGATGCACCGGTGAAGTTTGCACCAACTCTCAAGGTGAGAAAGGGAAATGCACAGTACTGAAGAGGCTAGCAATGATGGAAGGGTGAGAGTGCGTATAATCCATGGACTCAACATTAGTCATAAAGAACTCACATACTTATTGCAAAAATCTACAAGTCATCAAAAACCAAGCACTACGCGCATGCTCCTAGGGGGATAGATTGGTAGGAAAATACCATAGCTTGTCCCCGACCGCCACTTATAAGGAAGACAATCAAAGAACACCTCATGTTTCAAATTTGTTACACAAGGGTACTGTACGTGCATGTTACGGGACTTGCAATATTCAACACAAGTATTTCTCAAATTCACAACTACTCAACTAGCACACTCTAATATCACCATATTTATATCTCAAAACAATTATCAAGTATCAAACTTCTCATAGTATTCAATGCACTTTCTATGATAGTTTTTATTATACCCATCTTGGATGCCTATCGTATTAGGACTAATTTCATAACCAAAGCAAATTACCATGATGTTCTAAAGGAGTCTCAAAATAATATAAGTGAATCATGGGAGATCAATAATTTCTATAAAATAAAATCACCACCATGCTCTAAAAGATATAAGTGAAGCACTAGAGCAAAATTATCTAGCTCAAAAGATATAAGTGAAGCACATAGAGTATTCTAATAAATTCCAATTCATGTGTGTCTCTCCAAAAAGGTGTGTACATAAAGGATGATTGTGGTAAACTAAAAAGCAAAGACTCAAGTCATACAAGACGCTCCAAGCAAAACACATATCATGTGGTGAATAAAAATATAGCCTCAAGTAAAGTTACCGATGGAAGAAGACGAAAGAGGGGATGCCTTCCAGGGCATCCACAAGCTTAGCCTTTTGGTTGTCCTTGAATTTTACCTTGGGGTGCCTTGGGCATCCCCAAGCTTAGGCTCTTGCCACTCCTTGTTCCATAATCCATCAAATCTTTACCCAAAACTTGAAAACTTCACAACACAAAACTCAACAGAAAATCTCATGAGCTCCGTTTGTATAAGAAAACAAACCACCAGTTAAGGTACTGTAATGAACTCATTATTTATTTATATTGGTGTTAAACCTACTGTATTCCAACTTCTCTATGGTTCATACCCTCCGATACTAGCCATAGATGCATCAAAATAAGCAAACAACACACGAAAACAGAATCTGTCAAAAACAGAACAGTCTGTAGTAATCTGTAGGTTTAGAATACTTATGTAACCCCAAAAATTCTGAAATAAAATTTTGGACGTGAGTAATTTGTCTATTAATCATCTTCAAAAAGATTCAACCTAATCTCACTCTCCAGTAAAAAATGGCAGCAAATCTCGTGAGCGATAAAGTTTCTATTTTTTAAAGCAAGATCGCTAAAACTTCCCCCAAGTCTTCCCAAAGGTTCTACTTGGAACAAACACTAATTAAAATCATAAAACTACATCTAAGTAGAGGCTAGATGAATTATTTAGTACTAAACAGAACCAAAAAGAAATAAACAAAAATAAAATTGGGTTGCCTCCCAACAAGCGCTATCGTTTAACGCCCCTAGCTAGGCATAAAAGCAAGAATAGATCTAGGTATTGCCATGATAATGATAAGGTAGATCACAAAAACTCATCTCATACTCCCAACTTTCAGAAGAAAGCTTTCTTTGTGGCAAGCAAAAGTAATCAAAAGGGCTAAATTTAATGGGACAAAAGTCCCCAAGATCAAGCTCAGGAGGTATTGGTTCCTCCTTTGGCCCCTCATATTGCACAACCAATTCATCATTATAAGCATTCTTTTGGCAAGAAGTCATGAGCCTTTGTTCAAGGGAAAAACCCAACCCATTATTTTGGATGGAAAAATTATTATTAAGTTCAGAAATACTATCAACAAGAACATCGGTAGGAACCTTCTTTCTAAGGTTTTCGTTAAAAGCAACATGATCTAAGGATCGTAAGCGCATTATGTCTTCTTGATAAAAAAAGATTGCTTCTATGGGAGGACGGCCGACGTCCACCCTATAATGCACAAAAATTTCATTGGCTTCTTTCATTATAAATCTGAACTAATGAGCTAAAAAGATAGTAGCCGCTCGCTTAACAGAAGAGTGCTCAATATTAGAAAATTCTAGAAAAATCCTTTGGATGCAAGGGTGCATATGAATAAATTGTCTTTCAAGTTCAACTATGAGCAAAGATATAGCATCCGCAAAACTACTAGTTGTATGGAGAATAGACCCTCCCATAGTAGGTAAAGCACCGACACAAGTAAAGAAATCTTGAATAACTCCTTTTCCAATAATATTACCACTACCAATCCGAAACTTTTTACTGTGTAAAATAGTAGGTTCTTCAGGAGGATCAACAAAAGCATCAAAGTTTTCCATGTTATTACCACTATCCTTATCAATGATAACCTCCCCAATTTCAGACATGGTGGCAGCAAGAGGCAAGCACAAAAAGGCGAACGGAAAAAAGGCGAGCGTAAAAGAGGGTGAATAAAACGGCAAGGGTGAAGTGGGGGAGAGGAAAACGAGAGGCAAATGGCAAATAATGTAATGCCAGGGATAAGAGTTTGTGATGGGTACTTGGTATGTCTTGACTTGTGCGTAGATCTCCCCGACAACGGCGCCATAAATCCTTCTTGCTACCTCTTGAGCACTGCGTTGGTTTTCCCTTGAAGAGGAAAGGGTGATGCAGCAAAGTAGCGTAAGTATTTCCCTTAGTTTTTAAGAACCAAGGTATCAATCCAGTAGGAGACTACACGCAAGTCCCTTGTACCTACACAAACAATACGAACCTCGCAACCAACGCGATAAAGGGGTTATCAATCCCTTCACGGTCACTTACGAGAGTGAGATCTGATAGAGATAATAATAGTAAGATAAATATTTTTGGTATTTTTATGATATAGATTTGAAAGTAAAGATTGCAACATAAAATAGATTGGAAACTTATATGATAAAAGATAGACCCAGGGGCCATAGGTTTCACTAGTGGCTTCTCTCAAGATAGCATAAGTATTACGGTGGGTGAACAAATTACTGTCGAGCAATTGATAGAAAAGTGCATAATTATGAGAATATCTAGACATGATTATGTATATAGGCATCACGTCCGCGACAAGTAGACCGAAACGATTATGCATCTACTACTATTACTCCACACATCGACCGCTATTCAGCATGCATCTAGAGTATTAAGTTCATAAGAACAGAGTAATGCATTAGGCAAGATGACATGATGTAGAGGGATAAAATCAAGCAATATGATATAAACCCCATCCTTTTATCCTCGATGGAAACAATACAATACGTGCCTTGCTGCCCCTGCTGTCACTGGGAAAGGACACCGCAAGATTGAACCAAAAGCTAAGCACTTCTCCCATTGCAAGAAATATCAATCTAGTAGGCCAAACCAAACTGATAATTCGAAGAGACTTGCAAAGATAACCAATCGTACATAAAAGATTTCGGATAAGAATCAAATATTGTTCATAGATAAACTTGATCATAAACCCACAATTCATCGGATCTCAACAAACACACCACAAAAAGAGTTTCATCAAATAGATCTCCAAGAAGATCGAGGAGAACATTGTATTGAGATCCAAAGAGAGAGAAGATGCCATCTAGCTAATAACTATGGGCCTGAAGGTCTGTGGTAAACTACTCACACATCATCGGAGAGGCTATGGTGTTGATGTAGAAGCCCTCCGTGATCGATTCCCCCTCTGGCGGAGCTCCGTAAAAGGCCCCAAGATGGGATCTCTTGGGTACAGAAGGTTGCGGCGGTGGAAATAGGGTTTCGTGGTGCTCCTCGATGTTTTCGGGGTATATGGATATATATAGGAGGAAGAAGTAGGTCGGTGGAGCTGCGAGGGGCCCACAAGGGTGGGGGGCGCGCCCAGGGGGGCAGGCACACCTCCCTGCCTCGTGGCCACCTCGTTTCTTTCTTGACGACTACTCCAAGTCCCCTGGATCACGTTTATTCCAAAAATAACTGTCCCGAAGGTTTCATTCCGTTTGGATTCTGTTTGATATTCCTTTTTTGCGAAACATTAAAATAGGCAAACAAATAGCAATTTGCACTGGGCCTTGGGTTAGTAGGTTAGTCCCAAAAATAATATAAAAGTGTATAAATAAGCCCATTAACATCCAAAACAGATAATATAATGCATGGAACAATAAAAAATTATAGATATGTTGGAGACGTATCAAGTTTATCCCTCTACATCATGTCATCTTGCCTAATGCGTTACTCTGTTCTTGTGAACTTAATACTCTAGATGCATGCTGGATAGCGGTCGATGTGTGGAGTAATAGTAGTAGATGCAAAATCGTTTCAGTCTACTTGTCACGGACGTGATGCTTATATACATGATCATGCCTAGATATTTTCATAACTTTGCGCTTTTCTATCAATTGCTCGACAATAATTTGTTCACCCACCATAGAATATGCTATCTTGAGAGAAGCCACTAGTGAAACCTATGGCCCCCAGGTCTATTCTCCATTATATTATTTTCCCGTTAACTAGCTATTTCTGTCGCCATTTATTTTGTAATCTTTACTTTTCAATCTATACAACAAAAATACCAAAAATATTTATCTTATTATCTTTATCAGATCACTTTTGCAAGTGCTCGTGAAGGGACTGACAAACCCTTTATCGCATTGGTTGCAAGGTTCTTGATTGTTTGTGCAGGTACGAGGGACTTGTGTGTAGTCTCCTACTGGATTGATACATTGGTTCTCAAAAACTGAGGGAAATACTTAGGCTACTTTGCTGCATCACCCTTTCCTCTTCAAGGGTAAACCAACGCATGCTCAAGAGGTACCAGGCTTCTTGACCTTGTTTCTTAAATCTTAACCGTAGTTCTATATCCTACTTGACAAGGTTTGCTATCATTGGCAAGGTTTTATTCACGTTTTTTTGCTTTTCTTAATATATATGGTTTACTCACGATTTCATGGCTTTTTATTTCATTTGTTTTAGGTGTGCCATGGTTGCTAAGCGATGGAGGGAGGGCCTGTTTTGCTGTGGTATGGCGGTTTAGAGGACATTTTTTGTCAGAAGCGTGTTATCAACGATAGTTACCCTATGTTTGATTCATGATAATTATGTAATACTCGCATTCTGTTCTAATTTCAATTTGATAGCCAGATGCCTACAAGCAAAATGTTTTGTAGCAATGTTTTCTTACTATGGTGTTTTTTGACTTGTAAAGATCCGATTTTTAGCATTTTTGCACCATGTCCTCCTTATATTGCAAACCCTGTCAACCAAATGAGTTTTTATACACAGGGGTTTGGGGATGGAGGGGAATTGGGGAATCAAGAGGATTGGGTGGAAGGGAGGGATTCACCAAATCCTCCTGAATCCCCGCCTTCCAACTCTTCCCAAATCCCTTTGTGCCAAACGAAGCCTTAAGAGGTTCTGACACATTCTTGGAGAGGAGCTTACAAAAGAAGCGCTATAAGCAATTAATAATAAAAAGATCTCGGATGGGTGTAACTCCACGAATGTTGTTCTCATTCCTAAGGTGGATAGCCCAGAGGTAATCACACAATATAGGCCAATCAGTTTATGTAATATGGTCTAAAAAATAATTTCTAAGATGTTAGCAAATAGACTCAAGAAGATACTGCCTAAGGTAATTTCCCCAACTCAGAGTGCGTTTCTTCCAGGAAGATTGATTACAGATAATGTTCTGGTTGCCTATGAGTGTTTTCATGCAATAAAGAAGAAGACCCATGGAACCGATGGTATTTGTGGTGTTAAGTTGGACATGCTCAAAGCATATGCCAGAGTTGAATGGGTATTCTTGCAACAAATGATGTTGAAGTTGGGATTTCATCCACAGTGGGTTGAGTTGATCATGGAGTGTGTCTCTTCTGTGAGCTACATAATTAGATTCAACAATACATAGATAGAAGAATTTTTTCCTACAAGGGGACTGAGGCAGGGGGACCCACTGTCACCATACTTATTTACATTATGTTCAGAGGGGCTCTTGAGTATGTTGACCCATAAGGAGGAGATCAGAGGACTTGAAGGTATTCGTGTGTGCAGAAATGCCCCTCTATCTCTCATCTTTTGTTTGCTGATGACTCCCTTATTTTGATGAGAGCTAATGATCATGATGCCGATACTTTGAAGAGAATCGTAGATAGATATTGTACAAGCTTGGGCTAGCGGGTGAGTACTGCAAAATCCAGCATTTTCTTTAGCCCTAACACGAGGGTTATGGTGAGGGAAGCAGTCTATGGTACACTGGATATACTAACTGAAGCTTTGTCAGATAAATACTTGGGCCTACCAACCATGGTTGGAGTTGAACGAAGTGACTGTTTTCAGCACCTCATTGACAGAGTATGTCAGCGTTTAAAGGGATGGAAGGAGAAATTCTTATCTATACAGGGTAAAGAAATTTTGTTAAAATCTATGGCACAAGCAATCCCGTCTTACGCAATGTCCGTATTCAAATTACCAAAGGGCATTTGCAAATCAATTAGTGATTAAGTTTCAGGTTTCTAGTGGGGAGATGGATAAGAAAAGAAAAAATGCACTGGTTTGCGTGGTGGAAAATGTGTGTTTCGAAGAAGAAGGGTGGTATGGGGTTTAGGGACCTTCATAGCTTTAACCTTGCTATGCTAGCAAAGCAGTGTTGGCGACTTCTCCAAAATCCCGAATCTTTGTGCACGCGTGTTCTCAGTGCTAAGTACTATCCTGAAGGTGACATATTAAAAGCAGGGCCAAGAAAGGAACCTCATTCACATGGCAAAGTATTGTTGCTGGGATTCAAACCTTCAAAAGGGGCTGTATATGGCAAGTTGGGACGGGGTCACATATAAAACTATGGGAAGACCCCTGGATCCCCTCTAATGAAATGAGAATGATCATTACCCCAAGAGGAGGAATCATGCTTAATAAGGTGGAAGATATTATTGATCCATACACGGGACAATGGGATGAGGCACTAATCCGTAGTGTTCTTTCACTTGTTGATGCTTTCAAAATTCTGCAAATTCCCCTTTATGCCGAAGCAAGGGAAGATCTTCTGGCTTGGCAATTCACATGGTCGGGAACCTTTTCTGTTCGATCGGCATATCACGTGGAATTTCATCACCAATTTGGTCGCCACTTTCATAGCGCAGATTGTCCAGAAAGGTTACACATCAACCCGGTCTAGAAGGATCTATGACAACTTCGAATCCTGGTAAGATAATAAAAATTGGATGGAAGGTGTTAAAGGGTGTCTTACCATGTTTTGGGGTTTTAGCTAACAGGGATATCCCTCTGGTACCTCAATGTCCTCTTTGTAAGACTGGCCTAGAAGACATCCAACATTGCCCTTTCACTTGTGCGCATGCAGCCGAGGTCCGGACCGAACTGAAACTCTCAAACCTCATTCAAGATGCAGTGGCCCAGGACTGGTCTAGTTCAATAAATCTGGAAAGTTTGCTTCAAAACCGCTCATTGATTCATGAACTTCTTGCTGCTGAACTGATCATAGTTGCAATGTGGTATATCTGGTGGCCAAGAAGGCAGGGTGTGAAAGGCGAGTCAATTAGACACCTCAACGGACAACAATGACTATTTGAGTGTTGGCTACAAATTTTATTCATAGTTGTACGCTGAAACACCCTTGTCGGAAGGATGATCAGACACCTCAACAAACAACAATGACTATTTGAGTGTTGGCTACGAATTTTATTCACAGTTGTACGCCGAAACACCCTTGTCAGAAGGATGATCATATGTGGAAGAAGACTGTTAAGATCAACGTGGATGCATCATTTCATGCTGAGAATATGTCAGGAGCTTGCGTAGCTGTAGCCAGGGATGAGCACGACAACTTTATTGCAGAAACAACTTGGATATTACCACACGTATCATCCGCAGTAGCTGCAGAATTCAAGGCCATTCGAAGTGGAATAATCCTAGTGTCTAATATCAGTTGTACCAAGATTATCATGGAATCTGATAAACATGAACGCTCTGGAGGTATTTGCGCATCTAGAAGCATATATGGGTCCTGGTACTCTGATCATTACAGGAGCCACTATCTTATCCTTGGAGTTTTCTCATATTACTTTTGTCCACAGCCACGCGGAAGCAAATCTAGTGGCGAATAGTTTAGCTAAGCATTGATTTAGTTTAAATGCTTCAAAATATTGGGAGGGGGATGCCCCTGACTTTATTCTTCCCTAGACTGTAAATGACGCTATTGTTTGAGTAATAAAGTTTGATATGTTCAAAAGAATATAAGAGCGTTTAGATCACTATAAATAGTATAGTTCAAGCCTATTGCCATCATTTAATTAGTAATCCCTCCGTAAAGTAATATAAGAGCGTTTAGATCACTGTAGTAAGATCTAAACGCTCTTATATTACTTTGCGGAGGGAGTGTATAGTTCAAAACATCTGTGTGATATACAAGCTTGAGCAAGCACAAGAAGTTAGACCACTCTCGTCCGAGGAGTCGTGGCTTCGACGCACCGTGAAACTTGGTCTATTGGGCTTGACATTGTTAGAACATACAATCACGCGACAAAGGTCTAGGATTAGATGGATCTGGGATGGAGATGCAAACACTCATCTCTTTCATATTGATTGGCTTTACTTTGCCGACATCATGTCATCTTGCTTAAGGCGTCACTCCATTCTTTTATGAACTTAATACCATAGATGCATGTTGGATAGCGGTCGATTGGTGGAGTAATAGTAGTAGATTCCGGCAGGAGTCGGTCTACTTGTCATGGACGTGATGCCTATATACATGATCATCGTCATGAATACGTCATAACTATGCGCTTCTCTATCAATTGTCCAACAGTAATTTGTTCACCCACCGTATGCTATGCGTCCGAGAGAGAAGCCTCTAGTGAAAACTATGGCCCCGGGTCTACTTTTATCATATTATAAAAACCAAAATTCCTTTGTTGCAATTTATTTACCTTTATTTTACTTTGTAATTTATCCATATACATATACAAGATTTGATCCTTGCAAGTAACGAGTCCAAGGGGATTGACAACCCTCTTGCCCGCGTTGGGTGCAAGTACTTGCTTTTGTGTGTGCAAGTGCTGTTCATGAGGCTTTGCATGATTCTTCTAGTGGTTCGATAAACATTGGTTAGGGACTTTGCTATACTTCAGCTCCCCTCCTTTTCGGGGAAAATCTCAACATAGCTCAGGAGTAATAGGAATAATCTTTGGCGCCGTTGTCGGGGAGACATCATCAAAATCTATCAAGTACATACACACAAACTATCATCTACTTGCTCTACTTTTTATTTGCATTTTTATTTGCTCTACCTCTCATTTTCATCTCCCCACTTCTCATAAAAAACACAAAAAATTATTTTTTTTTGCTTTGCTCGTTTGCTTGCTTCGTCGCTATGTCTAGTGTTACTATCCCTCTTTTATTTCCGGATTTTGAAGTTCTTTACTTCAAACAGAAACAAGGAGAAAACCTCAAATATGATTGTTATTGAATAATGGAATCTTATCATTTATGTACCATAAAAGGTGACATTAAGATCTTGCTTCAAAACTTTTATGTGGAGCTTACTATTCCTAATAGACAAGTTCTTGATTTTGCTACTAAATGTAACTTTATTGAAAGTGATGCTAATGATGCCTATGAAATACTAGAGGGGATAGTAGGAACTCCACTTACACAAAAATGATTTAATTATACTCGGGAAGGAATCCAAATCTTAGAAAAACTAGGGGATATGCAGAAAAATTTGGTGGAGTTACAAAAGACTAATTGTTGGGGAACGTAGTTTTTCAAAAAAAATTCAACGATCACACAAGATCTATCTAGGAGATGCATAGCAACGAGAGGGGAGAGTGTGTCCATGTACCCTCGTAGACCGAAAGCGGAAGCGTTTCGTAATGCGGTTGATGTAGTCCAACGTCTTCACGATCCAACCGATCCAAGTACCGAACGTATGGCACCTCTGTGTTCTGCACATGTTCAGCACGATGACGTCCCTCGAGCTCTTGATCCAATTGAGGACGAGGGAGAGTTCCATCAGCATGACGGCGTGGCGACGGTGATGATGAAGTTACCGGCGTAGGGCTTCACGTAAGCACTACGACGATATGAACGCGGTGGTAAACTATGGAGGGGGGCACCGCACACGGCTAAGAGATGTCTGCTGTGCCTTTGGGGTGCCCCCGCCTTCATATATAAAGGGGGAGGAGGAGGTGGCCGGCCAAAGGGGGCGCGCCATGAGGGGGGAGTCCTACTTGGACTCCTAGTCCAAGTAGGATTCGGCCCCCTCCTTCCTTCCACCGAAGAGGGAAAAGGGGAAGGGACAGAGAGTGAGAAGGAAAGAGGGGGTCGCCCCCTCCCCTAGTCCAATTCGATTTGGGAAAGGGGAGCACGCGCCTCCCCACGTGGCCTTCCTCCTCTCCTCTAATATGGCCCAATAGGCCCAATACTTCCCCCAGGGGTTCCGGTAACCCCTCTGTACTCCGGTAAAATATCTAAATCACTCGGAACCATTCTGATGTCCGAATATAACCTTCCAATATATGAATCTTTACCTCTCGACCATTTCGAGACTCCTCGTCATGTCCGTGATCTCATCTGGGACTCTGAACAACTTCGGTCATCAAATCACATAACTCATAATACAAATCGTCATCGAACGTTAAGCGTGCTGACCCTACGGGTTCGAGAACTATGTAGACATGACTGAGACACATCTCCAGTAAATAACCAATAGCGTAACCTGGATGCTCATATTGGCTCCTACATATTGTACGAAGATCTTTATTGGTCAAACCGCATAACAACATACGTCATTCCCTTTGTCATAGGTATGTTACTTGCCTAAGATTGGATCGTTCGTATCATCATACTTAGTTCAAACTCGTTACCGGCAAGTCTCTTTACTAGTTCCGTAATGCATCATCCCGTAACTAACTTATTAGTCACATTGCTTGCAAGGCTTATAATGATGTGCATTATCGAGAGGGCCCAGAGATACCTCTCCGATACACAGAGTGACAAATCCTAATCTCGATCTATTCCCACTCAACAAATACCATCGGAGACACATGTAGAGCATATTTATAATCACCCAGTTCCGTTGTGATGTTTGATGGCACACAAGGTGTTCCTCCGGCATTTGGGAGTTGCATAATCTCATAGTCAGAGGAACATGTATAAGTCATGAAGAAAGAAATAGCAATAAAACTAAATGATCATTATGATAAGCTAACGGATGGGTCTTGTCCATCACATCATTCTCTAATGATGTGATCCCATTCATCAAATGACAACACATGTCTATGGCCAGGAAACTTAACCATCTTTGATTAACGAGCTAGTGAAGTAGAGGCATACCAGGGACACTCTGTTTGTGTATGTATTCACACATGTACTAAGTTTCCGGTTAATACAATTCTAGCATGAATAATAAACATTTATCATTATATAAGAAAATATAAATAACAACTTTATTATTGCCTCTAGGGCATATTTCCTTCAGTCTACAACTTGCACTAGAGTCAATAATCTAGTTCACATAGCCATGTGATTTAACACCAATAGTTCACATCACCATGTGATTAACACCCATAGTTCACATCGCCATGTGACCAACACCCAAAGGGTTTACTAGAGTTAATAATCTAGTTCACATCGCCATGTGATTAACACCGAAAGAGTACTAAGGTTTGATCATGTTTTGCTTGTGAGAGAAGTTTAGTCAACGTGTCTGCCACATTCAGATCCGTATGTATTTTGCAAATTTCTATGTCTACAATGCTCTGCATGGAGCTACTCTAGCTAATTGCTCCCACTTTCAATATGTATCCATATTGAGACTCAGAGTCACCCAGATCGGTGTTTAAAGCTTGCTTCGACGTAACTCTTTACGATGAACTCTTTATCACCTCCATAATCGAGAGATATTTCCTTAGTCCTCTCAGGATAATTTTGACCGCTGTCCAGTGATCTACTCCTGGATCACTATTGTACCCCTTTGCCAAACTCATGGCAAGGTACACAATAGCTCTAGTATACAACATGGTGTACTTTATAGAACCTATGACCGAGGCATAGGGAATGACTTTCATTCTCTTTCTATATTCTGCCGTGGTCGGGTTTTGAGTCTTACTCAACTTCACACCTTGCAACACAGGCAAGAACTCCTTCTTTGACTTCCATTTTGAACTTCTTCAAAACTTTATCAAGGTATGTGCTTTGTCAAAGTCCAATTAAGCGTCTTGATCTACCTCTATAGATCTTGATGCCGAATATATAAGCAGCTTCTCCGAGGTCCTTCATTGAAAAATTCTTATTTAAGTATCCTTTTATGCTATCCAGAAATTTTGTATTATTTCCAATCAACAATATGTCATCCTCATTAAATGTTAGAAATGCTACAGAGCTCCCACTCACTTTCTTGTAAATACAGGCTTCTCCAAAAGTCTGTATAAAACCATATGCTTTGATTACACTATCAAAGCGTATATTCCAACTCCGAGAGGCTTGCAACAGTCCATAAATGGATCACTGGAGCTTGCACAGTTTGTTAGCACCTTTAGGATCGACAAACCTTTCTGGTTGCATCATATACAACTCTTCTTTAGGATATCCATTAAGGAATGCAGTTTTGACATCTGTCAGTGGGAAACGACACCTATGGGGTCGCTGGGATCCCTTCTACGGTTGGCGGGCGTGGGGTTGTGCGAAAAGCGGGTCTAGCGGTCAGCACACAAATCGTTTACCCAGGTTCGGGCCGCGGAGACGCATAAAACCCTAGTCCTGCTTGTATGTGTATTGAGGTATTCTTGTGTTCTTGAACTAGCTGCAGTGGCTCTCTAGTCCAAAAGATCCGAATCCCTCTCCAGTACGCCTCGGGCCTCCTTTTATAGACAAAAAGGGGTTGCCACAGTGGCACACAGGAGGTGGAAAGGTGTACAGGGGCTGAGTCTATCCCCTGGCATCGTCGGACAAACGCATTTAACGCGCTGCCGACGTGCCCCTCTTGCTTTATTGGGGACGGCAAAGAAGCTCGTCCCAACTGTCGTCGCCTCGCCTGGCTCCGATGTGCGTCCAAGCTGACGAAGCATCGTAGTGCCACGTTGGCTGGCCGCTGGGCTGGCGCGGTGGTGGAGCCTTGGCGGACGCGGGCACGGCTGCGGCCTCTGATACGTCTCCAACGTATCTATAATTGTTGATTGCTCCATGCTATATTATCTTCTATTTTGGACATTATTGGGCTTTATTATCCACTTTTATATTATTTTTGGGACTAACCTATTAACTGGAGGCCCAGCCCAGAATTGCTGTTTTTTTTGCCTATTTCAGAGTTTCGTAGAAAAATAATATCAAACGGAGTCCAAATGGAATGAAACCTTCGGGAACGTGATTTTCTGAACGAACATGATCCAGGAGACTTGGACCCTACATCAAGCAATCAACAGGGAAGCCACGAGGTAGAGGGGCACGCCTACCCCCCAGGCGCGCCCTCCACCCTCGTGGGCCCCCTGTTGCTCCACCGACGTACTCCTTCCTCCTATATATACCTACGTACCCCCAAACGATCAGATACGGAGCCAAAACCCTAATTCCACCACCGTAACTTTCTGTATCCACGAGATCCCATCTTGGGGCCTGTTCCGGAGCTCCACCGGAGTGGGCATCAATCACGGAGGGCTTCTACATCAACACCATAGCCCTGCCGATGAAGTGTGAGTAGTTTACCTCAGACCTTCGGGTCCATAGTTATTAGCTAGATGGCTTATTCTCTCTTTTCGGATCTCAATACAAAGTTCTCCCCCTCTCTTGTGGAGATATATTCGATGTAATCTTCTTTTACGGTGTGTTTGTTGAGACCGATGAATTGTGGGTTTATGATCAAGTTTATCTATGAACAATATTTGAATCTTCTCTGAATTCTTTTATGTATGATTGGTTATCTTTGCAAGTCTCTTCGAATTATCAGTTTGGTTTGGCCTACTAGATTGATCTTTCTTGCAATGGGAGAAGTGCTTAGCTTTGGGTTCAATCTTGTGGTGTCCTTTCCCAGTGACAGTAGGGGCAGCAAGGCACATATTGTATTGTTGCCATCGAGGATAACAAGATGGTTTTTTATCATATTGCATGAATTTATCCCTCTATATCATGTCATCTTGCTTAAAGAGTTACTCTGTTCTTATGAACTTAATACTCTAGATGCATGCTGGATAGCGGTCGATGTGTGGAGTAATAGTAGTAGATGCAGGCAGGAGTCGGTCTACTTGTCTCGGACATGATGCCTATATACATGATCATACCTAGATATTCTCATAACTATGCTCAATTCTGTCAATTGCTCAACAATAATTTGTTCACCCATCGTAAAATACTTATGCTCTTGAGAGAAGCCACTAGTGAAACCTATGGCCCCCGGGTCTATCTTCCATCATATTGATCTTCCAACACTTAGTTATTTTCATTGCCTTTTATTTTACTTTGCATCTTTATCATAAAAATACCAAAAATATTATCTTATCATATCTATCAGATCTCACTCTCGTAAGTGGCTGTATAGGGATTGCCAACCCCTTATCACGTTGGTTGCGAGGATTTATTTGTTTTGTGTAGGTGCGAGGGACTCGCGCGTAGCCTCCTACTGGATTGATACCTTGGTTCTCAAAAACTAAGGGAAATACTTACGCTACTTTGCTGCATCACCCTTTCCTCTTCAAGGGAAAACCAACGCAGTGCTCAAGAGGTAGCAAGAAGGATTTCTGGCGCCGTTGCCGGGGAAGTCTACGCAAAAGTCAACATACTGTAGCGACCAGACCTCAAACGGTCCAATCTCTGTGCTCAGGTGTCATCCCTGGATCAGTAATGCTGACACCACACAGTACTTGAAGGATTTATAACAAAGTAGCAATCACACACTTATTACATCGAGTGTCTCAAAAGAGAACTTATTACAATAAATATGGCTTAAGGCCATCTAATAACGATAACAGCGGAAGGGTTGGAAGATAAGTGAGTCCATCAACTCCAACGGCATCACTGAGTAGAGAACCACGACCTAAAGGCACCTTAATCATCGTCTGAAAAGTCTGCAACATGAACGTTGCAGCCTGAAACGGGCCAGCACATGGAATATGCTGGGAATGTAACACATAGAGAGCAATGGAAGGATAAGGCTGTACTACATGCATATTTGGCTGGTGGAAAGCTCTATGGTTACATTTTGCGTAAAGCCAAATTTTCCCTACTGCAAAGAAATAAATTTTATTTAACTATCATGGTAGTTGTTAAACATTGAGAACGGTTGACAGCATTCTCAATCCCATTTAAGCATCATCATTAAGCAAAACCCAACAAAATTAATTTTAGAGTAACATGGTGAGATTCACATGATAATCCAGGTACTAGATACTCAAGATGTCCATAACCGGGGGCACGGCTAACCATGGTTAGTTTATACACTCTGCAGAGGTTTGCGCACTTTTCCCCACAAGACTCAATCGCCTCCGTTTGATTTCTCGCACTACATGGTGTTTGAGAAACGGATGACCGAGACATAGTCTTTCAGAAGCGCTAGCACCTTACGATCGGGTAGACCGTAACACCTACTTTCCCCTACATTTCCTAGTCTACCACTGTAAGAGTTCCCATGACTTAATCAACTATGCTAGAGCCCATAGTAGCTTGTGGCTGCACACGGAAGTTTCTAGCATGAATAATCTCATGATCCCTTTGAGCCTGGGTGGCGGTCCAAAAGAAAACAGGCAATCACTGGAATACCCAGGTGCCTCAATTCACCTAGATGTGTATTTAAGTTGCCACCTTAGATAAACCATTAATTTAACAATCTCACATCTGTCATGGATACACTCACCCAATCCACGTCTACTAGCATAGCATAGCATAATAAGAGACGTAGAAGTAACTCCCAAATGTTTGATAATAAACAGGTAATAGGTACTACCTCAACTACTTCCCAAACTCACAATTTAATTAGATCCTGATCATGCAATGTGTGAGGATTGATCTAATGCAATAAAACTGGGTAGTAGGAGGTATGATCAAAGTGTTACTTGCCTTGCTGATGATCCGGGAAACCTAGCGATTCGAAGTAGCAAGTGGCGCACTCCGGGTACTCTATCACAAACAAACAAGCATACAATAAGTACTCAACTAATGAATAGGTAAAACTCAATAAGAGATCTAACCAAAAAGTTCAACTTAAGAACTCCGGTTGGCAAAAAGAATCAAATTGAACGAAGCAACGAAAGACAAACGACAAAAGAAATAGGCTTCATTTACTATTCTGGATCTAGGGCAATTTTTTACAGTGTCAAAAACTTGTTTGAGTTGGTTAAACGGAAAGAGGGTTTCGAGACGAAACTCCAGGCGCTTGAATCGCCTGATTCCGATAAACGAGCGAAAAGTTATACTAGAACGAAAAACGGATTAGGAATCGCGATCAGAAAAATCGCGGATTTAACCTGGGAAAAAGAAAAAACAATGAACAGATTAACGAACGGACGTTCGTTAACTGGATCTAAATGATGAATGCGTTCGTTAAAACAAACGGACGAGCGAACGCTCGCTAAATAAATAAACCGGAAACCGATCTATTAAAAAAACGAAACTAAAAAATGAACAAAACCGACGGAAAACCGATCGGTTTTTCGAGAACAACCGACGGCGGCGAGTTCAACCTCCGGCGGGCGGCGGCGGCGGCGCGGCGGGTGGCGGCAGCGGCGGGCTAGGGCAGCGGGGTTGGCGGCGGCTAGGGTTTGGGGGGGGGTCCGGCTGGACCTCCCCGGCTTATAAAGCCGGCCGGGCCAAGTGTCCGGGTCGGACACGGCCCGTTAGGTTTTTTTTAAAAATAGTTACGCTCAGAAAAAGAAACAAAATGAATACTAAACTAACTCCAAAAATCCCGAAATAAATTTTCCCCGGCTTCTAAAATCAAGCCGCACAGGATGAACATTTATTTGGGGCCTAAATGCAATTTTGGAAAACTCGCATTTTTCCTAAATTCAAATAAAATAGCAAATAAAACCAAAATAAAATCTTATTTGATTTTTTATTAAATCCTCAATATTTCTTTATTTTGGGAAAGTCATTTTATTCCCTCTCTCATATTTTTTTAATAGAAATAAGTGAATATAAAATAAATAAAATCAAATGATCCCATTTTCAAAATTTGAGAAAACTCAAATATGAAAATAACGAAATTCCCAACTCTCTCCGAGGGTCCTTGAGTTGCGCAGAATTTTCTAGGATCAGCCAAAATGCAATAAAATATGTTATGCAATGATGATCTAGTGTATAACATTCCAAATTGAAAATTTGGGATGTTACAAACCTACCCCCCTTAAGATGAATCTCGCCCTCGAGATTCGGGTTGGCTAGAAAATAGGTGAGGGTGGTCCTTTAGCAATTCTTCCTCTCGCTCCCAGGTGGCTTCGTCCTTCGTGTGATGGCTCCACTGAACTTTGCAAAACTTAATAACCTTGCTGCGGGTGACTCGACTGGCATAATCAAGAATCTTAATTGGTTTCTCCTCATAGGTCAAATCACTGTCCAACTGAATTGCTTCCAGCGGCACTGTGTCTCTCAGCGGTATATCAGCCATCTCAGCGTGGCACTTCTTCATCTGGGAAACATGGAACACGTCGTGAACTCCTGACAATCCTTCGGGCAACTCCAACTGTAGGCTACTTCTCCCATACGTTCCAAAACTTTGTATGGTCCTACAAAACATGGTGCTAACTTTCCCTTAACTCCAAAGCGCTTAACTCCTCGAAGTGGAGATACTCGAAGATAAACTCGGTCTCCGACTTCGTAAACTGTCTCCTTGCATTTAGAATCTGCATAGCTCTTCTAGCTGGATTGGGCTACCTTGAGCCTATCGCGAATCAATTTCACTTTCTGTTCAGACTCCTTAATCAGACCCGGTCCAAACAACTGGCGGTCTCCAACTTCATCCCACGACAATGGGTTCCTGCACCTCCTTCCGTACAAGGCTTCGAAATGGGCCATCTTCAAACTGGATTGATAACTATTGTTATTAGAGAACTCTGCATATGGAAAATTCTCGTCCCAACTAGATCCATAATCTAGCGCACAATCTCTCAGCATATCCTCCAAAATCTGATTGACTCTCTCGGTCCGTCCATCTGGCTACAGATGGAAAGCTGTACTGAACTCTAGCCTGGTACCCAAAGTTACATGCAACTGATTCCAGAAATTTGAGGTAAACTGGGTTCCTCTATCTGATACAATGCTCCTTGGAACTCCATGCAGGCATACGATTCTGGTCATGTATATCTTGGCCAACTTTGCACTGGTATAGGTAGTCTTCACTGGGATGAAATGAGCTACCTTTGTCAAACGATCGACTACAACCCAAATCGATTCATAGCCTGAACGAGTTTTGGGTAAACCCGTAATAAAATCCATGCCTAACTTATCCCACTTCCATTCACGTATTGGCAATGGCTGTAACAATCCTGATGGCTTCTGATGCTCTGCCTTTACTCTTTGACATACATCACAAACTGCTACATACTCCGTAATATCCTTCTTCATTCCGGTCCACCAGAAAGTATCCTTCAAATCCAAATACATCTTGCTATTTCTTGGGTGAATCGAGTATGGTGAATTATGGGCCTCCTGCAGAATTAACTTCCTGATCTCCGGGTCATTGGGCACATAAACACAGTCTTCAAACCATAAGGTATCATGCTCATCCTCACGAAATCCTTTAGCTTTTCCCTTGCTCATTTTATCCTTAATAGAAGCGATCTCCTCGTCAGTCTTCTGGGCTTCTCTGATCTTATCCATCAAAGTAGACTGAATCTCCAATGCTGCTACATAGCCCCTCGGGACTATCTCCAAACATAGCTCACGAAGATTTTCGGCTAACTCTCTTGGTAAATCTTCCGTCTTTAAGGTGTTGACATGACTTTTACGGCTCAACGCGTCGGCTACTATGTTAGCCTTTCCGGGGTGATAATGCAATCTCATATCATAATCCTTGATGAGCTCCAACCATCTCCTTTGCCCGAGATTCAACTCCTTCTGTGTGAAAATATACTTCAAACTCTTGTGATCTGTGTACACCTCACAATGATTTCCAACGAGGAAGTGTCTCCAAGTCTTCAATGCATGCACTACGGCTGCTAACTCCAAATCATGCGTAGCATAATTTAACTCATGAGGCTTAAGCTGTCGCGAGGCATACGAAACAACTCTTACTTCCTGCATAAGCACTGCTCCAAGTCCTCGATGTGAAGCGTCGCAATACACCTCATAATCCTTAGTCTGATCTGGCAAAATCAACACAGGTGATGTAACCAAACGTTTCTTCAACTCCTGGAAACTGGCCTCACATTCCCCAGTCCATATGAACTTGGTATACTTCTTCAACAACTCCGTCATAGGCTTCGCAATCTTTGAGAAATTTTTAATGAACCTCCGGTAGTATCCTGTGAGTCCAAGAAAACTCCGGATCTCTCCAACTGTTGTTGGGGCTTCCCAATTTTTCACAGTGTCAACCTTAGTGGGATCTACTGCTATACCTTCTCCGGATATAACGTGTCCGAGAAATCCAACTTCCTTCAACCAAAACTCACATTTGCTAAACTTGGCATATAACTGATGTTCTCTGAGCTTACCAAGTACCAATCGCAAATGCTCCTTATGCTCCTCTTCATTCTTCGAGTAAACCAGGATATCATCGATGAACACTACGACGAATTTATCCAGAAACTCCATAAACACTTTGTTCATCATGTTCATAAAATATGCAGGTGCGTCAGTCAGACCAAATGACATAACGGTATACTCGTACAACCCATACCTGGTGGTAAAAGCCGTCTTAGGTATATCCCGTTCTCGAATCTTCAACTGGTGGTATCCTGATCGCAGATCGATCTTGGAAAATACCTTAGCTCCTTGCAATCGATCAAACAGATCATTGATCATCGGTAGTGGGTACTTGTTTTTGATGGTTACTTCATTCAATCCTTGATAATCAACAACCATTCTTAACGATCCATCCTTCTTCTCCACTAGAAGTACTGGCGATCCCCAAGGCGAAGAACTTGGGCGAATATATCCTTTATCCAGTAAATCCTTAATTTGCTTCTTAATCTCCACCAAATCCTTTGCGGGCATCCTATATGGTCTCTTAGATATTGGTCCTGTGCCTGGCAAAAGCTCAATCAAAAACTCAATATCTCTATCCGGTGGCATGCCTGGCAACTCTTCTGGAAATACATTAGGGAAATCCTTCACTACTGGTACTTCCTCCTGCACAACTCCTGTTAGACAATTTACTTGAGTCCTCTTCGGCACATGCCGGGACACATACTTGATCCTTCTCCCTTCTGGGGTGGTAAGCAAAATCGACTTACTAGCGCAATCGATGTTTCCTCCATACATCGACAGCCAATCCATACCCAGAATTACATCCAAACCTTGTGATTCTAAAATGATCAAATCCGAGGGAAACACATGCCTACCTATACTCAATGGCACTTGAAAACATCCCTGGCTAGCCATATACTCCGCTCCTGGTGAGCTTACTAACATAGGTGTTCTAAGAACTTTGGTGGGTAGGTTATACTTATCCACAAATCCCCTTGATATGTATGAATGCGATGCACCAGTATCAAAAAGAATGAATGCAGTAAATGACTTAACCAAAAACTTACCGATTACTGCATCCGGCTGCTCTTCAACCTCCTCCACGTTAACGTGGTTCACCTGTCCCCTGTTGAAAGGGTTCGGCTTCTTCCCAGAGCTTCCATTACCATTTCCATTCTGGGATTCAGGACATTCATTGGCATAATGTCCGGTCTTCTAGCACTTAAAGCAAGTGACTTGGCTCAGGTCTCTCTTGGCTGGGGTTGATGGGTTGGTGCGGTTCTGGCCGTTGCTTCCTCCATTCCCATTACCATTCTTGGTGCCATTGTGATTGTGCGAGCTACCTCCTCCATGGGTATGCTGAAAATGTCCTCCCGGTCTAGGGGTAAAACGTGGCTTCTGCTGAGCTCCTGAATTGTACTTCCCTTGTCCATACTTCCTCTTGCAATTCTCAATGTGCTGCTGCTTCCCTTCAATCATAAGAGCACGATCTACCAACTCCTCGTAGTTGTTGAAGGTTGCTACCATCAACTGCATGCTCAACTCATCATTCAGTCCTTCCAGAAACTTCTCCTGCTTAACTGCATCCGTAGCTACGTCATCTGGGGCATAACATGCTAACTTACTAAAGTCCTCTACATACTGGCCAACTGTCCTTCCTCCTTGGCGCAAGTTGCGAAACTCTCGCTTCTTCATGGCTATAGCTCCTGCTGAAACATGGGCAGTACGGAAAGCCTGCTGAAACTGGTCCCACGTGACAGTGTCGATAGGGAAAGTGGCTGTGAAATTCTCCCACCATGATGTTGCGGGTCCTTCAAGCTGATGTGCGGCAAACTTCACCTTTTCTGCATCTGTGCATCCTGCGGTGGTCAACTCCCTTGCTGTCTTGCGGAGCCAATCATCTGCTACTATCGGCTCGGTGCTACTGGAAAACACCGGCGGATTCAGCCTAAGAGAACGGGCTAAGTGATCAACGGGTGGTGGCGGTGGTGGTGGGTTGTTGTTGTTGTTCCCCTGATTCTGATTCTGGACTAGCTGTCGTGGTTCTAAGTCCGACAGTAGTGTAGGGGGGTACGTATGGAGAGGCTAGATCCTAGCTATGGAGAAGTTGTAAGCACACAAGGTTTACGAGTTCAGGCCCTTCTCGGAGGAAGTAATAGCCCTACGTCTCGGAGCCCTGAGGCGGTCGACTGGATTATGTGTGTATGAGTTACAGAGGTGCGAACCCTTGTATCGGAGGAGGGGGGTGGCTTATATAGAGTGCGCCAGGACCCCGGCCAGCCCACGTTACCAAGGGTTCAATGTACATTAAGGCGGGGTGTTACTGGTAACGCTGGAAATAAGGTGTTATGATGACCATAAAAGCTATTTAATGACCGACCGTTAGCGTGCGGAGTGACTTTAGGTCTCCTGGCCGTCGAGTGATTGGGTCTCGGTCGAGTGATGCTTTTTGGTCGAGTGTCTTCGAGTCTGTCGAGTGGGACACCTTCAAGTCGATTGAAAGGTGATTTCTTCTAGAGATGTCCTTGGGTAGGGTAGGTAGGACATGTCCATGACCCTACCCTAGGTACATAGCTTCATCATTAGCCCCCGAATGGATCGAGGTTTGAGTGGGGAAGGAGTTGAGAACCTCTCCGACTCGTTTTTCATGCCGTGAGCATATCTAGTTTCAGACCAACGGACCTGAGTGATGACAACAACTTCCTTTTCAGTCGCCTTGATCCATTCTTAATTCCTCGTCGAGTGGGTTTCTTTACTTGTAAGGCTCCGAGTGATGGTGTGGAGGAGATCTTTGGTCTGACAAGTTGTTTGCTGCGCGTAGATTTCGTGGGATCCGAATTTTGGGGAAGCGTGCGGGACGGGGAAGGCCACAGTAATCGGATGGGATAGAGTGGAGCCGCCTCGATCCCCGCGCCACCTTTTTCGCCACGTATCGCGCGCGCGGTCGCTACGGGATTTCACAGAGCCACCTGGGCCTACCCGTCAGCCACTCGGGAGCGGCCTGATATAAAGCGCCGGACCGGAGTCTCCCGAATAGCGCACCTCATTACCTCTTCTCTTCCTCACGCCCCTCCGCTGCGCTCGCTCTCGCCCTAGCGCCACCGCACCGCACGCGTTTCGCCGGCGACAATGGTGAAGGAGAAGACAGCGGCTCTGGAGCGAGCCAAGAAGGCGATGACGAGGTCGAAGGGCAAGGCGACCAGCCGGGGCGGATTTTCCTCGCGGTCTGGCCTGCCGAGGGGCTGGATCCAGGGCGACTGGATCCACTTGAGGATCTCCCAAGAAGACCTCGACGACTTGGCCGAAGGGGGGCTGATCCCCTATGACCCGGTGCGGCTTCCGGGGAAGGAATCTGAGCCGCAACCTCGGGAGGGTGAGCGTGTTCTTCTTGCCACCCACGTCGACCGTGGATTTTCTCTGCCCCCTCACCCCTTCTTCCAAGGGTTTCTGAACTTCTTTGGGGCACAACTCCACCATTTTACCCCCAACTCAATCGTTTATCTTGCCGCTTTCATTTCTTTGTGTGAGAACTTCCTGGGTTGTCGGCCTCACTGGGGTCTCTTCAAGCATATTTTCACTTGTCGCTCCCAGACAGTGAAAAAGGCCAATCCGAGTGATGAGAGGACCCAAGTGATCTAGATGTGTGGGGGTCTTGGCATCCAGATGAGAGGGAAAAGCTCCTTTTCGGCCATGATTCTTCCCGATTCAGTTCGCGGATGGCAGTCGACTTGGTTTTACTGTAAAGACCAGTCAACGCCAGGGCAATCGACTGGCCTCCCTCCGTTTACCATGGACCAAGTGGAAAAACCCTCCCCTTTGAAGGTGCTCCCGGAGGAGAAGGCGCAGGTGAAGGTGCTGGTAGAGTGAGTGGTCCGGCTTATCCGTGACGGGGTCACCGGTATGGATCTCTTGGAGGTCTTCCTTCAGCGGCGCATCCAGCCTCTTCAAGCTCGAGACCATCCGATGTGGATGTATTCGGGTCTTGAAGACTCCACTCGGATTCACCCGGAGGAGGTCGATGATGACACACTAGAGAAGTGGCTGTCGGGCATGACCGGAAACAAGGACAACCCCAGAGGAGCCAGGAGAGTCCCTCCATTCGACCAGTCTCACACACCAGAGCAGGTCTGATTCTGAGTTTTACTTGTAATCTGAATTCACTCGCGTGGCTGCCTGTATCGCGTTGACTGACTTTGATCTACCTGCTTTCTTTTAGGATATTATTGAGATGTATTCAATGCCTAACGGGGAGAAAGAGCCGGTTCCGGAAGGCGAGGCGAGTGGACTTCCGATGGTGAAGGGGATGGAGGAAGCGATGACTCAAGTGATGGAGAAGAAGTCGAGTCGCCCCCTCGCAGGGAGAGGCGATCCAAGCTCGACCAAGAACGGCCGAGTGCTCGTGACAAGGCGACTGCTCCGGTTGGTCAGTCTTCGAAGCGTCCTCGGATCTCTTCGCCAACCCCGACTGAGAAGGCGTCAAAGCACCCCAAAGTTGCAGAGCCGAGGACTCGGAAGGCGTTGCCGAAGATCAAGATTGATATCCCCGTTGCTTCCGCGTGAGTGTCTCTCTTTGTATTCACTCGACGCTCCACACTGTTTGTTTTTCTTGTTTTAACTGGACGAACTTTGGAATTGTCAGCGCTGCCACTTCCGGGACCTTAGCTTACAGGGATGATGAAGAGGTGATGGAGGATGCGGTCACTTCTAATCCGGGTATGATTTCTGCCATACTATCTTTATTCGGTCGATTCAACTGCAACGTGCGTCATTGGGTGACGTGATTTTGGGAATTGAACTTTGTACAGCTCCCCACATTATTGACCTCCCTGATGATGAAGAAGAGCCCGAGAGGCCTTTGACAAGGAAGAACAGGCGAGCTCCTGCAAGCGAGGCGCTACAGGCGACGCCGAGAGCGAAACCAGTTGTTCAGGACACTGGCGACGTCAATCGGGGTTCTGTTACCTTTGCTGAGCCGCTGTCGAGTGCCTTGCCTTCTTCGTCGACTGCTCAGGCCCCTGTCGACCCGCCTTCAGTTTTTGCGACCCATCATGTCCCAGAGGACGAGGTGAATGCTACTAGGGAAGCCATACGCCAGGCGGGCATTATGATGGAGAAGATGAAGACGGTGCGGGACGCCAGCCAAGCCGCCTATGATGCCAGCTCAGCTCTCCAGAGCAACGTTCAGGTTAGTTGGTCGCCGCTTGTTCTGTTAGGATATGCTGCCTGTATATTCTTTCTGAAGATCTTTGCATCTGTACACCCAGTGGGTGCTTCGATTGAATTTTTGGACTAGTGGGGGCACGCTGAGTGCACCCGCTGGGTGTAGTCCCCGAGACTACGGTGGACTGCTGGCAGTCGACTGTAGTCTTTGTATTTTGCCGAATGTATAGTTTGTCTCTTCCACTCGGTCGGGTCGAGTGGGATTAGAACCGGTGGGGGCATGCTGAGTGCACCCACTGGGTGTAGTCCCCGAGACTACGGTGGACTGCTGGCAGTCGACTGTAGTCTGAGTTCTACTTTCTCTCTTCCTGCCCTTTTTTTTGAACTCGACTTTGGCGGGCCGGTCGAGTGGGATCAGAACCGCTGGGGGCACGCAAAGTGCACCCACTGGGTGTAGTCCCCGAGACTATGGTGGACTGCGGGCAGTCAACCGTAGTCTTAGTATTTATTGCCTTTGTTGTTTTTCGCTGTAAAATGACTTCTCCCCTTTGACTTCAGAAATCTTATGATCTTGGAGCTCGCTTTGCTGACTTGGAGAGGCAGCAGATTCAACTGAACCTTGACTTGGAGCTGGTCAGGACGGAACTGCAAAAGGTCAGAGACGGCGCCGCTGGTAAGACGAATTTGTCGACTGGTCAGTTTTAGGCTCAAGTACTCTTCTGCTATTTCTGAGTCAATCGTTACTTCTTTGCAGAAAAACTGAGAGAAGCTCTGGCGAAGAGGGATGAGGATTTGGCTGCTGCTCGTAAGGAGGCCGACGACCGGACCGCTCTGGCCGAACAGAAGCTGGCTTTGGTCGGCCAGTTGGAAGAAGAGAACACCAGGCTGAAGACCGCTCTGAATGACTCCAACAGGGAGTGCTTGCGCTGGAAGAAGGCGAATCTTGACCAGGGCGAGAAGATGGAAGGTATTGCTCGCAGGAGGGATGATCTGGAGAGCTATCTGAGAAGTCTTGCCAAGAAGTTGTTCATCAAGCTTGAAGGTGCACATTCTGTTCTGACTAATTTTTTTTGTGTCGACTTAGTGTATGAAAATTGACTTATCCTTGGATCGTGAATGCAGAGTTTTGCCAGAACTTTGAAGAGGAGACTGGGCGGATCGAACCAGGTTTGGATCCAATCAACTCTCATGTGAAAGATGAAACTGCCATGAATCTGCTCCGTCTGGAATCTCGCATCGACAGTGCCGTGGACTACTTGGCTCGACTGAAGGTCACCATGTCTCAAATTGACCCGGCACTTTGGCCAGAGGCCGTGCTCCAAAATGATGTTGAGTCCCTGATGACTTGACTAAATGAAATCCCAGACCGAGTGCAGGAGTGGAAGAAGTCTGCTGCTCGGTGTGGCACTGACGTGGCTCTGTCTTTGGTCCGTGTCCACTGCAAGGAGGTGCGACAGGAGAAACTGGCAGCAATCAAGGTCGCCAACACCCAGAAACATGACTTCCGAAACTTCATGGATACTTTCATCGGTGCAGCCACTCGGATAGCCGACGGCGTCGACCTAGATGAGTTCGTCGAGCTTGCCAGCCCTCCTCCCACGGAGTGAACAAACTCTTATGTCCCACCTTAAATTTGCCTCGGAATGCCGAGTGGTTTTTGTAACCGTTAAACTTTCTCGGGCTGCGTGCCCGAGTACTTCGATCTGCGATCTGGAACCTTTAGAATTTACCTGAACTTGGTTTACCGTTGAATATGTTTATGAATCTCCTGCTGAGTGAACCCATTCTTCATTCAAGACAACTTTTGTATTCGCAGCGCAGCTCCGAAGGAGAGAGAAGCAGTCGACACATGTCTTGTATTTGTGGCGAAGCTCCCCGGGAGAAGGTGGTGGTCGACCCACACCCTGTTACTGCAGAGTGGGACGGAGCGCACATTGTATTTGTGGCGAAGCTCTCCAGGAGAAGGTGGCAGTCGACCTGCACTTCGTTGCTGTAGGGCGGGATGAATCGCGCATTGTATTTGTGGCGAAGCTCCCCAGGAGAAGGTGGCAGTCGACCTGCCCCTCGTCGTCCTTGAGGATTGCGATGTGTTGCGTACTTAGGCGAGTACTTGCTGTAGCTAAGCCCCCGAGTGGGAGGATTGCTCTCCACTCAGTAGGATTTTTTCATACTTAGGCGAGTGTCGGACTGCAGCTAAGTCTCTAGCGAGAGAACTTTAGGCGAGTACCGGACTGCAGCTAAGCCCTCGAGTGGGAGGATTGCTCTCCACTCGGTAGGATTTTTTCAAACTTAGGCGAGTGTCGGACTGCAGCTAAGTCTCTAGCGAGAGAACTTTAGGCGAGTACCGGACTGCAGCTAAGCCCCCGAGTGGGAGGATTGCTCTCCACTCGGTAGGATTTTTTCAAACTTAGGCGAGTGTCGGACTGCAGCTAAATCTCTAGCGAGAGAACTTTAGGCGAGTACCGGACTGCAGCTAAGCCCCCGAGTGGGAGGATGGCTCTCCACTCGGTAGGATTTTTTCAAACTTAGGTGAGTGCCGGACTGCAGCTAAGTCTCTAAGTGAGAGAACTTAGGCGAGTTCTGGACTGCAGCTAAGCCCCCGAGTGGGAGGATTGCTCTCCACTCGGTAGGATTTTTTCAAACTTAGGCGAGTGTCGGACTGCAGCTAAGTCTCTAAGTGAGAGAACTTAGGCGAGTACTGGACTGCAGCTAAGCCCCCGAGTGGGAGGATTGCTCTCCACTCTGTAGGATTTTTTTTCAAACTTAGGCGAGTGCCATACTGCAGCTAAGTCTCTAAGTGAGAGAGCTTAGGCAAGTACCGGACTGCAGCTAAGCCCCCGAGTGGGAGGATTGCTCTCCACTCGGTAGGATTTTTTCAAACTTAGGCGAGTGTCGGACTGCAGCTAAGTCTCTAGCGAGAGAACTTTAGGCGAGTACCGGACTGCAGCTAAGCCCCCGAGTGGGAGGATTGCTCTCCACTCTGTAGGATTTTTTTTCAAACTTAGGCGAGTGTCGAACTGCAGCTAAGTCTCTAGCGAGAGAACTTTAGGCGAGTACCAGATTGCAGCTAAGCCCCCGAGTGGGAGGATGGCTCTCCACTCGGTAGATTTTTTCAAACTTAGGCGAGTGCCGGACTGCAGCTAAGTCTCTAAGTGAGAGAACTTAGGCGAGTACTGGACTGCAGCTAAGCCCCCGAGTGGGAGGATTGCTCTCCACTCGGTAGGATTTTTTCAAACTTAGGCGAGTGCCGGACTGCAGCTAAGTCTCTGAGTGAGAGAACTTAGGCGAGTACTGGACTGCAGCTAAGCCCCCGAGTGGGAGGATTGCTCTCCACTCGGTAGGATTTTTTTTCAAACTTAGGCGAGTGCCATACTGCAGCTAAGTCTCTAAGTGAGAGAGCTTAGGCAAGTACCGGACTGCAGCTAAGCCCCCGAGTGGGAGGATTGCTCTCCACTCGGTAGGATTTTTTTCCAAACTTAGGCGAGTGCCGGACTGCAGCTAAGTCTCTAAGTGAGAGAACTTAGGCGAGTACTGGACTGCAGCTAAGCCCCCGAGTGGGAGGATTGCTCTCCACTCGGTAGGATTTTTTCAAACTTAGGCGAAGCGGATTCGCAGCTAAGCCACCCACTGGGGGATTTCTTACGCAAACAAAAACAATAATAATCACTGGAAAATTATAACGCTCTTGTCTTTGATAAATAAACTACATGAGTTTTTCTTATTACATCTCATCCGAGTGAGAATTCAAGTATAAAAGGGGCGGAGTAGCTCCGCATTCCAGGCTCGTGGCTCATCAATCTGGCGATCGACATTGTAAAGGTGGTATGCTCCATTGTGGAGGACTCTGGTGACTATGAAGGGGCCTTCCCAAGTAGGAGGGAGCTTGTGTGGTTTCTGCTGATCCACTCGGAGGACTAAGTCTCCTTCTTGGAAGGCTCGGCTCTTCACGTTTCTGGCATGGAATTGACGCAAGTCTTGCTGATAGATGGTCGATCGAATCAAGGCCATTTCTCTTTCTTCTTCTAGGAGGTCGACTGCGTCCTGCCGGGCTTGTTCTGCTTCATCTTTTGAGTAGAGCTCAACTCTAGGAGCGTTGTGAAGCAGGTCGCTCGGTAAGACTGCCTCGGCTCCATAGACCAGAAAGAATGGGGTTCTTCCGGTCGATCGTTTTGGGGTTGTCCTCAATCCCCAAAGGACTGATGGAAGCTCGTCGACCCATGCACCTGCTGCGTGCTTGAGATCGCGCATCAATCGGGGTTTTAGTCCTTTGAGAATTAGGCCGTTTGCCCTTTCTGCTTGCCCATTCGACTGGGGATGAGCGACCGAAGCATAGTCGACCCGAGTGCCCTGAGAGGCGCAAAAGGCCCTGAATTTGTCGGAATTGAAGTTTGACCCGTTTTCGGTGATGATGCTGTGTGGAACTCCATATCTGAATATCAACTCTCTGATGAAACTGATAGCGGTGCAAGCATCAAGATTCTTGATAGGCTTGGCTTCAATCCATTTGGTGAACTTGTCGACTGCTACCAGCACATGAGTGAAGCCGCTCCTGCCTGTTCTCAGTGGTCCAACCATGTCCAACCCCCAAACGGCGAAAGTCTAGACGAGTGGAATGGTTTTCAGGGCTAACGCGGGCTTGTGCGGCATATTGGAGTAATACTAACATCCTTCACATTTGTCGACTATCTCTTTGGCCATCTCATTGGCTCTTGGCCAGTAGAACCCCGCTCGGTATGCTTTAGCCACAATGGTCCGAGAGGACGCATGATGACCACAGGTCCCCGAGTGGATATCGTTAAGGATCATCTGACCTTCTTCTGGTGTAATACACTTTTGGCCGACCCCAGTCGCGCTTTCTCTATATAACTGTCCTTTTATGACTGTAAAGGCCTTGGATTGACGGACGATCTGTCGAGCCTCTTCTTTGTCTTCTGGGAGTTCTTTTCCTTAGGATGTACGCGATGTACGGTTCTGTCCAGACGAGAGTGATAACCAAGACTTCCATGATCAGGTCGACCACAGCCGGAACTTCAACTTCAGTCGGATCCGTGGCACTTTTTGGCTGCGGGGCCTCCTCAGTGAAGGGATCCTCCTGGACCGATGGTGTGTGGATGTGTTCCAAAAACACATCGCTGGGAATGGCTTCTCTTTTGGAACCTATTTTTGCGAGATCATCAGCTGCTTGATTTTTCAGTCGGGGTATGTGATGAAGCTCTAACCCCTCGAATTTCTTCTCCAGCTTTCTCACTGCATTGCAATAACCAGTCATGGCTGGACTTCTGACGTCCCATTCCTTCATCACTTGATTGACCACCAAATCTGAGTCGCCATAGACCATGAGGCGACGGACGCCGAGTGAAATGGCCATGCGCAACCCATATAAAAGTGCTTCATATTCTGCCTCATTGTTAGAGGCATCAAAGTGGATTTGAAGAACATATCTGAGTTTATCTCCTCTGGGGGAGACTAACACCACTCCGGCTCCGGAACCATTTAGCATCTTGGAACCATCAAAGAACATGGTCCAATGCTCCGAGTGAACCTGAGTCGGCAGTTGCTGTTCGATCCACTCGGCGACGAAATCCGCGATTGCCTGGGACTTGATAGCTTTCTTTGCCTCAAACTTGATATCTAGAGGAAGAAGTTCAATCGCCCATTTTGCCACTCGACCAGTTGCATCCCTGTTATGCAAGATCTCTGACAACGGAGCGTCGCTGACGACTGTAATGGAATGATCAGAGAAATAGTGGGCAACTTTCTTTGTAGTCATGTAAATCCCATATACGAGCTTCTGATAATGAGGGTATCTTTGCTTCGACGGGGTCAAGACTTCAGAAATATAATACACTGGGCGCTGAACTTTGAATGTTTTCCCTGCTTCTTCCCGCTCGACCGTAAGTACCATACTGACAACTTGTCCTGTGGCTGCAATGTAAAGCAGCAAAGGCTCCTTGCTGATTGGGGCAGCAAGCACCGGCTGGGTGGAGAGCAGAGTTTTGAGTTCTGCGAACGCTGCATCAGCTTCAGGAGTCCAATCGAACTTGTCAGACTTCTTCATCAATCGGTAAAGAGGCAATGCCTTTTCACCGAGGCGAGATATGAATCGACTTAGGGCGGCCAAGCAACCAGTAAGCTTCTGAACATCGTGCACTCGCACAGGACTTTTCATTCGGAGTATAGTACCGAATTTTTCTGGATTGGCGTCGATTCCCCGTTTGGAAACGAGAAAACCGAGTAACTTTCCGCCAGGAACTCCAAATGTGCATTTTGATGGATTAAGCTTGATATCAAACCTTCTGAGGTTGGCAAAGGTTTCAGCAAGGTCAGTCAGCAGGTCAGAACCCTTCCGTGACTTGACCACAATATCATCCATGTATGCCTCCACATTCCGACTAATTTGGGTGAGTAAACACTTCTGAATCATCCTCATGAACGTGGCTCCGGCATTCTTGAGGCCGAATGGCATGGTAACACAGCAGAAGCACCCGGATGGGGTGATGAAAGCTATTTTGATCTCGTCAGGTCCATACAGACGGATCTGATGGTACCCGGAATAGGCGTCTAGAAAAGACAGTCGCTCACATCCCGCAGTCGAGTCGACTATCTGGTCGATGCGGGGGAGAGGAAAATGATCTTTCGAGCATGCTCGATTGATATGTTTAAAGTCAATGCACATGCGAAGTGACTTGTCCTTCTTGGGGACCATGACAACATTGGCGAGCCACTCGGAGTGGTAGATTTCTCGGATAAACTCCGCCGCTAAGAGCCGAGCTACCTCTTCGCCAATGGCCTTTCTCTTCTAGACGGCGGACTGTGGGAGATGTTCCTTGACAGGTTTTACTTTTGAGTCGACTCTTAGGCGGTGCTCAGCCAGCTCCTTGGGAACACCCGGCATGTCAGAGGGCTTCCATGCGAAGATGTCCCAGTTCTCATGGAGGAACTGGATGAGCGCTTCTTCCTATTTGGAGTCGAGTGTTGTCGAGATATGAGTTGGAGCAGCGCTGGGGTTGGTCGGGTGGATATGAGCTGTCTTTGTATCGCCAGTCGACTGAAAAGCTGACTCCGTAGCGGGCTTCTTGGCTCGCAACAAATCACTCGGGTCTGCAGTCTTCTGGTATTCCTGCAACTCCACCACTGCCATCTGAGCGTCGGCGATCTTCGAACCTTTTTGAAAACATTCTTCTGCTTTCTTCCAATTGCCCGTGACAGTAATCACACCTTTGGGACCAGGCATCTTCAATTTGTGATGCACATAACACGGTCGGGCCATGAAGCGTGCATAAGCCGGCCTGCCCAAAATAGCGTGATAGGCACTGGAAGTCTACAACTTCAAATGTCAACTTCTCCTTGCAGTAATTCTTGGAATCACCGAAAACCACATCAAGAGCAATCTGGTCGAGTGATTCAGCCTTCTTCCCAGGAATGACTCCATGGAAACTCATGTTGCTGGCACTGAGTCTGGACATTGGAATGCCCATCCCTTTCAATGTCTCAGCATACAATATGTTCAAACCACTGCCACCATCCATCAGGACTTTGGTCAATCGAGTGCCTTCAACCACTGGGTCGACCACCAGAGCTTGCCTCCCAGGGGTGGCAATATGCGTTGGGTGATTGGACTAGTCGAATGTGATGGCAGTCTGGGACCATTTCAAATAACTTGGTGTCGCCGGAGCAACCATATTCACCTCTCGGTTAATGACTTTCAGTCGACTTTTGCTCTCAACATCAGCAAAAATCATCAAGGTGGAATTGACTTGAGGGTATCCGTCGTCACTGTCCTCTTTGTCCTCGACTTTGTCCGACTCCTTTTCTTTACCTCTGGGTTGCTTGCCCTGGAACTGCTGGATTAAGAGTCGACACTGTCAAGTGGTATGTTTCGGGTAAATGAAATTACCCTCTTCATCTTTCTTCGTGTGGACGAGACATGGCAAGTCCAACACATCATTTCCGTCCTGGTCTTTAACCTTTTTGGGGTTCCAAGGCCCTTTAGGTTTCCCTTTGAACTTTCCCTGAGTTACAGCCAAGGCTTCCCCGGGAGCAGCTGGCTCGGCTTTCCGCTTCTATTTCCGATTGGAATTTCCTCCGGTTTCTTGGGCGACTGACTTTAGCTTGCCACTCCGGAGTCGATCCTCATCTTCACCATTAGCGTACTTGGTGGCAATCTCCATCATCCGATTCAGGGACATCTCTCCGGTTCGACCGAATTTCAAAGTCAGTTCTCTGTACTTGACGCCTTCCTTGAAGGCACAAACTGCTTGGTGGTCAGGCACATTCTCCACCGAGTGATGTAACATGATCCACCTCTGGATGTAATCCCTCAAAGTTTCGTTTGGCTTCTGTACATAAGACCGCAGTTCTGTCAGCCCTGCTGGTCGCTTGCACGTGCCTTCGAATGTGGTGATGAACACTCGAGAGAGATCCTCCCAAGTGTAAATGCTGCTAGGCGCTAACTGGTTCAGCCACGCTCTGGCCGAGCCCTCCAACATGAGAGGCAGGTGCTTCGTGGCCACTTCATCATTGCCGCCACCAATCTGGACGGCCACTCAGTAATATTCAAGCCAAGTATCGGGCTTGGACTCGCCAGTGAACTTACTGACTCCAGTCGCCAACCTGAAGTTGGGAGGAATCACAGCGGCCCTGATGGCTCTACTAAAGCACTCTGGCCCCGAAACATGTACTCTGCTGCTGGTAGGTGCATCTCTGTCGTGACCTTCTCGGTGAGCCCTGTTCCTGTCGACCAAACCTTGGACGAGAATGGATCTCGCGTCAAAGCCTGGCCCTCTGGGGTCGACTGGAATCCTTCTCCCACCACTATGAGGGCGCCTGTCATCCTGCTGGCGAGGCACATACGACCTGCTCCTCGGGGGAGGTGTGGGCACTCGACGTCGACCGTCACGATCGACTCGGTGTTCAAACTGCTCATGGTTCCCATACTGGTCACGCCGGTCCGCACGTCCCTCACGCCTCGGGGGCGATCTCGGGCTGTGAGCCGACTGGACCGTGTCTGCGGCAACGGATCTGCTGTGAATCCTGTTCCGTGACTAAGAAACAGCGGAATTCTGATCTCCTGCTGCCCGGAGTAACGCTCTGATCTGTAGCAAGCCTCTGCCAGCCTCCGACTGGGAAGGCTGAATCAACTCCGCTATACGGGCCGCAGCTGCTAAATTCTGAATCGGAGTTCGATTTACCTGCGGGGGTGGGAAGAGCTGACGTTGACTGGATTCGGGAACCCGTTGTCGCGCACGCTCGTCGAGTGCTCGCTGGAGGTTTTCCAGTCGAGTGCGCTCGGCTAAGTTCGCCAGGCGCGCGTCCTCCAAGGCGCGAGCCTTGGGGGTTTCTCCAATGATAGGAGTGTGCAGTGCGTCCATGTTCCGGCGGCGAAGTACTTCTCTCTGCAACGACGTGAGAGGCTCGGGAAGATACTCCTCATGGGGACGCGACGGGTCGCCTCCACCCGCGCCTCCGTCGGTGCGGGGAAAACCGGGAGGACTGGGTGGTCCATTGGCCATCAGAACCTCCGCCGCCGAATCGCTACTGTCGCACTCGGATGCGGTCTCTGCGGAGCCAGTCGACAGATCGAACAGGACGTAGAGGGATTCGTCGGGCTCGATCGCCGTGACTTGAGGGGTGGCCAACTGATGTGTCACCGCGTGCCTCACCCACCGCTGAAGTCTCGACCGACTAGAGCGCTTGCGCCGGCGGGAAAAAGGGAGGGAGGACGACACAGGAGCCAACCGGTAGGGGGTCGACGGTTGCCGCAGGAGAACGCCGCAGACGCACGCGCTAAAGTGCATTGCCCCGCGAGCAGGGAGTGCGTCCACGTCGAGCGGAGCCTCCCGGAGCCAAGCAGAGTCGTCGACGATGAACGTGAGCACGCCGAGACGGATCTCACGGCTCTCCACCGAAACTCCGTCGAAAACCATGATGATTCGCGTCGGAAAAAAGTCGCAACTTCTCCAACAAACGCTAAAACACTTGCCCCAAGGTGGGCGCCAACTGTCGTGGTTCTAAGTCTAACAATAGTGTAGGGGGGTACGTATGGAGAGGCTAGATCCTAGCTATGGAGAAGTTGTAAGCACACAAGGTTTACGAGTTCAGGCCCTTCTCGGAGGAAGTAATAGCCCTATGTCTCGGAGCCCTGAGGCGGTCGACTGGATTATGTGTGTATGAGTTACAGAGGTGCGAACCCTTGTATCGGAGGAGGGGGGTGGCTTATATAGAGTGCGCCAGGACCCCGGCCAGCCCACGTTACCAAGGGTTCAATGTACATTAAGGCGGGGCGTTACTGGTAACACTGGTAATAAGGTGTTATGATGACCATAAAAGCTATTTAATAACCGACCGTTAGCGTGCGTAGTGACTTTAGGTCTCCTGGCCATCGAGTGATTGGGTCTCGGTCGAGTGATGCTTTTTGGTCGAGTGTCTTCGAGTCTGTCGAGTGGGGCACCTTCAAGTCGATTGAAAGGCGATTTATTCTAGAGATGTCCTTGGGTAGGGTAGGTAGGACAGGTCCATGACCCTACCCTAGGTACATAGCTTCATCACTAGCAACTGCATCAATGTGTTCTGCTGCTGGATCAATTGGGTGAGCTCCGGTGGAAAGGTAAATCCGAGGTCACGTCTCGGAGGCATCTGAGGGTTTTAGAAAGGATGAGATTTAAGAATAGAGAGGGGTCTAGAGAGAAAACACTACCCATATGCACATGAGGCAAAAGCAAACAATTCACTTCATTCAATCAATCAAACAAGGGCATACAATCGATCTATCTATCGCAAAAGTGCTCAAACTACTATATTTACATGGTGGACTACTACTACTGATGAGGTGGTCTACTAGAAATATTCTTCGCCTGCAGACTCCATGATATCTGCTCCAGCTTCATCAACATAGTCATCATTGCTATCATCTGGATTCGAGTCAGTGTCATCGATGATGATGTAGTCTTCCGGGCGAATCTCCTTGGGTTCTTCATCTTCTTCTACTGGTGTAGGGCCTCCCATAAATATTCCAATCTTCTTGATCAGGTCGTCATTCTTCTCCACTAATACTTCGATTTCCTCTTCATAATCTTCACGTGTAGCCTTGAGTTCTTCGTCCAGTTCCTTGATTCTAGTCTTTGCCTTCTTCAGATCTATCATGTCGGCACACATCTGGTTCTCCTGACGTCAAATGTGCTGGTTTAACTCCTGGATAAAAGCTGCAATTGATCTATCTTTCCTGGTGCTGATCATCTCCCAGTGCTCATCTCGGCACCCACAAATCTGGTAGATAGTATCCTTGAGATCATTGCGGTAAACTTCTCCAATGCGTCCCATGGCGATGTGAGCTGCCATGCTCTTTCCTAGATTCCAAGTTGGTGCATCAAAAGAAAACTCTATGGGCTCAGTGACTGGCATGAACGTCCTTCCTGGAACTTGAACTTGAATCATCCAGCGCTCTTCTTCAGGTAAAGTGGCGTTGTAGGTTCCGGTGAAGCTTGGTACTCCTATGTTCAGGTATCTAGTGACTTCCTTCAAGTGACGTCCAAAGGGTGTATCTTCATTCGGTTGCGTGAACTTGTTCCTTGCATCCGCCATCCTAAAAGAGTAGAAAAGGTGAGAAGTTAGAATGACAAGAGAGTGAGTAGTGATCTAAGGCTTTAGCATAGTGGTCGTGTCCTACAGTCAGGGTGGGCTCTGATACCATCTTGAAGCGACCAGACCTCAAACGGTCCAATCTCTGTGCTCAGGTGTCATCCTTGGATCAGTAATGCTGACACCACACAGTACTTGAAGGATTTATAACGGAGTAGCAATCACACACTTATTACATCGAGTGTCTCAAAAGAGAACTTATTACAATAAATATGGCTTAAGGCCATCTAATAATGATAACAGCGGAAGGCTTGGAAGATAAGTGAGTCCATCAACTCCAACGGCATCACTGAGTATAGAACCATGACCTAAAGGCACCTTAATCATCGTCTGAAAAGTCTGCAACATGAACGTTGCCGCTCGAAACAGGCCAGCACATGGAATATGATGGCAATGTAACACATAGAGAGCAATGGAAGGATAAGGCTATACTACATGCATATTTGGCTGGTGGAAAGCTCTATGGTTACAGTTTTGCGTAAAGCCAATTTTTCCCTACTACAAAGGAATACATTTTATTTAACTATCATGGTAGTTGTTAAACATTGAGAATGGTTGACAGCATTCTCAATCCCATTTAAACATCATCATTAAACAAAACCCAACAAAATTAATTTTAGAGTAACATGATGAGATTCACATGATAATCCATGTACTAGATACTCAAGATGTCCATAACCGGGGACACGAGTAACCATGATTAGTTTGTACACTCTGCAGAGGCTTGCGCACTTTTCCCCACAAGACTCGATCGCCTCCGTTTGATTTCTCGCACTACATAGTGTTTGAGAAACGGATGACCAAGACATAGTATTTCAGAAGCGCTAGCACCTTACGATCGGGTAGACTGTTACACCTACTTCCCCCTACATCTGCTAGTCTACCACTATAAGAGTTCGCATGAATTAATCAACTATGCTAGAGCCCATAGTAGCTTGTGGCTGCACATGGAAGTTTCTAGCATGAATAATCTCATGATCCCTTTGAGCCTGGGTGGCGGTCCAAAAGAAAACATGCAATCACTGGAATACCCAGGTGCCTCAATCCACCTAGATGTGTATTTAAGTTGCCACCTTAGATAAACCATTAATTTAACAATCTCACATCTGTCATGGATACACTCACCCAATCCACGTCTACTAGCATAGCATAGCATAATAAGCGACATAGAAGTAATTCCCAAAGGTTTGATAATAAACAGGTAATAGGTACTACCTCAACTACTTCCCAAACCCACAATTTAATTAGATCCTAATCATGCAATGTGTGAGGATTGATATAATGCAATAAAACCGGGTAGTAGGAGGTATGATCAAAGTGTTACTTGCCTTGCTGATGATCCGGGAAACCTAGCGATTCGAAGTAGCAAGCGGCGCACTCCGGGTACTCTATCGCAAACAAACAAGCATACAATAAGTACTCAACTAATGCACAAGTAAAACTCAATAAGAGATCTAACCAGAAAGTTCAACTTAAGAACTCCGGTTGGCAAAAAGAATCAAATCGAACGAAGCAACGAAAGACAAACGGCAAAAGAAGCAGGCTTTGTTTACTATTCTGGATCTAGGGCAATTTTTACAGTGGCAAAAACTTGTTTGAGTTGGTTAAACCGAAAGAGGGTTTCGAGACGAATCTCCAGGCGCTTGAATCGCCTGATTCCGATAAACGAGCGAAAAGTTATACTAGAATGAAAAACGGATCAGGAATCGCGATCAGAAAAATCGCGGATTTAATCCGGGAAAAAGAAAAACGACGAATAGATTAACGAACGGATGTTCGTTAACTGGATCTAAACGATGAACGCGTTCGTTACAACGAACGGACGAGCGAACGCTCGCTAAATAAATAAACCGGAAAACTGATCTATTTTAAAAAAACGAAACTAAAAAAACGATCGATTTTTCGAGAAAACCCGGTGGCAGCGGATCCGCGGGCGGCGGCTCCGGCGTCGACGGCGGGCGGCGGTGTGGCGGGCGGCGGGTGGCGGCGGCGGCGGGCTAGGGCGGCGGGGTTGGCGGCGGCTAGGGTTTGGGGGGGTCCGCCTGGGCCTCCCCGGCTTATAAAGCCGGCCGGGCCAAGTGTCTGGGTCGGACACGGCCCGTTAGGTCGGTTGCGTTTTTTTAAATAGTTACGCTCAGAAAAAAACAAAAGGAATACTAAACGGACTCCAAAAATCCCGAAATAAATTTTTCCCCGGATTCTAAAATCAAGCCGCACATGATGAACATTTATTTGGGGCCTAAATGCAATTTTGAAAAACGCACATTTTTCCTAAATTCAAATAAAATAGCAAATAAAACCAAAATAAAATCTTATTTGATTTTTTTATTAAATCCTCAATATTTCTTTATTTTGGGAAAGTCATTTTATTCCCTCTCTCATATTTTGTAATAGAAATAAGTGAAGATAAAATAAATAAAATCAAATGATCCTATTTTCAAAATCTGAGAAAACTCAAATATGAAAATAACGAAATTCCCAACTCTCTCCGAGGGTCCTTGAGTTGCGCAGAATTTTCTAGGATCAGCCAAAATGCAATAAAATATGTTATGCAATGATGATCTAGTGTATAACATTCCAAATTGAAAATTTGGGATGTTACACATACCAAGTACCCATCACAAACCCTTATCTCCCGCATTACATTATTTGCCATTTGCCTCTCGTTTTCCTCTCCCACACTTCACCCTTGTCGTTTTATTCACCCTCTCTCTCTCTCTATCCTCCCTCTCTTTCTCTATTTGCCTCTTTTTTGCCCGTTCCTCGTTTGCTTGTGTGTTGGATTGCTTGCTTGTCACGATGGCTCAAGATAACACTAAATTGTGTGACTTTACCAATACCAACAATAATGATTTTATTAGCACTCCGATTGCTCCTCTTACCAATGCTGAATCTTGTGAAATTAATGCTGCCTTGCTGAATCTTGTCATGAAAGATCTGTTTTCCGGCCTTCCTAGTGAAGATGCCACTACCCATCTAAATAGCTTCGTTGATTTGTGTGATATGCAAAAGAAGAAATATGTGGACAATGATATTGTTAAATTGAAGCTATTTCCTTTTTCGCTTAGAGATCGTGCTAAAGCTTGGTTTTCGTCTTTGCCTAAGAATAGTATTGATTCTTGGAATAAGTGCAAAGATGCTTTTATCTCTAAGTACTTTCCTCCCGCTAAGATCATCTCTCTTAGAAACGATATTATGAATTTTAAGCAACTTGATCATGAACATGTTGCACAAGCTTGGGAGAGGATGAAATTAATGATACGTAATTGCCCAACACAAGGTTTGAATTTGTGGATGATTATACAATTTTTTTATGCCGGATTGAATTTTGCTTCTAGAAATCTTTTAGATTCGGCCGCGGGAGGCACTTTTATGGAAATCACTTTAGGAGAAGCTACTAAACTCCTAGATAATATTATGGTTAATTATTCTCAATGGCACACTGAAAGATCTACTAAGAAGAAAGTGCATGCGATAGAAGAAATTAATGTTTTGAGTGGAAAGATGGATGAACTTATGAAATTATTTTCTAATAAAAGTGTTTCTTCTGATCCTAATGATATGCCTTTGTCTACTTTGATTTAGAATAATAATGAATCTATGGATGTGAATTTTGTTGGAAGGAATAATTTTGGTAACAACGCGTATAGAGGAAACTTTAATCCTAGGCCGTATCCTAGTAATTCCTTTAATAATTATGGTAATTCCTACAACAACTCTTATGGAAATTATAATAAGATGCCCTCTGATTTTGAATTTAATATTAAAGAATTTATTACTTTGCAAAAGAATTTCAATGCTTTGATTGAAGAAAAATTGCTTAAGATTGACGAGTTGGTTAGGAACGTTGATAGAATTTCTCTTGATGTTGATTCTTTGAAACTTAGATCTATTCCACCTAAGCATGATATCAACGAGTCTCTCAAATCCACGATAATCTCCATTGATGAGTGCAAAGAAAGAACCGCTAGGATGCGTACTAAGAAAGATTCCTTTATAAGAGCGTGTTCTTCTAGTTTCCATGATAATAAATATGAAGATCTAAAAGTTATTGATGTGTCCCCTATTAAATCTTTTTTTTGCAATATGAATCTTGATAATGATGGGACTGAATATGATCCAGCTTTACCTAGACGGCGTTCCAAAAATTCGGGGTCTTTAGATCTTGATGCTAAAATTGTTAAAAGTGGGATTGAAGAAGACAAAACTTTAAATATTAATGAACCCACTATTTTGGATTTCAAGGAATTTAATTATGATAGCCGCTCTTTGATAGATTGTATTTCCTTGTTGCAATCCGTTCTAAATTCTCCCCATGCTTATAGTCAAAATAAAGCTTTTACCAAACATATCGTTGATGCTTGGATGCAATCTTAGGAAGAAAAACTTGAGTTGGAAGTTTCTATCCCTAGAAAACTTTATGATGAGTGGGAACCAACTATTACAATTAAAATTAAAGATCATGAATGCTATACTTTGTGTGATTTGGGTGCTAGTGTTTCCACGATTCCAAAGACTTTATGTGATTTGCTAGGTTTCCGTGATTTTGATGATTGCTCTCTAAACTTGCACCTTCCGGATTCCACTATTAAGAAACCTATGGGAAGAATTAATGATGTTCTTATTGTTGCAAATAGGAACTATGTGCCCGTAGATTTTATTGTTCTTGACATAGATTGCAATCCTTCATGTCCTATTATTCTTGGTAGACCTTTCCTTAGAACGATTGGTGCAATTATTGATATGAAGGAAGGAAATATTAGATTCCAATTTCCGTTAAGGAAAGGCATGGAACACTTTCCTAGAAAGAAAATTAAATTACCTTATGAATCTATTATGAGAGCCACTTATGGATTGCCTACCAAAGATGGCAATACCTAGATCTATCCTTGCTTTTTATGCCTAGCTAGGGGCGTTAAACGATAGCGCTTGTTGGGAGGCAACCCAATTTTATTTTTATTCCTTGCTTTTTGCTCCTGTTTAGTAATAAATAATTTATCTGGCCTCTGTTTTGGTTGTGTTTTTTGTGTTTAATTAGTGTTTTTGCCAAGTAGAACCGTTAGGAAGACTTGGGGAAAGTCTTGTTAATCTTGCTGTAAAAAACAGAAACTTTAGCGCTCACGAGAAATGCTGCTATTTTTATTTGGAAAGTGATATTTAGTTAATTCTTTTTTAAGATGATTAATAGATAAATTCCTCACGTCCAGAAATTTATTTTAGAATTTTTGGGGTTCCAGATCTTGCGCTATCTACAGATTACTCCAGACTGTTTTGTTTTTGACAAATTCTGTTTTTGACAGATTCTGTTTTTCGTGTGTTGTTTGCTTATTTTGATGAATCCATGGCTAGTAAAATAGTTTATGAACCATATATAAGTTGGAATACAGTAGGTTTAACACCAATATAAATAAATAATGAGTTCATTACAGTACCTTGAAGTGGTGTTTTGTTTTCTTTCGCTAACGGAGCTCATTAGATTTTCTACTTTAAGTTTTGTGTTGTGAAGTTTTCAAGTTTTGGGTAATGATTTGATGGATTATGGAACAAGGAGTGGAAAGAGCCTAAGCTTGGGGATGACCATGGCACCCCCAAGATAATCTAAGGACACCAAAAAGCCAAAGCTTGGGGATGCCCCGGAAGGCATCCCCTCTTTCGTCTACTTCCATCGGTAACTTTACTTGGAGCTATATTTTTATTCACCACATGATATGTGTTTTGCTTGGAGCGTCTTGTATGATTTGAGTCTTTGCTTTTTAGTTTACCACAATCATATTTGCTATACACACCTTTTGAGAGAGACACACATGATTCGGAAATTATTAGAATACTCTATGTGCTTCACTTATATCTTTTGAGTTATATAGTTTTGCTCTAGTACTTCACTTATATCTTTTAGAGCACGGTGGTGGATTAGTTTTATAGAAACTATTGATCTCTCATGATTCACTTAGATACTTTGAGAGTCTTAAATAGCATGGTAATTTGCTTAAATAATCCTAATATGCTAGGTAGTCAAGATTAGTAAAAACTTTCTTATGAGTGTTTTGAATACTAAGAGAAGTTTGATGCTTGATGATTGTTTTGAGATATGGAGGTAGTGATATTAAAGTTGTGCTAGTTGAGTAGTTGTGAATTTGAAAAATACTTGTTTTGAAGTTTGCAAGTCCCGTAGCATGCACGTATGGTAAACTTTATGTAACAAACTTGAAACATGAGGTGTTCTTTGATTGTCCTCCTTATGAGTGGCGGCCGGGGACGAGCGATGGTCTTTTCCTACCAATCTACCCCCCTAGGAGCATGCACATAGTGCTTGTTTTTGATGACTTGTAGATTTTTGCAATAAGTATGTGATTTCTTTATGACTAATGTTGAGTCCATGGAGTATACGCAGTCTCACCTTTCCATCATTGCTAGCCTCTTCGGTACCGTGCATTGCCATTTCTCACATTGAGAGTTGGTGCAAACTTCGCCGGTGCATCCAAACCCCGTGATATGATACGCTCTTTCACACATAAACCTCCTTATATCTTCCTCAAAACAGCCACCATACCTACCTATCATGGCATTTCCATAGCCATTCCGAGATATATTGCCATGCGACTTTCCACCATCCTGTTTATCATGACACATTCATCATTGTCATATTGTTTAGCATGATCATGTAGTTTACATAGTGTTTGTGCCAAAGCCATCGTTCATAATTCTTTCATACATGTCACTCTTGGTTCATTGCATATCCCGGTACACCGTCGGAGGCATTCATATAGAGTCATACCTTGTTCTAGTATCGAGTTGTAATCATTGAGTTGTAAATAAATAGAAGTGTGATGATCATCATTTAATAGAGCATTGTCCCAATAAAAAAAAGAGAAAGGCCAAAAAAAGAAAGGCCAAATAAAAAAAATAAAAAATAAAAGGGACAATGCTACTATCCTTTTTTTCCACACTTGTGCTTCAAAGTAGCACCATGGTCTTCATGATAAAGAGTCTCTTGTTTTGTCACTTTCATATACTAGTGGGAATTTTTCATTATAGAACTTGGCTTGTATATTCCAACAATGGGCCCCCTCAAGTGCCCTAGGTCTTCTTGAGCAAGCAAGTTGGATGCACACCCACTAGTTTCTTTTGTTGAGCTTTCATACATTTAAAACTCTAGTGCATCTGTTGCATGGCAATCCCTACTCCTTGCATTAACATCAATCGATGAGCATGTCCATAGCTCATTGATTAGCCTCATTGATGTGATACTTTCTCCTTTCTTGTATTCTCCACATAACCCCCATCATTATACTCTATTCCACCCATAGTGCTATATCCATGGCTCACGCTCATGTATTGCGTGAAGGTTTATAAAGTTTGAGATTACTGAAGTATAAAACAATTGCTTGGCTTGTCATCGGGGTTGTGCATGATGAGAGCATTCTTGTGTGACGAAAATGGAGCATGACTAAACTATATGATTTTGTAGGGATGAACTTTATTTGGCCATGTTATTTTGAGAAGACATAATTTCTTAGTTAGTATGCTTGAAGTATTATTATTTCTATGTCAATATTAAAATTTTATCTTGAATCTTTCGGATCTGAATATTCATAGCACAATTAATAAGAATTACATTGAAACTATGCCTAGTAGCATTCCACATCAAAAATTCTATTTTTATCATTTACCTACTCAAGGACGAGCAGGAATTAAGCTTGGGGATGCTTGATACGTCTCCAACGTATCTATAATTTTTGATTGCTCCATGTTATATTATCTTCTGTTTTGGACATTATTGGGCTTTATTATCCACTTTTATATTATTTTTGGGACTAACCTATTAACCGGAGGCCTAGCCCAGAATTGTTGTTTTTTTGCCAATTTCAGAGTTTCACAGAAAAAGAATATCAAACGGAGTCCAAACGGAATGAAACCTTCAGGAACGTGATTTTCGGAACGAACATGATCCAGGAGACTTGGACCCTACGTCAAGCAACCAACAGGGAAGCCACGAGGTAGGGGGGTGCGCCTACCCCCCAGGCGCGTCCTCCACCCTCGTGGGGCCCCTGTTGCTCCACCGACGTACTCCTTCCTCCTATATATACCTACGTACCCCCAAACAATCAGATACAGAGCCAAAACCCTAATTCCACCGCCGTAACTTTCTGTATCCATGGGATCCCATCTTGGGGCCTGTTCCGGAGCTCCGTCGGAGGGGGCATCAATCACGGAGGGCTTCTACATCAACACCACATCCCTGCCAATGAAGTGTGAGTAGTTTACCTCAGACCTTCGCGTCCATAGTTATTAGCTATATGGCTTCTTATCTCTTTTTGGATCTCAATACAAAGTTCTCCCCCTCTTGTGGAGATCTATTCGATGTAATCTTCTTTTGCGGTGTGTTTGTTGAGACCGATGAATTGTGGGTTTATGATCAAGTTTATCTATGAACAATATTTGAATCTTCTCTGAATTCTTTTATGTATGATTGGTTATCTTTTCAAGTCTCTTCGAATTATCAGTTTGGTTTGGCCTATTAGGTTGATCTTTCTTGCAATGGGAGAAGTGCTTAGCTTTGGGTTCAATCTTGCGGTGTCCTTTCCCAGTGACAGTAGGGGAAGCAAGGCACGTATTGTATTGTTGCCATCGAGGATAACAAGATGTTTTTTTATCACATTGCATGAATTTATCCCTCTACATCATGTCATCTTGCTTAAAGCGTTACTATGTTCTTATGAACTTAATACTCTAGGTGCATGCTGGATAGCGGTCGATGTGTGGAGTAATAGTAGTAGATGCAGCCAAGAGTCGGTCTACTTGTCTTGGACGTGATGCCTATATACATGATCATACCTAGATATTCTCATAACTATGCTCAATTCTGTCAATTGCTCAACAGTAATTTGTTCACCCACCGTAGAATACTTATGCTCTTGAGAGAAGCCACTAGTGAAACCTATGGCCCCCGGGTCTATCTTCCATCATATTAATCATCCAACACTTAGTTATTTTCATTGCCTTTTATTTTACTTTGCATCTTTATCATAAAAATACCAAAAATATCATCTTATCATATCTATCAGATCTCACTCTCGTAAGTGACCGTGTAGGGATTGACAACCCCTTATAGCGTTGGTTGCGAGGATTTATTTGTTTTGTGTAGGTGCGAGGGACTCGTGCGTAGCCTCCTACTGGATTGATAACTTGGTTCTCAAAAACTGAGGGAAATACTTACGCTACTTTGCTGCATCACCCTTTCCTCTTAAAGGGAAAACCAACACAGTGCTCAAGAGGTAGCAGCCTCGCGGGCGTCCTCAACAAGGGTCTTGCCGAGGGCCCGGCTAGGGTCTCGCTGCAGCACCGTGGTCGTCCCCGGCAAGGGTTTTGCTGGGGGTCTCGTGGACCTCGTCGGCAAGGATCTCGCCAAGGGTCGTCGTCTTTTGGTTTCCATCTGATCTTGTGTGTCTATGATCTCTACAAAGATCTGCATGCCACCACGGAGGTGCCTCCCGAGCCTTGGTTCCAATATGGCGTGGGGACACCTTGGGCTCAAGGGTGGTACGCTCTGTTGGCGTCAGGTAAGTTGCCCCGGCAAGGATCATGCCGAGGCTGTGGAAGCCACCCCGGCAAGAGTCTTGCCGGGGAGTCCACCTTGCCCTCTTGCTCTCTTTGCGCCTCTGGCCTTGGCGTTGCTCAGGCATGCCTCCCCTGCCCTGCTTAGTGTGGCCGTGGACACGGCTCTGACTGCCCGTGCACAAGTTAAGGGGTGCAAAAGGAGAGCCCCTACTTTTGTACACCGACAGGAGCCCCAGGGCCTGGGCCACACATAAGCACGACGCATTGTTGGGCTAGGCCCAAAACGGTGCACGGGCAAGTGGGGCGGGGTTTTACTGTAGTAATTTCCCGTCCGCTGCGCTTCCCCACGACCCGTGTTGAACGCGCGACATGGAGGGTCATGCGTGACGTGGGGGTCATGCGTGGGGCGGTTTCCGCACGCATGCGTCACATCGTGGTAAAGAGGCGGCTCGCGCCTTCACTGTAAAAGAGGAAAACGCAGAGGCGCAGCTCATTTACTGAATGGGCTCGGGTCGTGGTCTTCAAGGCGCCCGCACCCCACGACCACGGGGTGGAGAATAGCCACCTCATTTATCCCTTCGGTTTCTTCTTGCCCGCCACGTGTTCCCCGTGCTTTGAAGGTGGTAGGCGGTGGGTGCGGGCCTTGAATGGCGAGGCGGGGAAACAGGCCGTTGCTGATTGGGGCAGTGGGTCGGCCTCGATTCGCTGCGCCCCTGATAGTTGGATTGGCTGAGTGGGGCGGCCGAGTCCTGACCCTGCCCCTTTATAAGAAGGGGGAAGGGGGATGGCCTCCCACAATCTTTTGTCATCCCTCTCCTTCCACCTCAGCTCCACTCTTTCATCTGTCATGGTGAGAGGGGGCGCCGATCCTTCGACGGTGGCGGTGAGGGTCTCTGCTCGACAACGCGTCCCTCCTTCCCAAGAGCCCGTGGTGGCGGAGCCGACCATGAGAGGGAGGGGGAGGGGGCGAGGCCAAGGCCGACGTGGCGCTCGGGGAAGAGGGGGACGGGGCGGTGCACCGGCCCTGCCTTCGCCAACGATGCCTCCTCCGATGGAGGGCCACGTCGGGGAACAGCCTTGCGAGTTCTTCATCAGGCTGCGTCGGGCACCGTGCCGTCGCCTTCGCCTTCCCGCGCCATTTGCTCGGGATATGGAGCTCGATCCGCCCCAAACCCTGAGGTTACACATGAGGGGCTGCGGGAACGGTGGCACGCGGGTCGACGTCGACTTCCCCGTGTGGCACCCCGGCTCAGAGCGACCAGTTTACCCTGCATTGCCAGCCCAGAAACCATGTCTTCTGGCAACACACAACATCTTGGTACAAAAAAACAACCGCTTTATTTATGCTAGCAGATCAGAGTTTATATTACAACAGATGTTGAGGCCGAGCAGCAGCACGGTGCGGCTGAACAATATGTACATTATTTAGTGGACATAAAGGGGCCTCGATCATACAACTACGCGGCAGTGGAACAACGTCGTAGTGGAAAATCCATAGCACAGGGACACCGATGTGGACACGATCTAGACTCGAGCAGCGCTCCTTTCCAACGCGACTTCCCTGAAATCTGGCATGACACGCCAGGTCAATACATTGAATGTACTTGCAAGCTCATAACATGCATAATCATAATGACAAACAATATCATGATATTTAACCAATTAATAATGCACTAATGTTCCAACATGCTGTGCTCATGCTCTTGGGATAGACGTCCCTTAGGACCGACTTATCAACCGTGATCGTTCTCGGATCACAAACAAACCACCATCGTGGTCTTATCCAGAGTAACCCGTGATCCTTTCGACGATCACAACTAAACCACCATCGTGGTCTTGACCAGAGTAACTCGTGATCCTTACGGCGATCACAACCAAACCACCATCGTGGTCTTGACTAGAGTAACTCGTGATCCTTATGGCGATCACAACCAAACCACCATCGTGGTCTTGACTAGAGTAACGTGTGATCCTTACGGCGATCACAACCACGACCCATATTGGATCTCGAACATCTCGATGGCCTTTCCGCCATCATCATCAGTGCAAAGTTCATACTTAGTGTGCAGGTTTATTAAACGTTGACTCATGGTGGGACCTACTACGAGGTGTCCGTGACCGTGGATTCGGCTATCGATAGATTATACACTTTGTAGAGGTAGCACACTATACCCACACCACGGAACCCATGGCCTCGCACTCCCATTCGGGTGGACCAACGGCATTCCGACAAAACCCTTCCATTGCCATGACACTCTCCCGGCCACTCCGACCCAATCCCCAACAGGCTAGTCCTGGGTGGCCCCGTGTCTACCAAAGACACAACGACCACCGTCGTGGCCAAAACGATCCCACTCGGGGACCCGGTACCATAATCTCAACAACAGGCACACAAGGTTATGCCTGTTTATCAGGCCAGGGTAAGCATGCCCATAAGCTTCCCTAGTTGGAGGCACCGACCAGAGGCATGTCAATGGACCGAATCAAGGCCTTCCCACAAAGGCAAATGTGGTTGCACTGGGAAAATCTCGATTCAGCAGCACCATGACCCAGTCAATGATATATTCAAGTTGAGTTATATTCAGGTTCAACTTAAAATGAAGATGGCCGGTGTCATAGCATGCCATGAAATGCAATACTACACATGCATCACATATTAACGAAAATGACTGATGTCAACCATATTCATACTAAGCATAAGCATCAACAACTTATATTACTTTCCTGGTCAGGGTAACTCTCACTTTAACAATATATTTTGCAGCAAGCATTATCATTTTCTCATGCAAGAAAATAACTTTGATTAATTTCTCATATGCATAGCAAAGATTTTACTATCACCACAAGCAAATCCTATTCTCTTTGCCAACCAAGTTAGGTTCAAACATTCTGTAACTTAAGTAAAATGGCCAAATAAGCACTTAACATGATATTTTCTAGCAAATTTAACTATTTTATTTATGCAAGAAAATAACTTTAAGCAATTACTCATATGCATAACAAATCATTTTATCATTACCATAATTAGATCTTAGCTTCTTTAGCAACTAAGCTAGTTCCAAGGTTCTGTAAATCAAGCATAATACTAACACACACTTAACAGAATATAAATAACATAATAGTTATTTAAATTCATGGATTAATCATTTCATTCAAGTAAGAAAATCATCAATATTGAAATGGCACCATGAAAATGTTGCTGTGGCTTGCCTTAGTGCAGATGAGGTTCACAAGCCTTCTGGTGATCCTCAAGACAAGCCTCACCCTCTGAAAATAATTTTAAACACAAGAAGAAAATATCAAGTACTCTTCTGAAAATCACCAGAAATTCTAGACAGCTCAGAAAAATCTCATTTTTGGTGAGCTGCTAGATTTCTTTGCAAAGAACATAATGCAAAAAGAATCAATTCATTTGGACTTATGGTTAAAGAGTTATAGCTATTTGAAGCTCTCTGGAATTGAATTGAATTTGAATTTAGATAAACAGACTAGGGGGGTGACGTCGAAGGCGTAAAGCCTCAGGGTGCCACCACTCTTAACCGCTTCGCGCACGTACAGTGTGGCTGACTAGCGGGCCCGCTAGTCAGGTGATAAGGAGGGGAGAAGGAAACAGAGGGGGGTCGCGGCTTCACCGGAGCTCTTGTCGGCGACGAGGGCTCCTTGGCCAAAACGAGAGGGAGGGATCGAGAGAGGGGATGTAGGCGCACCTGCCCGTACCTGTAGCGTAGCTAGGGGCGGTCGGACGGCGTCGGAATCGACCTCGCAAGCGGAGGCAGAGGGCGGTGGTCGCCGGAGATGAGGAAGACGGTGAGCAGAGGCAACTTCAGGGGCTCCAGGGGGACGGGATGGCTTCACTGGAGAGAGGCAGAGGCCCTGGAAGGATCGCCCTGGCCTGGGAGGGGCTGGAGCTACTACAGCGACCAGAGGGGATCGCCGGCGAGCTCGAGCTCGAGGATGACGGCCCGCGGCCTGCCCGACCGGGCTATGGCTTCCTACGCACTTGTGGGGTGTGTGGGAGTGGTGGATGGTGCTCGAGGAGGCTGGGGGCGGCTGGATTTATAGGCGAGCGGAGAGGGGGTTTCGGGCTCCGACGATGGACACCTGTCCATGGCGCCCGGCAATGAGTGGCGTCAGTGAGAGGGGGAGAAGGCGACGTAGCTCACGCGGCGACTGTTGGTGAACGGGGACGAGCACATGAACGAGGAGAAGGCGACGAGCACAGTGTGCACCGCACTGATGGGTTGGCCGGACCGTGCCCGTGCTCGCTGCGGCAAGCTCCGGCGTCGGCGAGCGCCAGGGGGAGTTAATGGCGTTGGGACGAGGATCGCGGTGAAGTTTGGCACGCTTAGGCAGGCGAGGAAGCGAGCACGCGATCAACAGAGGCTCGGGCGCATCGTAGAGCGCGTTGGCCGCATGCCAGCACGCCTGGACGAACGCGGTCACCGCGTGAACTCTGACCTCATGCCGACCTAAGTCCAAACTTCATGTCTGGCATGTTGTTTGTGGTAGTTTTGAATGTTACCACACTTTGGTTTGGCTCCAGATGCAGTAGAGAAGATTTTACACGCCATGTAAGTTTCTGGTCAGTAACTTTGAGATGTTACTGTGGTCAAATGGCTGGGAGTTGGGGGTTGTGCTTTGGAGGCTAGCCATCATCCACCAAGGTGATGATGCACAAGAAAATTCAGGCACAATGGAGCAAGTAAAATGGTAGTTGATGTAGAAACCACCATTTCTATCCAGAACAGAAAATATTTTCTGTAGCAAAAATATTCCAAAAAGTGATGAAATATTTTTGCTCAGGAAGGTGCCATAGGGTTCAAAGAATATTTGGGAATTTTCTCAGATTTTTGTGGGCAAGAAAAATGAGGGTTGCTTTGGAGCTCATTGAACTAGCTAGGGTTTTAGAGAAGAAAAATGAATATTTTTCATTTAAGAAAAATATTCCCAAGATTATTTTGAGATGGATAAGAGGGGAATGATGATTAGAGAGGGGAACAATGCACTTGGGTGAAAGCCAAGGGTACCCAAGTGTTTAAGTCCATATGAAAAGATTCAAAAACCCCAACTTTCAAAATAAATCCAAATGAAAATCAGGCAAATAAGAGAGGGCAAAAATCAGGCTGTCACAAACCTCCCCCACTTAGAATGAATCTCGTCCTCAAGATTCGGTTGCTTGGGAAAACCACTCTAGATAATGAGCCCTTAGGAATTCTTCTCGCTCCCAAGTTGATTCTGACTCTGTGTGATGCTCCCACTGAACTTTGTAAAATCTTCTTACTTTACTGCGAGTGACCCTTTCTATCCGATCCAAAATTCTAAATGGTCTTTCTTCATAGGTCAAATCATTTTCCAATTCTACCTCAGCCATAGCAGTCCTTTTCCCAGGCGGGGATATGCTGCGTCTTAATTGTGAAACATGAAACACGTTATGCACGTCTGCCAATTCAGCGGGTAGTTCCAACTGATATGCAACAATACCCACTCGGGACATAACCGGGAATGGACCAATAAACCTGGGTGCCAACTTACCACTGGTCTGGAATCTCTTGACTCCTTTTATAGGAGTGACTCGGAGGTATACGTGTTCTCCGGGTTCAAACTTGATCTGTCGGTGCTTTGCATCATAATAACTTTTCTGTCGAGATTTGGCCAATTGTAATCTGTCCCTGATTTCCTTAACTTGTTTCTCAGCTTCCATCATGAGATCTGTTCCGAAGATATGGCTATCTCCAGTTTGGGACCAATTTAAAGGAGTGCGGCACTTACGGCCGTACAGAGCTTCATACAGTGACATCTTTAGACTGGTCTGGAAGGTGTTGTTGTAAGAAAACTCGGCATATGGCAAGCAATCTTCCCATTTAGGTCCTTGGGCTAAAGCACAGGCTCGCAAGATATCTTCAACTATTTGATTTACCCACTCTGTCTGTCCACCGGTCCGAGGATGATAAGCAGTACTATATTTCAGCGCTGTCCCCAAGGCTTGATGGAGACGGGACCAAAAAAAGGAGGTAAACAAGGAACCTCGGTCGGAAGTGATGGTTCATGGTACTCCATGCAGACTGACGATTCTGGATACATACAACTGTGCAAGTTGATCTGCTCGATATCTGGTGCTGATCGGAATGAAGTGAGCAACCTTGGTTAAGGTGTCCACTATGACCCAGATTGCATCATTTCCTCGCTGAGTCTTAGGCAATCCCGTAATGAAATCCATACAAACATCATCCCATTTCCATTGCAAAACCGGCAGCGGTTGGAGGAGTCCGGCTGGCTTCTGATGCTCTGCCTTCACCTTGTTGCATATGTTGCAACAGGCCACAAAATAGGCAATGTATTTCTTCATTCCATTCCACCAGAAGATTTGTCTAAGGTCTTCATACATTTTTGTACCTCCCGGGTGAATGGAATATGAGGACTCGTGTGCTTCCGACAGGATTTTCTTATTTAAGTCCGGCTGATTGGGTACACAAATCCGTCCACGGAATTGGAGGGTACCGAATTTGTCCTTGGAGAAATTTGGGGTCTGCCTACCATCGGGCTCTTGGCATGTTTTTGCAGCTTGATGTCAGCTGGTTGGGCCTTGCGGATCTCTTCCTCTAGTGTGGGGTAACTTCCAAAATATTAGCGAGGCCAGCATCCACTATGACCAGGTTGAGCTGAGCGATCTCCTCTTGGAGTTTGGGAGGCAAGGATTTCGATATGACATTTAAGCTGACAGGCTTTCGACTGAGTGCATCGGCAACCACGTTGGCCTTACCCGGGTGATAATTTATTCCAAGATCATAATCCTTGACCAACTCTTGCCATCTTCGTTGACGGAGATTTAAATCCAGCTGAGTAAATATGTATTTAAGACTTTTGTGGTCGGTAAAAATTTGGCACCTTTTTCCAATAAGGTAGTGTCTCCAAATTTTTAACGCATGAACCACCGCAGCCAATTCCAAATCATGAGTAGGATAATTTCCCTCGCGGGGTCATAGCTGTCGAGATGCATATGCTACTACCTTGCTGTCTTGCATAAGTACGCAACCGAGGCCTTGCCTGGAGGCGTCACAATACACATCAAAGCTGCGATAAATGTCTAGGAGAGTCAATACAGGTGCGGTTGTCAGCCGTATCTTTAGCTCATTGAAACTTTTCTCACAGTCCTCCGTCCATTCAAACTTCTTATCCTTTTTGAGCAGCTCCGTCATGGATTTAGCAATCTTGGAAAACCCTTCAATGAAATGGCGGTAATATCCAGCTAATCCGAGAGAACTCCGGATCTGTGTCACTATCGTGGGCGGCAACCAATCGAGCACATCCTTTACTTTGCTTGGGTCCACAGATATACCTTCGGCGGATAGCACATGTCCGAGAAACCCAACTTGCTTGAGCCAAAACGCACATTTACTGAATTTGGCATAAAGCTGATGGTCGCGGAGTCATTGTAGCACTGCTCGGAGGTGATCCTTGTGCTCGTCTTCACCCTTGGAGTAAATGAGGATGTCATCGATGAAGACTACCACTAATTTGTCGAGGAAGTCCATGAATACTTTGTTCATCATATGCATGAAGAAAGTAGGGGCATTGGTGAGACCAAAGGACATCACTGTATATTCATAAAGACCATACCGAGTAGTGAATGCGGTCTTAGGAATATCTTCCTTTTTAATTTTGAGCTGATGATATCCGGTCCGTAAATCGATCTTAGAGAATACCTTAGCCCCACTGAGCTGATCAAACAAATCATCAATCCTTGGCAGCGGATATTTATTTTTGATGGTGACCTCATTCAGCTGGCGGTAATCCACGCACATGCGGAGGCTGCCATCCTTTTTGTCCATGAAAATAGCGGGTGATCCCCATGGTGAAGAGCTGGGATGAATATATCCTTTCTGGAGAAGTTCATCAAGCTGTTTCTTTAGCTCCACTAATTCTGATGAGGGCATCCGGTAATACTTCTTGTATAGCGGTGCAGTTCCGGGCACAAGGTCTATTGCAAATTCTAGCTCTCGATCTGGTGGCATGCCTCGCAGTTCCTCTGGAAATACATCAGGGTACTCGCTGACCACATGAATTAATTCCAACTCAGCCACAATGGTGATAACCAATTCTTGTTTGGGTATATTCTTGCGAGCATAGAATTTGGTAGTCTGCCCATTTGGACTGGTCAAAGTGACTTCTCGTGTTACACAGTTTATGCAAACTTGATATTGGGTCAACCAATTCATAACCAATATAATATCCAACTTTTTAGACTCAATAATTATCAGACAGGTTGGAAAGTAGACTCCGTTGATATTGATTTCCAGATCATGGCAGACCAGGTTGCTCTTGATTAGAGATCCCAGGGTTTGTACCAGCATATTTTTTGCCCAAAAGTGTACAAGGAAATTTGTTTTGGGCAGCAAAACTCCGAGAATAAAAGAATGGGAAGCCCCAGAGTCAAATAAAATTACGGCAGGTATGTCATTTACAGAAAACATACCAATGATGACTTCGGGGTTCTCTTGTGCTTCATCGGCTGAGAGATGATGCACGTGCCCAGTAATGTTTTGCTGGGTCGGGCATGACTCTATAAAGTTGACTTGTGGCCTGAGTGGGGCATTCTCCTTGTTGTTCTTGGGGCACTGTTTGGCATAATGTCCGTTTTGCCCACAACTGAAGCAAGAATTATTGCGCTGACGCTCCTCATGCATGGGGTTGGTCACAATATTCCTGACTTGAGTGGTAGTCTTGTTAACATTCTGTTGCCAATTTGGCTTGTTTTCCACCTGAGTCTACTGCCAGGTACGGGCCTTTTGCACTGGTTGCCCATCCTTCTTTGGCTCAAACTTACGCTTGTTGTCGTTGTTGGCAGGCCTATTATATGATATAAGCTTGTGCTCCCGTTCAACAATGAAAGCCTTGTTTACCAGAGTTTGGAAATCTGGGAAATCAAACATACTGAGAGTGCACCGGAGTTGCGGATTTAAGACTCCAAGAAATCTGTCAATCTTTCTTTCTTCGGTGGCCACATCACAAAGGGAGTAACGGGCCAGATGATTGAATTTTTGCAAATATTCCCGCACGGACTGATTCCCTTAGACGAGTGCTAGAAATTCACGCTGCTTAACCTTCATAACTCCAGTAGGGATATGATATTTCCGAAACTGATCCTTCAATTTTTCCGAGGTGATTTCTTCATCAGCAGGCCACATGGCTTTTGCATTTTCCCACCATATGGCAGCAACGCCTTCAAGGTAATGAGTTGCAAATGGAACTTTATCATTTTCTTCAGTACGAGCAATCTCAAGCTTTTTCTCAATGGTACGCAACCAATCGTATGCATCCAATGGGTCAACAATCTGACTGAAGCTGGGTGGCTTGGTCCTTTGAAAATCTGATAGCTTTGAGTAATGATCGTTCTGATTTCCATTCTGTCCAACCATAGCTTGCACACTTCTTAACATTTCAAGCTGTCGGTGTCAAAACCGGCGTATCTCGGGTAGGGGGTCCCGAACTGTTTACCCGGGTTCGGGCCCTCTTGATGGAGGTAATACCCTACGTCCTTCTTGATTGTTCTTGATGATATGAGTATTACAAGAGTTGATCTACCACGAGATCGTAGAGGCTAAACCCTAGAAGCTAGCCTATAGTATGATTGTATGTTGTCCTACGGACTAAACCCTCCGGTTTATATATACACCGGAGGGGGCTAGGGTTACACAGAGTCGGTTACAAGGGAGGAGATCTTCATATATGTATTGCCTAGCTTGCCTTCCACGCCAAGGAGAGTCCCATCCGGACACGGGACAAAGTCTTCAATCTTGTATCTTCATAGTCCAACAGTCCGGCCAAAGGATATAGTTCGGCTGTCCGGAGACCCCCTAATCCAGGACTCCCTCAGTAGCCCCTGAACCAGGCTTCAATGACGATGAGTACGACGTGCAGTATTGTCTTCGGCATTGCAAGGCAGGTTCTTCTCCAAATTCTGAAATATCTGCTAAGTAGTGTCCGGCTCCCATAAATGTTAGACTTCTTGGCTTCCGCGCCCAATAAGGGCTATCTTCCATGTGTCGAGCGAATGCGAGGAGCCAGGGCGTTTTTACATTTGCCCCCCTAGCAAGGTAAATAAATTGTCTTTTAAAGGGATGGGGATTCTTAGATCCAATCCACACCATCCTCCCATGGCAAGAATCCATCGGAGCACGCTCGAAAAAATCCATTCCATCATGGCCGACCACTGCAGATGTAACACCCACGATGCGGCTATATCTCCCACATGTCGGAGCACGACTTAGAGGCATAACCGCATAGTAGGCATGTCGCAAGAGGGGTAATCTTTACACATCCCATGTACTAAATAAGAAAGAGATAAAGAGTTGGCTTACAATCGCCACTTCACACAATACATAAATATAGCATTACATCATCCAGAATACAAACAAGGTCCGACTACGGAACCAAAATAAAGACAACCCCAAATGCAAAAGATCCCCGATCGCCCCAACTGGGCTCCACTACTGATCGTCTGGAAAGGAAACATAGTAACGTCCTGAATCCTCGTCGAACTCCCACTTGAGTTCGGTCGCATCCCCCGTACTGGCATCATCGGCACCTGCATATGGTTTTGGAAGTAATCTTTGAGTCACGGGGACTCATCAATCTCACACCCTCGCGATCAAGACTATTTAAGCTTATGGGTAGGAAAAGGTAGTGAGGTGGAGCTGCAGCAAGCACTAGCATATATAGTGGCTAACTTACGCAAATGAGAGCGAGAAGAGAAGCAAAGCATGGTCGAGAAGCTACAAAGATCAAGAATTGATCCTAAAACTACTTACGTTCAAGCATAACACGAGACCGTGTTCTCTTCCCGGACTCCGCCGAAAAGAGACCATCACGGCTACCCACGCTGTTGATTCATTTTAATTAAGTTAAGTGTCAGGTTTTCTACAACCAGATATTAACAAATTCCCATCTGCCCATAACCGCGGGCATGACTTTCGAAAGTTCAAAACCCTGCAGGGGTGTCCCAACTTTGCCCATCACAATCTCTCACGGTCAACGAAGGATATTCCTTCTCCTAGGACGACCCGATCAGACTCAGAATCCCGGTTACAAGACATTTCGACAATGGTAAAACAAGACCAGCAAAGCCACCCGATTGTGCCAACAAATCGTGATAGGAGCTGCACATATCTCGTTCTTAGGGCACATCGGATTGTCCAAGATTCCGGTAGGCCAACCCAGAGTTGCCCCTGGTGGCCACCGGCTGCTGACAGATTGGACCAACACTCAGAGGAGCACTGGCCCGGGGGTTTAAAATAAAGATGACCCTTGAGTCCGCGGAACCCAAGGGAAAAAGGCTTAGGTGGCAAATGGTAAAACCAAGGTCCGCGGAACCCAAGGGAAAAAGTCTTAGGTGGCAAATGGTAAAACCAAGGTTGGGCCTTGCTGGAGGAGTTTTATTCAAGGCGAACTGTCGAGGGTTCCCATTATAACCCAACCGCGTAAGGAACGCAAAATCAAGGAACATAACACCGGTATGACGGAAACTAGGGCGGCAAGAGTGGAACAAAACACCAGACATAGGCCGAGCCTTCCACCCTTTACCAAGTATATAGACGCATTAAAGTAGACAAGGTATAATAATGATATCCCATCAATAATCATGTTCCAACAAGGAACAAATTCCATCTTCACCTGCAACTAGCAACACTATAAGAGGGCCTGAGCAAAGCGGTAACATAGCCAAACAACGGTTTGCTAGGACAAGGTGGGTTAGAGGTTTGACATGGCAATATGGGGGGCATGATATAGCAAGTGGTAGGTATCGCGGCATAGCAAAAGAGCGAGCAACTAGCAAGCAAAGATAGAAGTGATTTCGAGGGCATGGTCATCTTGCCTGCAAAGTTCTCCGAGTTGACGTAAGCTTGATCCTCATAAGCGTACTCAATGGGTTCCTCGATCACGAACTCGTCTCCCGGCTCTACCCAAGGAAAGAACACAAGCAAAAGAAACCACGATCAACCACGGTGCAATGCGCAAGCAACATGATGCAAAACATGGCATGTTATGCGAGATGTAATATGCAATGCATATGCGTGCTCCGGAAGGAAAAGATTGAACCAGGCCTCAACTTGGAAAACCAAGTGCGCTGCTGGAAAGATGAGTTGATTTCGGTCAAAATCGATATAAGGATCGCCGGAATCGGATGCACGGTTTGCAAATGGCAAGCAAAACAAGAATGGGACGATTCTGCAATTAACAGCACGAGGCCATCTAAAATGCAACAAGAAAATAAGCTACTGCACTCTAACATAGCAACAAAGCACATGGAAGTGATCTACTCAAGATGCTCGACAAAAGATGAACACTGATCTACTTCTAAATCACAAAATAGCAGGTTCAAACAAGCATGGCAAAAGTGCAAAAGATATCAGCATCACAGACTTAGTGAAAATACTAACATGCCAGGAATTCACATCAGGAAGCAATGTTTAGAGCAAGATAACAACATGCTACAGGAACATGACATAGCAAAGAAAGGCATGTCATGAATATACTGAAAGCATATAACAAAAGTCCCTTACTGACCATAAGCCAAAAAGGATCAGAAGATATGATGGCACCCATGTAAACATAGCAAGTTTCGTTAACAGATTCAGACTTAGCAGAAAACTGGACATGGCATCAACAGAATTACGAAGGCCTCTTTGCGAGCTCGATGCACTCAGCACAAGGTATTGCATGACAAGCTAAGCATACTACCAGCAATAAGACATGTTCATGAAGCTAACCAAAGCAGGAACAAGCTCATAGGATGCATGGATCAACTACAACAACCTTGGCAAAATTGATTAACACATAAACAATCAGCCAGGAACATTTTATAGCAAACGTAGAGAAAGATTGAGTCATGCTAGGGTACTCCATAAATGCAAACAGGTACATGGATTGATTGTGCATAACCATATGCCCAAATCATCCTTACTGAACATACTCAAAAGAAGCATGGATCACTCTGTAGCAACATGAATACATGGCGTAAAAATAACATCAGGGAAACGACAGTGAAAATCTAAGTCCCTGAAATCAGCAACATCACGAGAGCTACTTTGCATGCTTGTTCTAGTCACCACATTGATCAAAAAAATACATGGAATACACCCCTGTAAAGATGGCATGGCATAGCTCAAAAAACATGTAGAGCTCATGCTCATATGCAGCACACAATAATCATGGCAAAAATGGCAAATGCTCAAGATCTGTTAATAAACAAGAACTAACATTTTATAGCACTCTTGCAACAGTCATTTGGGCATCAAGATGGACTCAAACAAGCATGATGCAATGGAATAAAATGAAGAGGACAACCTGATGAACATTTTGATATCTCATATGCACAAAACGGACCACGGAGCACAAAGTGATGACATGATGAAGGGAGCATCAAAATATTACAGACTAAGGAATAAAACGAGGTCAACCTAGGGTTTCCAGATCTGGATCGGGGCGCATGGATCGAGGACGGCCGGGATCTTCGCCGGAGCTTGGGGAGAAGGCGGTGGCCGGCGTGGAGCTCGCCGGATCGGGGCCGGGGAGGCCGGATCCGGCGCTGGGAGGCACGGCTCGCGGGTCGATGGAGTTGGTCACTGGCGAGCTCGGCGAGGAGGCGGCGACCAGAGCCCGCGCGGGCGGCGGGGTGGATCTGGACAGCGGCGAGCTCGGCGATGGCGGGGCGGTGGCCGGCGGTGACGCGCACCGGGCGGCGGACGAGCGAAGGCGGCGACGGGGGCTCGGGCACTCGGGCCCGGTCGTGTCACGGGCGGGCCGGCCTCAGGCCCCGCGGGCCTGGCGGCAGGGAGGCATGGTGGCGACAGGTGTCATGCACCCATTGGCTGCGGGCCGCAGCGCGAATATGTCCGACGGGCGGTGGACATGTCCAGTGGCAGCGGTGAAGGATTAGGGTAGGGTTTCGCCCGAAAATTCGGAGGAGTGCACATATTTATAGGTAGAGGGAGCTAAGAGAGTCCAAATGGAGTGCGGTTTTCGGCCACGCGATCGTGATCGAATGGCCGAGAGGATGGAGGGGGTTTGGATGGGTTTTTGGGCCACTTTGGAGGGGTGTTGGGCTGCAACACACACGAGGCCTTTATGGTTCCCCGATTAACCGTTGGAGTATGAAACGAACTCCAAATGGCACGAAACTTGACAGGCGGTCTACCGGTAGTGTACCAAGGCCTCTTGAAAAATCTCGGTCCACTCCGAGAATGTTTAACACCCGCACACGAAAAGAGACAAAAGGAGGCGCCGGAGGACGTAGGAGTGTCGGATCGCAAAACGAACAACGGGGAAAAATGCTCGGATGCATTAGACGAACACGTATGCAAAAGAGATGCACATGATGACATGATATGCAATGCATGACATGGACAAAATGCAAAACAAAGACAAAACCCAACCACGAGGGAATATCATAACTTAGAGCCGAAACTGGCAAGAGTTGGAATACAAATATGGCAAGTTACATTCGGGGTGTTACAACACTCCACCACTACGAAAGGATCTCGTCCCGAGATCTAGGACTGAAACAACTCCGTATATTCGAAACGGAAGTGGTCCTCGCGTTCGCAGGTGGCTTCTCGGTCGGAATGATGTGACCTCTTCACTTTCAGGAATTTGATAGACTTGTTGCGAGTCTTGTGCTCAGTTTCTTCAAGGATAGCAACGAGATGCTCAAGATAAGACAGGTCTTCTTGGAGATCAATCTCTTCGAAGTTGATGGTGCGGTCAGGAGTCTTGAAACACTTGCGAAGCTGAGACACGTGAAACACGTCATGCACATTTGCAAAGTTGGACGGAAGCTCAAGTTGATAGGCGAGATCGCCTCTTTTGCCAATGATCTTGAAAGGACCCACGTATCTAGGGGCATGCTTCCCTTTGATACCGAAGCGGCGAGTACCTTTCATTGGAGAGACGCGGAGGTAGACATGGTCTGCTATCTCGAAAGCCAAATCACGATGCTTGCTATCATAATAACTCTTCTGGCGCGATTGCGCGGCTTTGAGATTTTCACGGATGTCTTTGCACATTTCTTCAGCCTATGTGATTAAGTCATTGCCAAGAAGTTGGCGTTCACCAGTCTCTGACCAATTAAGAGGAGTACAACACTTTCTGCCATAGAGAATCTCGAATGGGGCCTTGCCCGAACTCGCTTGGAAACTGTTGTTGTAGGAGAACTCGGCATATGGAAGACAATATTCCCACTTCATATCGAAAGAAATGACACAAGCCCTGAGCATATCTTCAAGAATTTGATTTACTCGCTCGGCTTGGCCACTAGTTTGTGGATGAAAGGCTATGCTGAAGCGAATGTTGGTGCCCATGGCCTTCTAGAAGGAGTCCCAGAATTTAGAAGTAAAGATGCTTCCATGATCTGAAGATATCAACTATGGAATCCCGTGCAAGGAGACAATCCTGGAGGTATATAGCTCTGCCAACCAAGCTGCTGTGATAGATTCTTTGATAGGAAGAAAATGAGCCACTTTAGTAAGATTGTTGATGACAACAAAGATATCATCATTTCCACGTTTGGACTTGGGAAATCCAGTCACGAAGTCCATCTCAATATGGTCAAACTTCCATTCTGGAATGGCAAGAGGTTGGAGGAGACCAGCTGGTCATTGGTGTTCTGCTTTCACTCTTCTGCAGACATCACATTCATTCACGAACTGAGCAATTTCTCGCTTCATTCGAGTCCACTAATATGACTGCTTGAGGTCATGGTACATCTTTGTACTTCCAGGATGAATAGATAGGAGTGAATTGTGAGCCTCCTTTATAATGACTTTACGAAGGTCACCTTTAGGAACAACAATTCGATCCTCGAAGAATAGAGTATCTTTGTCATCAAGGCGATAGCACTTGTACTTGGGTTGGTTCTTGGCAATCCCATTCTTCACCTTCTTCACCATTGCATCAAGAAGTTGAGCCTCATGAATCTGATCTTCCAAACTAGGAGAGACTTGGAGGTTAGCAAGGAATCCTTGAGGAACAACTTGGAGATTAAGTTTGTGGAAAGCTTCACAAAGATCCGGTTGGAAGGGCTTGAGAATCAAACTGTTGTAGTAAGCCTTCCTGCTCAAAGCGTCAGCAATGACATTGGCCTTGCCTGGAGTATATTCAATACTCAGATTATACTCTTGAATCATTTTGACCCAACGAGTCTGCCTGAGGTTGAGGTTGGGCTGAGTGAAGATGTACTTGAGGCTCTTATGATCAGTGAAGATGTCCACTTTCCTTCTCAACAAGAGATATTTCCATGTTAAAAGAGCATGGACAACTGCCGCCAACTCGAAGTCATGAGTGGGGTAGTTCTTTTCGTTGGGCTTCAACTGGCGGGAGGTATAGGCCACAACTTTCTTCTCTGGCATTAACTCAGCACCGAGACCTTGCAGGGAAGCATCACAGAAAACCTCGAATGGTTTGGATTCATCAGGAGGAGTCAGAACTGGAGCTGTGACTAACTTCTCTTTGAGGGTGTTGAAAGCGACGTCACATTCAGGCGTCCATACATACTTCACATGCTTCTGGAGGAGGTTGGAAAGAGGCTTTGCAATCTTAGAGAAATTCTCAACGAATCTTTGACAATAGCTTGCAAGCCCAAGAAAGCTACGGAGCTGCTTCACATTCTGAGGCGGTTCCCAATTCACAATTGCAGACACCTTCTCAGGATTAGTAGCTATGCCCTTGGTGGAGATGATATGCCCAAGGTAGAGAACCTCATCGAGCCAAAACTCACACTTTGAAAACTTCGCATGGAACTGATGTTCTCTAAGTTTGTCCAGCACCAATCTCAAATGCTTGGCATGATCCTCCTTGTTCTTGGAAAATACCAAAATGTCATCGAGATACACCAAGATGAAATCATTTGTGTAAGGGTTGAAGATGAAGTTCATCATGTGAGAGAATGTTGGAGGAGCATTGACAAGGCCGAAAGACATGACAGTGTATTCATAGGAACCATATCTTGTTCTGAATGCTGTCTTGGGGATATCTTGTTCACGAATGCGAATCTGATGATAGCCCATATGGAGGTCAAGCTTGGAGAATACTTGAGCACCTTTGAGTTGTTCGAAAAGCTCATTGATGTTGGGAAGTGGGTACTTGTTCTTTATTGTCCTCTTGTTCAATGGGCGGTAGTCGACGCAGAGTCGGTCCGTGCCATCCTTCTTCTTGACAAAAAGAACACCACAACCCCATAGAGAAGAACTCGGTCGGATCAGAACCATACGCTCTTGTACATCGAGTTGTTTCTTCAGCTCCTTCGACTCTTCTGGTCCAAGCTTGTAAGGACATTTGCAAACAGGTTCCATGCCAGGCTCAAGATCGATGACGAATTCAACTGGCCGGTGAGGAGGCATTCCTGGAAGCTCTTCTGGAAAGACATCTTGATATTCACAAACGACTGGAATCTGAGAGATGGCATTCAACTCACCCTTCTCATTGAGAGAAAACAGTCGAATGGTATCATCACGAGCGGCAAAGACGATCACATCCTCAGACGAGTGTGTCAATTGAATCTGCCTGGCAGCACAATCAAGCTGAGCCTTGTGCTTAGAAAGCCAGTCCATGCCGAGAATTAGATCAATATCCGAGTTACCAAGAACAATTGGAGAAGACAAAAACTTATAGTCACCCATCTTGATAGTAACATCCGGAACCATGGAGTTAGCATTCATGCGTTTACCCGGTGAGACAACTGCTAGCGGACTAGGCAAAACTTGGAAAGCCAACTCATGCTTAGATGCAAATGGTCTTGAGATGAAACTAAGTGATGCACCAGTATAAAAAATAACTTTTGCAGGAATATCATTAACATGAAGGTTACCCATGATCACTTCTGAAGAGTCCTCTGCCTGAGCTGCGTTCATCATGTTGACCTTTGCAAACTTGGGATTATGCTTGCCCATTGCATTGCTGGTAGATCTCACAGGAGGAGGAGGCGGAAGACGCCTCTGGTTGAAGCATTTGTTTGCATAGTGACCCTTCTGCTGACACTTGTTGCACGTAACCTCTAAGAGCGGACGGTGATACAAAGCACTTGACCTTGGAGCTTGAGACGAAGCTTTGTTCTGAAAGCCTGGGTTGGGTGGGTGGGAAGATCCATTGCCACCTTTGCTCTTTTGCTGATAAGGCTGGCGGAACGGAGGAGGAGGAGGCAACCAGAACTTTTGCTGCTTAGCTGCCACTTGAGTTGAAGAAGAAGAAGGAGTTGCATCCCTGACTCTCTTCTTAGAAGCATCGCACTTGAGCTGAGCAGCCTCTTGCTTTAGTGCCATGTTGTAGAACTCATCATACTATTTCGGCTCAAAAAGCACGAGAGCTAGTTGCAGATCTTCTCTGAGACCACCTCTGAATTGATAAATCATGCTCTTCTCATCAGGGACGTCTTGTTTGGCGAAGCGAGCGAGCCTCTGAAACATGATGTTGTATTGGTAAACAAACATACTGCCTTGCTTCAGATTGCGGAACTCCTCACGCTTACTCTCAACAACACTTTCAGGAATGTGGTGAGCTTTGAAGTCTCGGCGGAAATGATCCCAGGTAATCACACGACCTCCTCTGGAATCTTTGTATTGTTGATACCACTCAGCAGCTTGGTCTTTGAGTTGGAACGAAGCAAACTTGACAAAGTCCTCAGACTTGACGTTGCTACACTCAAAATGTTTGCAGATATGCATGAGCCAATCATCAGCGTCTGTGGCCTCAACACAGTTACTGAAGGACTTCGGCTGGTTTGCGAGGAACTGCTTGAGGGTAGCAAACTAAGCTTGATTGTTGCCATGGCCTTGATTTCCTTGGTTGCGCTCTTGCAAGAGTGGCAAAAGCATCTGCGTGTTGGCGTTGGTGGCGGCCATGACAGCTTGCCATGCCTCCAGAGGTGGAGGTGGTGGTGGAGGTTCCGGATTCTGACGCGTTGGAGGAGCCATCCTGAAGAGGGTGACATCCTTTAGCATCTTGAAAGACATATATTCAAGCTGAATCAATGGATCGAAATTGCATCATGTAGCCTTAACATTCGAACAAAAATGAACGAATGAATTCCAAAGTAAATGATCACACTTCCATAAATTGAGAAGCCACTTAGATAGAGGTAGATGAATAAAACAACAAGGTACAGATATGAATAAATAATTAGTAAGGATTACCCAATCACAAACCAAATATCTGCGGGAAGAAATACTAGAGCTACATGAATTCCCACCTATGAAACTCCCGAAACTTTCTGGTTATGCAATCAGGTGTTGGGGATACAGGGGAAGCATAATATCTCACCCAAAACTAGCAAATCCTACATCCAGCTGTATCCATCCTTCAACAAATAACCAAGAAACCTTCAGAAATCATTTACCTCAACCTTTGAAAAGCATCCGTTATACGAGTTATGGCAATACTCCCAAACTCCCTCCCCAGTACTGGGTGGCGTCGAGGTTATCTCACCAACAACTGCATCAAGGAGATTTTTGATGTCGGCGAACTCAGGTATTCCAGAACTGCAATGATAAAATTGTGACGATAACACCTCGGAGGTCAACTCCCCGGGACACTGCCAAAACCCCTAAATGTCAGGAGGCACCAAGAACAATGTTCTTGTCACAAAACCATCGGAATGATTCCAAGATACCTGCGTGATCCTAAATTTTTTTAGTGAGATTTGAGAAGAGAAGAGCCAAAACTCTATGTCAGGAGGGCTCACCAGAGCGACGAAGGGACTGAGGAGTAAAAAGAAGCCTACTCTCCGATATATATAATCCTATAAGACTCAAAAACATTTTTCTAGACTCAACAACGCCAGCGATTCGATCAAGCAGGGGGCTCCTAAGTTGGGGAAGGCTCTGATTACCAACTTGAACACCCACGATGCGGCTATATCTCCCACGTGTCGGAGCATGACTTAGAGGCATAACCGCATAGTAGGCATGTTGCAAGAGGGGTAATCTTTACACATCCCATGTACTGAATAAGAAAGAGATAAAGAGTTGGCTTACAATCGCCACTTCACACAATACATAAATATATCATTACATCATCCAGAATACAAACAAGGTCCGACTACGGAACCAAAATAAAGACAACCCCAAATGCAAAAGATCCCCGATCGCCCCAACTAGGCTCCACTACTGATCATCTGGAAAGGAAACACAGTAAGGTCCTGAATCCTCGTCGAACCCCCACTTGAGTTTGGTCGCATCCCCTGTACTGGCATCATCGGCACCTGCATCTGGTTTTGGATGTAATCTGTGAGTCATGGGGACTCAGCAATCTCACACCCTCGCGATCAAGACTAGTTAAGCTTATGGGTAGGAAAAGGTAGTGAGGTGGAGCTGCAGCAAGCACTAGCATATATAGTGGCTAACTTACCCAAATGAGAGCAAGAAGAGAAGCAAAGCACGGTCGAGAAGCTACAAAGATCAAGAAGTGATCCTAAAACTACTTACGTTCAAGCATAACACGAGACCGTGTTCTCTTCCCGGACTCCGCCGAAAAGAGACCATCACGGCTACCCACGCTGTTGATTCATTTTAATTAAGTTAAGTGTCAGGTTTTCTACAACCGGATATTAACAAATTCCCATCTGCCCATAACCGCGAGCATGACTTTCAAAAGTTCAAAACCCTGCAGGGGTGTCCCAACTTAGCCCATCACAAGCTCTCACGGGCAATGAAGGATATTCCTTCTCCTAGGACGACCCGATCTGACTCGGAATCCCGGTTACAAGACATTTCAACAATGGTAAAACAAGACCAGCAAAGCCACCCGAATGTGCCGACAAATCCCGATAGGATCTGCACATATCTCGTTCTCAGGGCACACCGGATTGTCCAAGATTTCGGTAGGCCAACCCAGAGTTGCCCCTGGTGGCCACCGGCTGCTGACAGGTTGGACCAACACTCAGAGGAGCACTGGCCCGGGGGTTTAAAATAAAGATGACCCTTGAGTCCGCGGAACCCAAGGGAAAAGGGCTTAGGTGGCAAATAGTAAAACCAAGGTTGGGCCTTGCTGGAGGAGTTTTATTCAAGGCGAACTGTCGAGGGGTTCCCATTATAACCCAACCGCGTAAGCAACGCAAAATCAAGGAACATAACATCGGTATGACGGAAACTAGGGCGGCAAGAGTGGAACAAAACACCAGGCATAAGGCCGAGCCTTCCACCCTTTACCAAGTATATAGATGCATTAAAGTAAGACAAGGTATAATAATTATATCCCATCAATAATCATGTTCCAACAAGGAACAAATTCCATCTTCACCTGCTATAAGAGGGGCTGAGCAAAGCGGTAACATAGCCAAACAATGGTTTACTAGGACAAGGTGGGTTAGAGGTTTGACATGGCAATATGGGGGGCATGATATAACAAGTGGTAGGTATCGCGGCATAGCAAAAGAGCGAGCAACTAGCAAGCAAAGATAGAAGTGATTTCGAGGGTATGGTCATCTTGCCTGCAAAGTTCTTCGAGTTGACGTAAGCTTGATCCTCGTAAGCGTACTCAACGGGTTACTCGATCACAAACTCGTCTCCCGGCTCTACCCAAGGCAAGAACACAAGCAAAAGAAACCACGATCAACCACAGTGCAATGCGCAAGCAACATGATGCAAAACATGGCATGATATGCGGGATGTAATATGCAATGCATATGCGTGCTCCAGAAGGAAAAGATTGAACCAGGCCTCAACTTGGCAAACCAAGTGCGCCGCTGGAAAGATGAGTTGATTTCGGTCGAAATCGATATAAGGATCACCGGAATCGGATGCACGGTTTGCAAATGGCAAGCAAAACAAGAATGGCACGATTCTGCGATTAACAGCACGACGCCATCTAAAAAGCAACAAGAAAATAATCTACTGCACTCTAACATAGCAACAAAGCACATGGAAGTGATCTACTCAAGATGCTTGACAAAAGATGAACACTGAGCTACGGCTAAATCACACAATAGCAGGTTCAAACAAGCATGGCAAAAGTGCAAAAGATATTAGCATCAGAGACTTGGTGAAAATACTAACATGCCAGGAATTCACATCAGGAAGCAATGTTTAGAGCAAGATAACAACATGCTACAGGAACAGGACATAGCAAAGCAAGGCATGGCATGAATATACTCAAAGCATATAACAAAAGTCCCTTACTAACCATAAGCCAAAAAGGATCGGAAGATATGATGGCACCCATGTAAACATAGCAAGTTTCGTTAACAGATTCAGACTTAGCAGAAAACTGGACATGGCATCAACAGAATTATGAAGGCCTTTTTGCGAGCTTGGTGCACTCATCACAAGGTATTGCATGACAATCTAAGCATACTACCAGCAAGAAGACATGTTCATGAAGCTAACCAAAGCAAGAACAAGCTCATAGCATGCATGGATCAACTACAACAACCTTGGCAAAATTGATTAACACATAAACAATCTGCCAGGAACATTTTATAGCAAAAGTAGAGAAAGATTGAGTCATGCTTGGGTACTCCATAAATGCAAACAGGGACACGTATTGATAGTGCATAACCATATGTCCAAATCATCCTTATTGAACATACTCAAAAGAAGCATGGATCACTCTGTAGCAACATGAATACATGGCATAAAAATAACACCAGGGAAATGACTTAGTGAAAATCTAAGTCCCTGAAATCAGCAACATCACGAGAGCTACTTTGCATGCTTGTTCCAGTCACCACATTGATCACAAAAATACATGGCATACACCCCTGTAAAGATGGCATGGCATAGCCAAAAAACATGTAGAGCTCATGCTCATATGCAGCACACAATAATCATGGCAAAAATGACAAATGCTCAAGATCTGTTAAGAAACAGGAACCAACATTTTATAGCACTCTTGCAACAGTCATTTGGGCATCAAGATGGACTCAAACAAGCATGATGCAATGGAACAAAATGAAGAGGGCAACCTGATGAACATTTTTATATCTCATATGCACAAAATGGACCACGGAGCACAAAGTTATGACATGATGAAGGGAGCATGAAAATATTACAAACTTAGGAATAAAATGAGGTCAACCTAGGGTTTCCAGATGTGGATCGGGGCACGCGGATCAAGGACGACCGTGATCTTCGCCGGAGCTTGGGGAGAAGGCGGTGGCCGGCGTGGAGCTCGTCGGACGGGGGCCGGGGAGGCCGGATCTGGCATTGGGAGGCACGACTCGCGTGTCGATGGAGTTGGTCGCCGGCGAGCACGGCGAGGAGGCGGCGACCGGAGCTCACGCGGGCGGCGGGGCGAATCTGGACGGCGGCGAGCTCGGCGATGGCGGGGCGGTGGCCGGTGGTGACGCGCATCGGGCGGCGGACGAGCGAAGGCTGCGGCGGGGGCTCGGGCGCTCGGGCCCGGTCGCGGCTCGGGCGGGCCGGCCTCGGGCCTGGCGGCGGGGAGGCGCGGTGGCGACAGGTGTCTGAAGGAAATATGCCCTAGAGGCAATAATAAAGTTATTATTTATTTCCTTATATCATGATAGATGTTTATTATTCATGCTAGAATTGTATTAACCGGAAACATAATACATGTGTGAATACATAGACAAACAGAGTGTCACTAGTATGCCTCTACTTGACTAGCTCGTTGATCAAAGATGGTTATGTTTCCTAACCATAGACATGAGTTGTCATTTGATTAACGGGATCACATCATTAGGAGAATGATGTGATTGACTTGACCCATTTCGTTAGCTTACCACTTGATGGTTTAGTTTGTTGCTATTGCTTTCTTCATGACTTATACATGTTCTTATGACTATGAGATTATGCAACTCCCGTTTACCGGAGGAACACTTTGTGTGCCACCAAACGTCACAACATAACTGGGTGATTACAAAGGTCCTCTACAGGTGTCTCCGAAGGTACTTGTTGGCTTGGCGTATTTTGAGATTAGGATTTGTCACTCCGATTGTCGGAGAGGTATCTCTGGGCCCTCTCGGTAATGCACATCACTTAAGCCTTGCAAGCATTGCAACTAATGAGTTAGTTGTGGGATGATGTATTACGTATCGAGTAAAGAGACTTGCCGGTAACGAGATTTAACTAGTATTGAGATACCGACAATCGAATCTCAGACAAGTAACATACCGATGACAAAAGAAACAATGTATGTAGTTATGCGGTCTGACCGATAAAGATCTTCGTAGAATATGTGGGAGCCAATATGAGCATCCAGGTTCCGCTATTGGTTATTGACTAGAGACGTGTCTCGGTCATGTCTACATAGTTCTCGAACCCGTAGGATCCGCACGCTTAAAGTTCGATGACGGTTATATTATGAGTTTATGTGTTTTGATGTACCGAAGGAGTTCGGAGTCCAGGATGAGATCGGGGACATGACGAGGAGTCTCGAAATGGTCGAGACATAAAGATCGATATATTGGACGACTATATTCGGACATCGGAAAGGTTCCGATTGATTCGGGTATTTTTGGGAGTACCGAGGAGTTACGGGAATTCGTATCGGGCCTTAATGGGCCATACGGGAAAGGAGACAAATGCCTCAAAGGTGGCCGCACCCCTCCGCATGGGCTGGTCCGAATTGGACTAGGGAGGGGGGGGGCGCCCCCTTCCTTCCTTCTCCTTTTCCCTTCCTTTTCCTTCCCTCCTACTCCTACTACTTGGAAGGGCTCCTAGTTCTACTAGGAAAGGGGGAATCCTACTCCCGGTGGGAGTAGGACTCCCCTAGGGCGCGCCATAGAGAGGGCCGGCCCTCCCCCTCCTCCACTCCTTTATATACGGGGGCAGGGGGCACCCCAAAGACACAACAATTGATCTCTTGATCTCTTAGCCGTGTGCGGTGCCCCCATCCACCATAATCCACCTCGATCATATCGTAGCGGTGCTTAGGCGAAGCCCTGCATTGGTAGAACATCATCATCGTCACCACGCCGTCCTGCTGACAAAACTCTCCCTCAACACTCGGCTAGATCGGAGTTCCAGGGACGTCATTGAGTTGAATGTGTGCAGAACTCGGAGGTGCCGTGCGTTCGGTACTTGATCGGTCGGATCGTGAAGACGTACGACTACATCAACCGTGTTGTGCTAACGCTTCCACTTTCGGTCTACGAGGGTACGTGGACAACACTCTCCCCTCTCATTGCTGTGCATCACCATGATCTTACGTGTGCATAGGATTTTTTTTTGAAATTACTACGTTTCCCAACAGTGGCATCAGAGCCAGGTTTTATGTGTAGATGTCATATGCACGAGTAGAACACAAGTGAGTTGTGGGTGATATAAGTCATACTGCTTACTAGCATGCCATACTTTGGTTCGGCGGTATTGTTGGATGAAGCGGCCTGGACCGACATTACGCGTACGCTTACGCGAGACTGGTTCTACCGACGTGCCTTGCACACAGGTGGCTGGCGGGTGTCAGTTTCTCCAACTTTAGTTGAACCAAGGGTGGCTACGCCCGGTCCTTGAGAAGGTTAAAACATCACTAACTTGACAAACTATCATTGTGGTTTTGATGCGTAGGTAAGGACGATTCTTGCTCAGCCCGTAGCAGCCACGTAAAACTTGCAACAACAAAGTAGAGGACGTCTAACTTGTTTTTGCACGGCATGTTGTGATGTGATATAGTCAAGACGTGATGAGATATAAGTTGTTGTATAAGATGATCATGTTTTGTTGAAGTTATCGGCAACTGGCAGAAGCCTTATGGTTGTCTCTTTATTGCATAAGATGCAAGCGCCAAATAATTGCTTTACTTTATCGCTATGCGATAGCAATAGTTGCAAGAGCAATAGTTGGCGATACGACCATGTGACGACACATTGATATAGATCAAGATGATGGAGATCATGGTGTCATGCCGGTGACGATAGAGATCATGACGACACTTTGGAGATGGAGATCAAAGGTGCAAGATGATCATGGCCATATCATGTCACATATTTTGATTGCATGTGATGTTTATCTTTTATACATCTTATTTTGCTTAGTTCGACGATAGCTTTATAAGATGATCTCTCACTAAATTTCAAGATAAAAGTGTTCTCCCTGAGTATGAACCGTTGCCAAAGTTCGTCGTGCCCAGACACCATGTGATGATCGGGTGTGATAAGCTCTACGTCCATCTACAACGGGTGCAAGCCAGGTTTTGCACACGCAGAATACTCAGGTTAAACTTGATGAGCCTAGCATATGCAGATATGGCCTCGGAACACTGAGACCGAAAGGTCGAGCATGAATCATATAGTAGATATGATCAACATAGTGATGTTCACCATCGAAAACTACTCCATTTCACGTGATGATTGGTTATGGTTTAGTTGATTTGGATCACGCGATCACTTAGATGATTAGAGGGATGTCTATCTAAGTGGGAGTTCTTAAGTAATATGATTAATTGAACTTTAATTTATCATGAACTTAGTCCTGATAGTATTTTGCAAATAATGTTATAGATCAATAGCTCGCGTTGTTGCTTCCCTATGTTTTATATGTGTTCCTAGAGAAAACTAAGTTGAAAGATGGTAGTAGAAATGATGCGGATTGGATCCATGATGTGAGGTTTATCCTCATTGCTGCACAGAAGAATTATGTCCTTGATGCACCGCTAGGTGACAGACCTATTGCAGGAGTAGATGCAGACGTTATGAACGTTTGGCTAGCTCAATATGATGACTACTTGATAGTTTAGTTCGCCATGCTTAACGGCTTATAATCAGGACTTCAAAGACGTTTTGAACGTCATGGACCATATGAGATGTTCCAGGAGTTGAAGTTAATATTTCAAGCAAATACCCAAGTTGAGAGATATGAAGTCTCCAACAAGTTCTATAGCTAAAATATGGAGGAGAATAGCTCAAGCAGTGAGCATGTGCTCAGATTGTCTGGGTACTACAATCGCTTGAATCAAGTGGGAGTTAATCTTCCAGATAAGATAGTGATTGACAGAATTCTCTAGTCACCATCACCAAGTTAGTAGAACTTCGTGATGAACTATAATATGCAAGGGATAACGAAAACGATTCCCAAGCTCTTCATGATGCTGAAATCGACGAAGGTAGAAATCAAGAAAAACATCAAGCGTTGATGGTTGACAAGACCACTAGTTTCAAGAAAAGGGCAAAGGGAAGAAGGGGAACTTCAAGAAGAACAATAAGTAAGTTGCTTCTCAAGTGAAGAAGCCCAAGTCTGGTCCTAAGCCTGAGACTAAGTGCTTTTACTGCAAAGGGACTGGTCACTAGAAGCAGAACTGCCCCAAGTATTTGGCGGATAAGAAGGATGGCAAAGTGAACAAAGGTATATTGGATATACATGTTATTGATGTGTACTTTACTAGTGTTTATAGCAACTCCTCGGCATTTGATACTGGTTCAGTTGCTAAGATTAGTAACTCGAAACGGGAGTTGCAGAATAAACAGAAACTAGTAAAGGGCGAGGTAACGATGTGTGTTGGAAGTAGTTCCAAGATTGATATGATCATCATCGCACACTCCCTATACTTTCGGGATTAGTGTTGAAACTAAATAAGTGTTATTTGGTGTTTGCGTTGAGCATGAATATGATTTGATCATGTTTGTTGCAATATGGCTATTCATTTAAATTAGAGAATAATTGTTTTTCTGTTTACATGAATAAAACCTTCTATGGTCATACACCCAATAAAAATGGTTTGTTGGATCCCGATCGTAGTGATACACATAATCATAATATTGAAGCCAAAAGATGCAAAGTTAATAATGATAGTGCAACTTATTTGTGGCAATGCTGTTTAGGTCATATTGGTGTAAAGTGCATGAAGAAACTCCATGCTGATGGGATTTTGGAATCACTTGATTATGAATCAATTGATGCTTGCGAACCATGCCTTATGGGCAAGATGACTGAAACTCCGTTCTCCGGAACAATGGAGCGAGCAACTGACTATTGGAAATCATACATACTGATGTATGTGGTCCGATGAATATTGAGGCTGGCGGTAGGTATCATTATTTTCTGATCTTCACAGATGATTTGAGCAGATATGAGTATATCTACTTGATGAAACACAAGTCTGAAACATTTGAAAAGTTCAAAGAATTTTAGAGTGAAGTGGAGAATCATCGTAACAAAAATAAAAGTTTCTATGATATGATCACAGAAGTAAAATATTTGAGTTACGAGTTTGGCCTTCACTTAAAACAATGTGAAATAGCTTCACTACTCACGCCACCTGGAACACCACAGTGCAATGGTGTGTCCGAACATCGTAACCATACTTTATTAGATATGGTGCGATCTATGATGTCTCTTACCGATTTACCACTATCGTTTTGGGGTTATGCATTAGAGACAGCTACATTCACATTAAATAGGGCACCATCTAAATCTGTTGAGACGACACCGTATGAACTATGGTTTGGCAAGAAACCTAAGCTGTCGTTTCTTAAAGATTGAGGTTTCAATGCTTATGTGAAAAAGTTTCAACCTAATAAGCTCAAACCCAAATCGGAGAAGTGCATCTTCATAGGATACCCAAAAGAAAATGCTGGGTACACCTTCTATCACAGATCCGAAGGCAAGATATTCATTGCTGAGAATGGATCCTTTCTAGAGAAGGAGTTTCTCTCGAAAGAAGTGAGTGGGAGGAAAGTAGAACTTGATGAGGTAACTGTACCTGCTCCCTTATTGGAAAGTAGTTCATCACAGAAATCTGTTCCTGTGACTACTACACCAATTAGTGAGGAAGCTAATGATGATGATCATGTAACTTCAGATCAAGTTACTACCGAACCTCGTAGGTAAACCAGAGTGAGATCCGCACCAGAGTGTTACAGTAATCCTGTTCTGGAGGTCATGTTACTTGACCACGACGAACCTACGAACTATGAGGAAGCGATGATGAGCCCAGATTCCGCAAAATGGCTTGAGGCCATGAAATCTGAGATGATATCCATGTATGAGAACAAAGTATGGACTTTGATTGACTTGCCCATTGATCGGCGAGCCATTGAGATTAAATGGATCTTCAAGAGGAAGACGAACGCTGATAGTAGTGTTACTATCTACAAAGCTAGAATTGTCGCAAAAAGGTTTTCGACAAGTTCAAGGTGTTGACTATGATGACAGTTTCTCACTTGTATCTATGCTTAAGTCTGTCCGAATCATGTTAGCAATTGCTGCATTTTATGAAATCTGGCAAATGGATAAACGAAACTGCATTCCTTAATGGATTTATTAAAGAAGAGTTGTATATGATGCAACCAGAAGGTTTTGTCAATCCTAAAGGTACTAACAAAATATGCAAGCTCCAGCGATCCATCTATGGACTGGTGCAAGCATCTCGGAGTTGGAATATACCCTTTGATAAGTTGATCAAAGCATATAGTTTTATACAGACTTGCGGTGAAGCCTGTATTTACAAGAAAGTGAGTGGGAGCACTACAGCATTTCTGATAAGTATATGTGAGTGACATATTGTTGATCGGAGATAATGTAGAATTATTCTGCAAAGCATAGAGAAGTGTTTGAAAGGAGTTTTTCAGAGAAAGACCTCGGTGAAGCTGCTTACATATTGAGCATCAAGATCTATAGAGATAGATCAAGACGCTTGATAAGTTTTTCAATGAGTACATACCTTGACAAGATTTTGAAGTAGTTCAAAATGGAACAGTCAAAGAAAGAGTACCTGCCTGTGTTACAAGGTGTGAAACTGAGTAAGACTCAAAGCCCAACCACGATAGAAGATAGAAAGAGAATGAAAGTCATTCCCTATGCCTTGGCCATAGGTTCTATAAAATATGCCATGCTGTGTACCAGATCTATTGTATACCCTACACTGATTTTGGCAAGGGAGTACAATAGTGATCTAGGAGTAGATCACTGGACAGCGGTCAAAATTATCCTTAGTGGAATAAGGATATGTTTCTCGATTATGGAGGTGACAAAAAGGTTCGTCGTAAAGGGTTACGTCGATGCAAATTTTGACACCGATCCAGATGACTCTAAATCTCAATCTGGATACATATTGAAAGTGGGAGCAATTAGCTAGAGTAGCTCTGTGCAGAGCATTATTGACATAGAAATTTGCAAAATACTTACGGATCTGAATGTGGCAGACCCGTTGACTAAACTTCTCTCACAAGCAAAACATGATCACACCTTAGTACTCTTTGGGTGTTAATCACATAGCGTTGTGAACTAGATTATTGACTCTAGTAAACCCTTTGGGTGTTTGTCACATGTCAATGTGAACTATGGGTGTTAATCACATGGTGATGTGAACTATTTGTATTAAATCACATGGCGATGTGAACTAGATTATTGACTCTAGTGCAAGTGGGAGACTGAAGGAAATATGCCCTAGAGGCAATAAAAAGTTATTATTTATTTCCTTATATCATGATAAATGTTTATTATTCATGCTAGAATTTAACCGGAAACATAATACATGTGAGAATACATAGACAAACAGAGTGTCACTAGTATGCCTCTACTTGACTAGCTCGTTGATCAAAGATGGTTATGTTTCCTAACCATAGACATGAGTTGTCATTTGATTAACAGGATCACATCGTTAGGAGAATGATGTGATTGACTTGACCCATTTCGTTAGCTTAGCACTTGATGGTTTAGTTTGTTGCTATTGCTTTCTTCATGACTTATACATGTTCCTATGACTATGAGATTATGCAACTCCCGTTTACCGGAGGAACACTTTGTGTCCCACCAAACGTCACAACGTAACTGGGTGATTATAAAGGTGCTCTACAGGTGTCTCCGAAGGTACTTGTTGGCTTGGCGTATTTCGAGATCAGGATTTGTCACTCCGATTGTGGGAGAGGTATCTCTGGGCCCTCTCGGTAATGCACATCACTTAAGCCTTGCAAGCATTGCAACTAATGAGTTAGTTGCAGGATGATGTATTACGGAATGAGTAAAGAGACTTGCCGGTAACGAGATTTAACTAGGTATTGAGATACCGACGATCGAATCTCGGACAAGTAACATACCAATGACAAAAGGAACAACGTATGCAGTTATGCGGTTTGACCGATAAAGATCTTCATAGAATATGTGGGAGCCAATATGAGCATCCAGGTTCCGCTATTGGTTATTGACCGGAGACGTGTCTCGGTCATGTCTACATAGTTCTCGAACCCGTAGGGTTCGCACGCTTAAAGTTCGATGAAGGTTATATTATGAGTTTATGTGTTTTGATGTACCTAAGGAGTTCGGAGTCCCGGATGAGATCGGGGACATGACGAGGAGTCTCGAAATGGTCGAGACATAAAGATCGATATATTGGACGACTATATTCAGACATCAGAAAGGTTCTGAGTGATTCGGGTATTTTCGGGAGTACCGGGGAGTTACGGGAATTCGTATTGGGCCTTAATGGGCCATACGGGAAAGGAGAGAAAGGCCTCAAAGGGTGGCCGCACCCCTCCCCATGGGCTGGTCCGAATTGGACTAGGGACGGGGGCGCCCCCTTCCTTCTCCTTTTCCCTTCCCTTTCCTTCCCTCGTACTCCTACTACTTGGAAGGGCTCCTAGTTCTACTAGGAAAGGGGGAATCCTACTGCCGGTGGGAGTAGGACTCCCCTAGGGCGCGCCATAGAGAGGGCCGGCCCTCCCCCTCCTGCACTCCTTTATATACGGGGGCAGGGGGCACCCCAAAGACACAACAATTGATCTCTTGATCTCTTAGCCGTGTGCGGTGCCCCCTCCACCATAATCCACCTGGATCATATGGTAGCGGTGCTTAGGCGAAGCCCTGCGTTGGTAGAACATCATCATCGTCACCACACCGTCATGCTGACAAAACTCTCCCTCAACACTCGGCTGTATCGGAGTTCGAGGGACATCATCGAGTTGAACGTGTGCAGAAATCGGAGGTGTCGTGCGTTCGGTACTTGATCGGTCGGATCGTGAAGACGTACGACTACATCAACCGCATTGTGCTCACACTTCCGCTTTCGGTCTACGAGGATACGTGGATAACACTCTCCCCTCTCGTTGTTGTGCATCACCATGATCTTACGTGTGCGTAGGATTTTTTTTTGAAATTACTACATTCCCCAGCAATGTCACGTGCCCATTGGCTGCGGGCAGCGGCGCGAAGACGTCCGGCGGGCGGCGGACATGTCCGGTGGCGGCGGTGAAGGATTATGGTAGGGTTTCGCCCGAAAATTCGGAGGAGTGCACATATTTATAGGTAGATAGAGGTAGGAGAGTTCAAATGGAGTGCGGTTTTCGGCCACGCGATCGTGATCGAATGGCCGAGAGGATGGAGGGGGTTTGGATGGGTTTTTGGGCCACTTTGGAGGGGTGTTGGGCTGCAACACACACAAGGCCTTTACGGTTCCCCGGTTAACCTTGGAGTATCAAACGAACTCCAAATGGCACGAAACTTGACAGGCGGTCTACCGGTAGTGTACCAAGGCCGCTCGGCAAATCTCGGTCCACTCCAAGAATGTTTAACACCCGCACACGAAAAGAGACAAAAGGAGGCGCCGGAGGACATAGGAGTGTCAGATCGCAAAACGTATGCAAAAGAGATGCACATGATGACATGATATGCAATGCATGACATGGACAAAATGCAAAACAAAGACAAAAACCAACCACGAGGGAATATCATAACTTAGAGCCGAAACTGGCAAGAGTTGGAATACAAATATGGCAAGTTACATTCGGGGCGTTATAGCAGCTCCTCCTCCCGCTCCCGTAGCCCTAAGCCCAGTGATTGGTAGAAGTGTTTCGTCCCGCACAGCCGATTAGTAGAGTTGCAGACCCTGGGATTTCTCCCTCCAGCGTATATGGTCCCCGTCCGAGCCGGGCTCGTCACCTATAATGGCGGGGAGCAAGCGGAGAGCCTCCCCAGTCCCTCTAAGGGGGAGCAGGTATGCCTTATCCCTTACTTACTAAGGGGACTCGAATTTCCAATCCATCCGTTCCTCTGCGGGCTCCTGGAGTTTTATGGCCTCCAGCTGCATAATTTCACCCCTGCTTCCATATTACACATTGCCGGTTATGTTGCCCTTTGTGAGCTGTTTCTGGGTTGCGAGGCTCATTTCGAGCTGTGGAAAAGGCTATTTTTCCTTGTGCCCCGCACACAGAAGGGGTCACTTTATCAGGTGGGCGGAGCCGAATTATGGCGCATCGCCGAGACCGGATACCTGTCCGGTACTCCGAAGAAGATGTCCGAAGACCGGCCTTCGAAGTGGTTTTACATGGAGGACGTCCCCCTTCCAGACCCTGTTTGGCGGGGTCTTCCTGAGTTCAACAATGCTCCTCTGAAGAAACGCCGAAGCTAGCGCCCATAGAGCCTCCAGGAGGAAGACAACGGAGAAGTCCTTTACCTGATGAACCGGATTAAAGCGCTGGCTCAATCAGGATTGACAATAATCGAGGTTATGTCGATATGCATAATGCGGGGGGTGCAGCCACTCCAATATCGAGGGCACCCCCTGTGGTGTTTTAACGGGGAATATGATGCCACCCGTTGCGGGCGCAAGGGACCGGACTCCGCTGCTGCTTTAGCAAAAATTCTATCCGAGTTTTTCAACGGAGAGGAAGAGGAGTTCATCCGTATTAAGCCACGGGATGGATTCTCCATGTACAACCCTCCAAGCTGGGTGAGTTATACCTCTTTACTCCCAACCTTCCCACATTCTTCGTCGTAGGTACTCACCTTTCCATTTCACGACAGGAACTGCGAAAATCTGTAAGGGAGGTTAACAACCCACCTCCACAACCGGAGGACCCTAACCGGGCCCTCGATCCCGTACTCGAGGAGGATCCAGACATATTCATGGAGCTGATAGACAGGCAATTCTATCAATTGAGCTGTGATGACGCTATGGTGGCCATAACGGCCGACTATCCTAGACTACTCCCTGCGTCGCACGTAAGAAAAACCAAAGTCCCAACTCCCAAAAAGGATCCCCTTTTATGCACTTTACGCACCGTACACATATGGTGTTTTACAGGGAAGGCATTCGGGACGCCGTGCCGAACCCGCAGCAGCTCGCCAACAAGAGGCACCAAAGCCGGGTAGGCCAAAAAGGAAGGCGGTTAGGACGGAGACGCCGACACAAAGGCATGACGCAAAACCTCACTCCGTGGTTGTTGTCTTTCTTAATATATAATGACGTTCGTGCTTCTTAGCAGAAAAAACGCTCACCGGACTATATCCAGAGAGGCTGCCGATCACGCCTCGACCAGTCGGGCTCTAGGGCCGGACATAGAGGCGGAAGCTAACGCGGGGCAGACGCCGGATGTTCCTCCTACAGAGTATGTAGACAGACTATCCGCTACAAATTCCGAAGTGGAGAGCGCCATGAATCACAGGCGTTGCTGGGCCATACTCTGTGACGCTTGTTTCTCACCAGAGGCATTTAATGCCTTCAATTCCGGGGACACGTATATCCGTGCTGCTCAAAATGGTCTAGCCAGAGCCACGGACCAGTATGTAAGGGATATACGGGTAAGCAAATCTGACGATTATATGTATCAGTAGCCCCTGAGACTTGAAACAGTTGACGCAACTGATTTAAGGATCATTATTCGTGCAGATTCTTACAAAGAAGAATTCCCAATTGTCTCAAGAGCTGGAAGAGTGCAAGGCCCAGCTAGGGGCCGCTGTTGCCGCATTGAAGGAGTCCGAGAAGGGTCCCTCTGGTAACACTTGTTTCCATTGCAAAGAATACGGGTACTAGGTAGTATGCGGCATATATGCAAATCTAACAATAGATGTTGCAGGTGGCCCCGGAGTGAATCCGGAGGCCGTGGAGGTGGATGCGACACGTGATGATCGACAACGAAATGCTGGCGAGCGCGTGCTAACGCGAGTCAGGCAGGAGAAAAATGATCTCCAAGACACCAATATCCGACTGGGCGTGGAACTGAAAGATGTCCGAGCCCAGCTTGCAGACTCCGTGAAGGAGAATAAACGGCTTTGGCGCGACATTTTTAATAAGTGCTGGAACGAACTTTTAAAGGAGTTCGGCGAAGAAGCCGGCCAACAGAGCTATGTCTGCAGGTATGTTGACGGGTCGTCCCGCGGAGGAGATGCCCGGGTCTTCGGTGATCTTCTACCAGAGCTCTTACAACTGCACGATCAAGTTCGGCAGGTGATGCAGGGTATTGCCCAAGCCTTGTGGCCATCCGCGTCCCCGCCAGGAGGCATGGGGGAGCTTCTAGAGAAGCTCAAGGGAGCGCGGCGGTGCTTCTGATTATGGAAGATATCAGCCTGCCGACAAGGTGCAAGGGAAGCCTGGGCTATGGTGAAGACATGATATACCAGAGCAGACCCAAACCACATGGCCGAGGTCGGACCTGTGGGGCCCGATGTGAAAGAGATCCCCGTCAGTTTAGTGTATGATCAAGTAGAATTAGCCGCAAAGTATTCCCAACAGGATTGTAGGCTAGACAGCCTGTTGGATGGTATAGAAGAAGAATTGAACCAGTCTTAGCGACTATGTAATTCAAGTGACATATGTAATGTCCCTAGCTGGATTGTAAATCATTTGTCATGGCGGACCTTTTCGCTTCGACCTTTGGACCCGATAGTCCGGAGTGTATCCGAATACCCGCTCGGTTATGTAAAAACCGGGGTATGCATGGAGACCAGGCATAGGGGTCATAAGTGCTTGAACAGACAAGTACCCAACTAGTTATGTTATATTACATGGGTAGTAAGAAACATCTTCCAGGGAGAATAGTTCCATTAAGGGTTCCCTTCCCTGGGTACGCATGCCCTAATGTGCATGTCCGAACTGCGAAAAGAGACGCAGGATATAAACATCTGGGGGCATGTTTCAAGTTAGATAAAAGTCATCTTTTATTCACCGACCGAATATTCCCTTAAGAACGCCAGCTTTCAGCTTCACCCAGTCTGAGGTACACATCCGGCTGACCCGGCAGTAACAATCGCAAAGGGGCTCCCCTTATGCCCTAGCTGAATTAACAGGAACGTAGGGCATAAATGCAAGAGCCAGGCAACCCAGCTTGGCCAAAACTGAAGTCATATCGATGCATATAATGGCGAAAAAGGTACATGCGGAAGAATAACACATGTATGGGGCGTAAAGCCTAGGAAAATAGTTAGATTAAGCTTCTGTATAAGAAGCCCCAGGTATAATGAGCATGGTTAGCGCGTCAATATTGTGTAACCAGGACACAAGTATAGCCTTTAAGGGCCTTGAATAGAGTAAAAAGGGAGAAAGAGAGAAAAGACAGATATGCAAAAAATTGACGGAGGTGAGGAGACGAACATAGAGTCTGGTGCTAGGCATAGAATCTTCGGAGTCTGGCTGCATTCCATGGGTTTGGCTCGAGTCGATTATCCGATGCATCCCGCAGACGGTACGCTCCACCAGTCAGAACCTGGTCAATAATGAAGGGACCCTCCCATTTGGGCTTGAGCTTGTTCTTTTTCTTCTCCGGCAGGCGTAGAACTAGTTCGCCAATGTTATAGGTTTTGGCCCGTACTTCTCTGCTTTGATACCTTCGAGCCTGTTGCTGATAGAATGCGGAACGGGCCTTTGCCATGTCGCGCTCTTCCTCCAGGGCGTCTAAACTGTCCTGTCGATCGAGCTCGGCCTCTTTTTCTTCATACATGCGCACTCGAGGTGAGTCATGAATTATGTCGCAAGGCAAAACCGCCTCAGCGCCGTACACCATAAAAAACGGTGTGTATCCGGTAGTGCGATTCGGCGTGGTCCGCAGCCCCCATAGTACGGAGTCGAGCTCCTCTACCCAGTGCGTGTTTGACTCCTTTAAGGACCGCACTAATCTGGGTTTAATGCCGCTCATGATAAGACCATTCGCTCGCTCGACTTGACCGTTAGATTGTGGGTGATAGACCGAAGCATAATCGAGCTTAATGCCCATGTTGTTGCACCAAAGTTTCACTTCGTTGGCTGTAAAGTTCGTGCCATTGTCAGTGATGATGCTGTGGGGGACGCCATAACGGTGTATGACCCCAAACATGAAGTCTATCACTGGTCCGGATTCAGCCGTCTTGACAGGTTTGGCTTCTATCCATTTGGTGAATTTATCCACCATGACTAGTAAGTATTTTCTCTTATGGGTTCCCCCTCTAAGGGGTCCGACCATATCAAGCCCCCAGACCGTGAAGGGCCAAGTAATGGGGATTATTTGGAGAGCGGTAGGCGGCATATGGCTTTGGTTTGCAAAGAGCTGGCAACCGACGCAATGCTGGACCAGATGCCGCGCATCTGCTCGGGCCGTCGGCCAATAGAAACCTATACGGAAGGCCTTGCTTACAAGGGCCCAGGCTGCAGCGTGATGGCCACCGAGTCCTACATGGATTTCTGCCAAAAGCTTCCGCCCTTCCTCTTTGGAGATGCACCTTTGAAGGACTCCGGTAGTGCTTTTCTTATAAAGCTCTCCCTCATGGACCTTGTAGGCTTTAGATCGCTGCACTATGCAGCGTGCCTCATTTTGGTCCTCGGGTAGTTCCTGCCTAGTTAGGTAGGCCAGGAATGGTTCTGTCCACGGGGCGATGACGACCATTATTACGTGGGCTGAAGGTGTTATTTCGATGGCAGAGCCTCCGATTGTGTCAGAGTGTTTGGTATCTGGGGTTGTGGCCGGGTCCGGACTATTGTTGTCGGTGTCCCCTTCCCATACCACGGATGGTTTAAACAGTTTTTCCAGGAAGATGTTAGGTGGGATAGGGTCGCGTTTAGCGCCGATACGGGCGAGGATGTCTTGTCGGATTTCGGGTTCCGGCAGACCCTTGAGGTTCGAACACTGGGGTGCGTGCAGAGACTTCGCCTCCTACCTACCTGCACCCCTCCGCCTCGCTAAGATCTAAGCAACGGAAAGAACAACACGAATGACACAGGGTTTATACTGGTTCGGGGCACCATTGTGGTGTAATACCCTACTCCAGTGTGTGGTGTGGTGGATTGCCTCTTGGGCTGATGATGATGAACAATACAAGGAAGAACAGCCTCGCGAGGGTCTGCTCTTGGCTGGGGCGATGAACTGCTGGGAGGAGTTCAGTCACCCTTCTCTCTCTCTCTCTCTCTTTCCTTCTCTTGTCCTTTCCCTCTTCCCTCGTCCCCTCTCGTTCTGTGGGTGGTTTGTCCTATTTATAGAGGCCCTGGTCCTCTTCCCAAATATCGAGCGGGAAGGGAGCCAACAATGGCGGGCTAATTTGAAGGGGGACAACTAGTACCAGCTATCCTGACAAAAGTAGTCTTCGCCTGCACAAAGCTCTGGTGGTGACGCCGTCTTGGGCTCCACGATGACCTCCGTATTGCAGTCCTCCTGGTCTTGGTCTTGTTGCACCGAAATGGCAACCTTTGCCTGATGCCTCGGTACTCCGCGGCTGCGCTTGCTCCCTTTGCACCAAAGAGGAAAGGAGGATGCTGCGTGGGCTGGCACCCGCCTGGCGCCTTTGGTCGTCATGGCTTGCGTCATGGGCACCTCGTGAGGTACCCCACCTTGATCTCTCCGCCTCCTCATGAGCCAGCCTGATGAGGCCGTGCCTGAGGAAGCTCCGCGTCGTCCGCCCCGCGAGGCTTGGCCCCTCGCGAGGGTCTTGGGTCTGTGTTGGTGAAGATGGGCCGCGCTGGGCCCCCCTTTGAGCCACGCCACAGGCCGCAGGCAGGCAAGTCTGGGGACCCCCGTTCCCAGAACGCCGACAGTAGCCCCCGGGCCCAAGGCGCGCCCGGACTTGGCCGTGCAGGGAGGCGGAAGGGCAAGAGCGAAGCGCCGCGGGCCCTAATAGCCTGCGGCCTTGGGCACCGCGTGACGGTTGATTGGACGTGGGCGTCTCCACTTCCCCATGGCGCCTCAGTAACGGCACGGATTGGACAAGTCCCTACATGTGAAGCGGGTCATGATTACCTGTGATCGTGGAGGTCGGCGTTTGGCCTTCGTCGGCTATAAGTACGGAACGGTGCGCGCCCTTCCAGCTCATCCCCCCTTGCTTCTCCTTCTTCTTCATGGCCCCATCGAGGAGGTTCTCGGCCGCAAAGAAGGGGAAGGCTCACCAGGTTGAGCCTGCCTCTCCCCCGCCCAAGCGCGGCCGAGGGCGCCCTCGCAAACATCATGTGGCCACCATGGCAGCTCCCCGCGGCCGTGGAGACGATTTCCAGCGCGGCGGCGGGCGGATCGTTGCGGCCAGGGGGCGTGCTCCGGTTGCGCGTCCCCCTAGGCCGCACTTTCGCGCTGCAGAGGTGCTACCGGAGTTCGTCGTGTGGTCGGCGGAGCCGACTAGCACCCGGCTTCCGCTTCCTCCTCGGCGAGCTCCTGGCCGGCGCTCCGGGCGGCCTCTGGCTTCAGGCCGACGGCTGCTGCAGCCGGGCCTCATGGGCTTCATTGGAGGTCTCCGCAGCCGGGAGCCTGGCCCTGGCCCGCGGTTGGCAGACGTTTGCCCGCGCGCGTGGCCTGAGCCGTCGTTGCCCTGCACTTCAAGTTTGATGGTGATGCCACCCTCTACTTGAGGGTGTTTGGGGAAGATGGTCGCCGTGCAGGGTGCTGCCCCGAGGATGACGACCGCGGCCGGGAGCCTAGCTCCGGCAACGATGGAGAAGACAGCGCTCGCGTGACTGGCAGCGCTCGGGGTTGCCCAAGCTTCTCCGGTTCTTCTTCAGGCGGCAACTCTTCCAGCGGTGGCCGCGGTCAGCCTCCACGCCATCGCATCTGCTTGGGGGGTGGTAGCATGTCCGCCCGCCGTCGTGCCTCGGGGAAGCGTGAGAGGGAGTCTGCCTGAGCCCCGGAGGCAGCTCGAGTCTTCCCTGTAGGCCGGTGTGAGGCGAGCTGCGCCTGATCTGTTCTTTCTTTTCCTTTTTTCCTGCGTAAAAAAAAACAGTAGTGTGGAGCCCCGCGGGGGCGTGTTTGGGTTATTGCTGTTAATCATCATTTTGCTTCCGTTATCGTACCTTCCGGCTGCGTGCCCGCGTGTGGATAGTTCCCGGCCCCAGCTGTGGGGGGGCGATCGACCCAGGCCCGGTGTTCGTGTCGCGATGTCCATGGGGCACGGACTGGAGGGGTGCTCCTGTAATGGACCCAGGTTGCGAACCCTTTGAACGACTAGGACGGGAACACTCGCAAGGGTGCTCGGCAGTCCCCCCACTCGCGAGGCCTTGCATAAGAGAAATCGAGGCAGGAGAGTGAAAAGTCAAAGAACCACAAGCCAAAGATGGCAACAACTTCAATAAAACTTCGAATGAGAAGGAACAAGCCAACTGCGGAAAGCAAATGAAAAGCCGTGTCCGGCACCTAATCTAGTCTTCGATGTCTTCTCACCAGCGCGGAGCTAAGTGCTGCCACCGGGCGTGGGAGGGAGCCCCAGCGCCTGAGGCCGGCGCTCCTGAGACTCCGGGGCGTGTACAGCCCCAACTCATTATTACGTGAGAGTGTCGCGGGCGGCGAGCTTCACAGGCGTTGGCCTTCTTCACAGGCTCCGGGCCTTTTCCAAAACGCGACAGCTTCACAGGCATTCGCCTTCTTCACAGGCTCTGGGCCTTTTCCAATACGCGACAGCTTCATAGGCATTTGCCTTCTTCACAGGCTCTGGGCCTTTTCCAAAATGCGACAGCTTCACAGGCATTCGCCTTCTTCACAGGCTCTGGGCCTTTTCCCAAACACAACAGCTTCACAGGCATTCGCCTTCTTCACAGGCTCTAGGCCTTTTTAGGGGTAGAACCTCCGGAGGTGTTGGATGTTCCATGCGTTCTGGACTGGCACCCCCTCCTGAGTCTCCAAGCGCGCGAAGCCGGGCCTGGAAACATGAACAACTTTGAACGGGCCCTCCCACATGGGAGAGAGCTTGTGTAGCCCCTCCCTGGAGAGAACCCGCCTGAGCACGAGGTCTCCTACCTCGAGAGTTCTGGGGCGGATGTTGCGGCAGTGATATCGCCGCCGTGCCTGTTGGTACCTTGCCGCTTGCAGCGTGGCTTCTCGGCAACGTTCCTCCCCCAGCACGAGGTCCATCCCTCGCATGGCGTCCTGCTGCGCCTCGTCGAACGCCAGGACCCGCACGGAGCGACGTCTGACCTCGTGAGGGAGGACCGCTTCGGCTCCGTAGACCAGGAAGAACGGGGTCTCTCCAGTCGGCTTGGTCGCGGTTGTGCGGATGGACCACAACACGGACTGAAGCTCGTCGTACCAACCTCTGCCGCAGGCCTCCAGCTTCTTCTTGAACGTCCTGGTCTTGAGACCCCTCAGGACCTCTGCGTTGGCTCACTCGGCCTGGCCGTTGCTTCGGGGGTGCGCCACCGAAGCGTAGCATATCTGCGTTCCAAGGTTAGTACAGTATGTTTTGAAGAGGTTACCGGTGAACTGTGAACCGTTGTTCGTGATGATGCGGTTCGGCACCCCGAACCGGCTCACGATGCCCTTGATGAACTTGACCGCGGAACCCGCGGGAATGGTGTGGACAGCCTCTACTTCAGCCCACTTGGTGAACTTGTCCACGGCGACGTAGAGGTAGAGGTAGCCCCCAGGCGCCCGAGGAAACGGGCCCAAGATGTCCAGCCCCCAGACTGCGAACGACCACGAAAGGGGTATAGTCTGCAGGCCTCCTGCTGGCTGATGGATCTGCTTGGCGTGGAACTGGCAGGCTTCACAAGCTTTCACTAGTTCGACGGCATCGTTGAGTGCGGTGGGCCAATAAAACCCACTGCGGAACGCCTTGCCGACGAGGGTCCGTGATGATGAATGATGTCCATAGTCTCCGCCGTGTATATCTTCCAGCAGTTCCTTCCCTTGCTCCCTGGAGATGCAGCGCAGGGACACATCGTTTGGTCGCTTCCAGTAGAGCTCTCCATCCTTGATGCAGTATGCCGTGGCCTGGCGTGCCACTCGCTCCGCTTCCTCCTCCTTCTCCAGCAGGGTCCCTTGTGTTAAGTAACTCCGGAGCTCCGTGATCCAGCATCTCTCCTGAGGTTCCATCGTCAGGAGTAGGCGTGCTCCTGAGGCTGGGCCACAGGCCGGAGCTCCTGAGGCAGGTGGCTGGGGGAGCTCCTCTCGTGGCTGAGCCGTGTTTGACAATGACGGCAGGGCTGAGGGCTTGAAGAGCTGCTCCTCGAAAATGCCAGGCTCCTGAGGTAACCGCCTGGACGCCCGTTTGGCGATGTCGTCGGCCTCTTGATTGGTGCCACGGGGCACATGCTGCAACTCCAACCCCCAGAACTGCTTCTCCATCCTGCGGACCTCCGCAAGGTAGGCTTCCATGTGCTCATCTTTCGACTCGTACACCTTGTTGGAGAAATTGACAAGGAGCTGCGAATCGCCCTTGATGGTGAGGCGTCTCACCCCCAGGGCAGCTGCGGCCTTCAAGCCCGCTATTAGACCTTCATATTCCGCTATGTTGTTGGAGACCATTTCACCTTGCTGGAAACAGAGCTGTACAGCGTAGTAGAGCTTGTCCTGAGTGGGCGATATAAGCACCGCCCCAGCTCCAGCGCCATGCCTGGAGAACGCCCCATCGAAGTACATGACCCAGCCTTCTGGCGCCTCGCTTCCCGGGGAGAGGGACCGATCCTCGTCGGCCTTGAGGCCTGGTGCCTGCGTCCATTATGCCACAAAATCCGCTAATGCTGCTCCCTTGATGACTCTGGTCGTGCTGAATTCGAGCTGAAACGCTTGCAGTTCTATGTTCCACTCAGCGACCCTTCCGGCTAAGTTAGGGCTCCTGAGCACTCTCTCCAAGGGGTATGACGAGACGAACTTGATGGGGTGACCCTGAAAATAGTGCCGCAGCTTGCGCGAGGCCACCAGTAGCGTGAGGAGGAGCTTCTGAGGCATGGGGTACCGTGCCCTCGCGTCCGGCAACACCGTGCTGACGAAGTACACCGGGTGCTCAACGAGGTTGGGTGCGTCAGTGATGGTGGCGCCCTCCGGAGTCCATGGCGCCTCCTGAGGCGATGAGGCCTCCGGAGGCTGGCCATCTGGGAGAGGGGCCTCTTCCGCCTCCGGCGCACTCCTCTGCGGCGGTTGATCCTCCTCAGCCGTGGTGGCGGTTTCTGTGGGCCTTCCTTGTTCCCGTTTTGCCTTGTCCCGGGCTGCTGCTGTGGTTTTGATTCGACGCTCCTCCCTAACCGCCACCAGGGCTGCGCTGGCGGAGTAGGGAGTGGCGGCGAGGTAAAGTACCAGGGGCTCTTGAGGGCGCGGAGCCACCATGACCGGAGGGCTGGTCAGGTATCTCTTGAGATCTTGGAAAGCCTTGTCGGCCTCTTCGGTCCATTCGAAGGGCCCCTTTTTCTTCATTAGCTGGAAGAAGGGCAGCGCTCGCTCCCCCAACTTGGAGATGAAGCGCCCTAGCGCGGTCACGCGCCCAGTGAGCTTCTGCATTTCTCTAAGGGTCTTCGGCGGGCTCATGTCCTTGACCGCCTTGACCTTTTCCGGGTTAGCCTCGATGCCTCGGTGGGACACGAGGAAACCCAAGAGCTTGCCCGAGGGGACTCCGAACACACACTTCTCTGGGTTGAGCGGCAGGTTCACTACGTTGAGGCTCGCGAAGGTTTCCTCCAGGTCTTGTATCAGGGTCCTGGCCTCCTGAGAGTTCACCACAATGTCATCGACGTAAGCCTCAACATTCTTCCCGAGCTGCGGGCCCAAAGTGATGTGCATCAGCCGCTGAAAGGTCGCCCCTGCGTTACGCAGCCCGAATGGCATGCATGTGTAGCAGTACACCCCACACGGGGTTAGGAAGGCTGTCTTCACAACGTCTTCTACCGCCATCTTGATCTGGTGATACCTAGAGAAGGCATCCAGGAAGCATAGCAGGTCGCATTCTGTGGTGGAATCGACGATCTGGTCGATGCGGGGGAGCGGGAACGGATCTTGCGAGCATGCCTTGTTGAGGTTGGTGAAGTCGACACACATGCGCTCCTTCCCTCCCTTCTTTGGCACAATGACAGGTTTGGCCAACCAATCCGGGTGTCGGTGTCAAAACCGGCGGATCTCGGGTAGGGGGTCCCGAACTGTGCGTCTAGGCGGATGGTAACACGAGACAAGGGACACGATGTTTTTACCCAGGTTCAGGCCCTCTCGATGGAGGTAAAACCCTACTCCTGCTTGATTAATATTGATGATATGGGTAGTACAAGAGTAGATCTACCACGAGATCAAGGAGGCTAAACCCTAGAAGCTAGCCTATGGTATGATTGTTGTATGATGAAGTTGTCCTACGGACTAGAACCCTCCGGTTTATATAGACACCGGATAAGGTTAGGGTTACACAGAGTCGGTTACAATGGTAGGAGATCTTGAATATCCGCATCGCCAAGCTTGCCTTCCACGCTAAGGAAAGTCCCATCCGGACACGGGACAAAGTCTTCAATCTTGTATCTTCATAGTCCTGGAGTCCGGCTGAAGGTATAGTCCGGCTACCCGAACACCCCCTAATCCAGGACTCCCTCAGTAGCCCCTGAACCAGGCTTCAATGACGACGAGTCCGGCGCGTAGATTGTCTTCGGCATTGCAAGGCGGGTTCCTCCTCCAAGTCCTTCAAGAAGATTTTAAACACCAAGGATAGTGTCCGACTCTGCAAAATAAGTTTCCACATATTGCCATGGATAGAATAATATCAACACAAATCTAATCTGCTGACATATTCCGCAGCGTGACATCACACTACGGCCAAGTCCTTTACTCGAATCGTTTTTAATTTTCCACCTCAGCACATTTAGCGAGGCGGTTTCCTTGGCACGTCTTGTCAAAGCAGAGATCGTGTCCCCCCCTTTTATGGGATTCTCATCAATACGGACATGGGTAACCCAATCGTGCCCGTTAGCACGTTTCCTCGATTAAAGGCGAGTCCCAAACGGTTACGGGGAGGGCTCCTGGTATTCAACCTCTTATAAAGAGACCAAGGCCTTACTCCTTTTTCCAATCTCAAACGAGTTCGCCCGTCGCCTCGAGTTCCAACACCCTAGGCTCCAGATTCCAGGCGCTTCGGACCTTCGACAATGTCCGGTTCCGACCTTCAAGGCCGATGGATGCCCTCCTCCGTCACGGAGGAGGACGTGCTAAAGTTGAGAGAGGCTAAGTTCTTGACCGCCGAAATTTTGCATAGGTTGCCTGCTCAAAGGCAGGCTATTCCCAGTCCCCAGCCCAGTGAGAGCGTAGTGTTCATGTCTCACTTCCTTCGGGGGTTAGGCTTCCCGATGGATCCCTTCGTGAGGGGGCTGCTGTTTTATTACAGGCTGGAATTTCATGACTTAGCTCCGGAGTCCATCCTCCACATTTCCTCATTCATCATTGTGTGCGAAGCATTCCTTCGTGTTACTCCTCACTTCGGATTATGGCTCAAGACTTTTGGTGTGGAGCCGAAGATGATCGAGGGATGGCACGCAGAGTGCGGAGGCGCTGTCATAAGTAAGAATGCTGATGCTCCATGGCCCGAGGGCTCCTTTCAAGAGGAGCTCGGCTTGTGGCAACGAGAATGGTTCTATATCACCGCTCCCAGGAGCGCCAAGTGGGCGGCGCCTCCTGCCTTTCGCTCGGGTCCCCCATCATGGCTAGCGTCATGGGTCAACAAAGGATTAGATTGGGGGTTATCCAAAGACGTGCCCTTGTTGCAGGGCCGCATCAGGGATCTCTTAGAAAGAGACCACAACCTGGTCAAGGTGACGCAGGTCATGCTGATTCGCCGAACACTGCCCGGCAAACGTCGCTCCCTTTGTCTGTGGGAGCTTAATCCGGAGGGACCACGAGCTCTCCAGCATTTTATGGGCGCAACGCCCGTGGAGATGTATAAACTGTTCTTCGGATCACAAATGATGTGTCCTGATTTGACCGAGGATGCAGGCCTAAGCTGCAATCGCCCGGATACCCAAGTAAGTAACCTTGTGCCCGAACCTACAATCCATATAATCGTCATAAACTTGCCCCTAAAAGAGCTGTCCTTTTAAACAGGAGTGGATAGCGAAGGCAAAGCTGATCAGGTGTCCGGCTCCCCTTCCCGAAACCAGGCCGGATCCCGTGCTTGTCAGGATGTTGAAGATAATGCCTTTGGAGGGAAGTAAGGGGAAGGACAAGGGAACTATGGCCTCCTCGAAGGAGGCCGCTCCGAAGGGAGGAACCGACAATTCCTCTCCCAAGGGGAAGAAGAGGGCCGCCTCTGATGACCCGGAGACCATGGCCTCGAAGCGGGGGAGAAAATCCTCGTCAGAGGGTCCGACGCCGGGGAGTTCCTCGGTCAAACTACGCCCTCAAAGGGATCAGCCCTCCAGCGAGCCGTAAGTAGAGAGAGGTTTTCCTTTTGAGTGATGAGAGAAATCCTTGATTTATATCTGAGAAGATTAACCGAAATTTTACCTTGTAGCTCGGACCTCAGCCCTTCTCAGCAGAGCTCGTCTTCGGGGGATCTTCTTCCGGAGATGATGGAGAGCGGGACGCCTCCCCCTGCCGTACCGCCTAGCGAGGCGGGCGACCCTGAGGTGTCGTCGCGGAGGGTTTCTCTGAATCCGGCAGGGGCGGAAGATAGCTATGTGGCCCCCCAAGGTTCTCCGTGTCCGGCCTTCGAAAGAGGCCATAGGACAAGTCCGGCACCGTCTGGTGCTCGGCCGGAGGAGCTAAAGATTCTGTTGGGGCGAGCTTCTATCTCAGAGGAGCACCGTGCATTGATGGGCACGGTGATTGAAAGGATTTCATCCGCAGAAAGTGGATTGCATGAGACCGTCAAAAGTTTACTGACGGGTTTTGAGGTATGTTAGATAATGTACACTTTTGTCAGTTGCGCATAAGTAAGATGCGCCCTGTGTAGATAGTAGCCCCAGAGACTCTGCGCGTTGTCAAGAAATGACAGCACGCAGAGGATCATAATCCCAGGTCTAAGATGTCGCCTTTGAATGTAGGTGGCGAGGTGTCCGAAATCAAGCCGAACTGATGATGTGGCCGAACTAAACCGGCAACTGGACATGGCAGATGCCGACATCGCGCTTGTCAACAAGCGGCTTGATGAGGCTCAAGGTATGTAATTCTTCGGGCGGCATCAGGTAAGAGGAGCTTCATGCCAGTGTCTTACAATGTGTGTGCTTGACGCAGATGGTACGGCCGCCGTGGAGAATCTTAGGGTAGAACTTGCCCGAGCTAAGGAGCAAGCCAGAAAAAGTGATGCGGCTGCCGAGAAGGCCCTTGAAGAGCTGAGAGCCAAACAGGCTGCTCACTGCCGAAGCAAATAAGAGATGGCCGAGATGGTCGAGAAGTTAAAGAGCGCTGCAGACCGTTGCAAACTTCTTGAGAAAGAAGACCGGGCGAGACAGACGGACTTAGAGAAGGCCGTTGCCGATGCCAAGGACGCTCGCTCTGCGATGAGAGCTGTGAAGGAGGAGCTGCGTCAGGCCGAACAGATTGCGGCTGGAAAGCCCTTTATGCTGCGGAGGAAGTTTTGTGATCTGAAGTTTGTTCCGTTGGACCGGATGTGGAGTGTGGAGGACACCTATCTGGATTTGGCAGCAAGTGCTGCTGATGCGACCGAACACTTTCGAGATCTAAAAGATCGCGAAGTGGAAAAGCTTTTCTGGTCACAGTTCCACAATCCAGAGCATCCACTGGCAGTGGACGATCGCCTGGCTCAATGGGCCGAACTGAATAGATTGTCCGGACTCGCCATGAAGTACGTCATGGGTCATCTGTGGCCTAGGAGATCGGAGCCGAAGAGTTATTTCAGCTTGGTGCAGCAATTCCTTGATGCGGTGCCGCGTATCAATGCGATGAAGAGGTCAGCATGCATAGAGGGCGCACGGATGGCTCTTGCCCGTGTCAAGACATACTGGGCAGAGATGGAGACCACCGTTGTTGCGTCCCAAGATTCGGACAAAAGCCGAGTACCCTCCGTGCACTATTTTCAGGAAGTCCTTGAAGGCGCTTGTGTAATAGAGACGCAGTGCTCGAAGGATGCTATGTTATGATAGCATATGTAATTATAAAGCAATATTTTGATAAATTGTAGTGGCCTTTTATACTTGTGCCTTCAAGTATTGGGAACACCTCATGTGCGGCCGTTTTAAGATATATATATATATAAGATCTAAAAGATGGCAATCGTTGGCTTCAGCCCCCACGCACATAGTGCGGGGGTGCTCGCAGAAGACGCATTTTCACACTTAACCCAACTTCTTGGTCCTACAAAGGAGGTGATAGCGCAGCGGGCCAGGCAACCGGACTATAATGCTTTAACACTTTCACTTAGCCATAGGAGCTTGACAGTGGGACTATTTAGGTAGCCCCTTGGTGGCGACCGCACTCGCCCGAGTTCGGGGCACGTATGTGCCTGGCCAGGAAACGGCCCTTCGTTAAAACAGAGGAATCCTATAGATTCTGATAGGTCATCGGGTGGCTGACCAGTCTCACGCTACATCATGACAGTCAGTTTTCGGCTTTCTCTACTGAGGCGCTCGCCCGGCCTAACCGGGGCACAATCGCAGTAGTTCTCCTGGTGCTACCTTAGCCGATAGAGCGGAACGTAAGGAAGCCGAACTCAGGAGCCGGGCAACCCAACATTTGACCAAAGACATGATTCGAAGCTGACGCATATAATGCCAAAACCCGCGACGCCGAACACTCCCTAAGGTGTTCGGTCTTTATGAGTGCGGGCAAAACAACACTCTTTATTAAAAAGCCCCTAGTGTCCAGGTACGCGCAAAAATTCTGACGTGGCCACATGCCAAGACGCCAGCCTCCTCCTTGGTTATATCAGAGAAAACCAGGGGATATGTAGCAACAAGAGACAGTAAAAAAGGTTTACGCAGGGTCTTAATCTAAAAAGAATCCTTAGGACGGGTCCCTACTGCACGTCTGTGCCTGTGTCCCCATTGTGCCGTATCCTGGACGGGCGCCACACGACGTTCATCTGCAAAAGAGAGGAACTGAGCTGAAAATGGGTCGTGCCGAACAAAAGTTTAAAATAAGCAAAGTATAAAGTAAAATATATAGAACTGAGCTTTATTGTCTCTTATTGTATATGTACGGAGCCCCTAGTGCGGGGGTATATGGCCACTAAGCCTGCATCAATGATGATTTTGTACCGAACTCGTCTATCCGCGTTCGTGGTCTTTAATGACCTATTCCGAAATTTTTGGCCGGTGAAGCCATTTTACTGTGGGGCTGTCAAAGCGGCTGCACAGTCCTCCGCTTGGGAGAGGGGCACATCAATGCTTCCCCTTCAAAGAGATGATGCCTCATGGACCGGGCATCTTAAGCATTAGAGATGCATAATGCGGTATTGCGTTAAAGCGGGCGAAAGCTTCGCGTCCCAGTAGTGCTTGATAGCGACTGGAGAATGGGACAATGTGGAAGGTCAGCTTTTCGCGGCGGAAGTTATCGATAGAGCCGAATATAACTTCGAGCCGGAGAAAACCCATGCAATGGGTGTCCGGACCAGGCGTGACCCCTTGAAAGGCGGTTTTGCTGCGGCGGATTCTTGCTGGGTCTATCCCCATGTGGCGGATTGTGTCCTGATATATCAGGTTTAGTCCACTGCCGCCGTCCATAAGGACATTTGAAAACTGGAGTCCGCCAATTATTGGATCGAGTACCAAGGCAGTCCAGCCTGCGTTCCTGATACTTCTAGAATAATCCAGCTGATCAAAGATGATTGGTTTTGACAACCAATGGCGGGACCCCTTCGGGATAGGTCGTATGGTGCGTACCTTTATGGGTGCCACACGTTTTGTTATGTGAAGTAAGTTTACTGTTTTTACTTCTTGTGGGAAGTTCTTTTGTTTCCTGGTGCTCTGCTTTTGGGGTTCGTCCTCATCTTCGCTTGGTGTGTCGAGCCCCTTGTGTTCGGCGTTGAGTCTGCCGGATTGTTTGAAAACCCAACAATCTCTGTGGGTATGGTTAGCAGGCTTACCGGGGGTACTGTGTATTTGACATATCCTGTCCAGGATTTTGTTTAAGTTGGATGGATCATCCCTGTTATCCTGGAGGGGTGGCTTTGTCTGATTCTGTCGTGAGCTTTTGAATCCGGCGTTGACTGCCGTGCTCTTCGGACTTTTTTCCTTAGTCTGGCGACGGTCCTTGTTGCGTCGCGGTTTTCCATTTCCATCCCTAGTTTCGGATGTACTTGGGTCGCTGGGGCTGCATCTTGCCAACCAACTGTCCTCTCCTGCACAAAAGCGGGTCATGAGGCTTGTTAGTGCGGCCATTGTTCTTGGCTTTTCTTGGCCGAGGTGTCTGGCGAGCCATTCGTCTCGGACGTTATGCCTGAAAGCTGCTAAGGCTTCGGCGTCCGGACAGTCGACTATCTGATTCTTTTTAGCGAGGAATCTATTCCAGAATTGCCGAGCTGATTCTCCGGGCTGTTGAGTTATGTGACTAAGATCGTCTGCATCCGGAGGGCGGTCATAGGTCCCTTGAAAATTTGCTCGGAAAGCGTCCTCGAGTTCTTCCCAACTTCCGATTGTGTTTTCAGGAAGGCTTTTAAGCCAATGCCGGGCTGGCCCTTTAAGCTTAAGGGGTAAGTATTTTATGGCGTGGAGGTCATCTCCTCTAGCCATATGTATGTGGAGGATATAATCCTCGATCCAGACTCCAGGGTCTGTTGTTCCATCATATGCCTCTATGTTTACGGGTTTGAATCCCTCTGGAAATTCATAGTCCAGGACCTCATCGGTGAAACATAGGGGGTGTGCGGCGCCCCTGTATTTGGGTGTGCCGGATTCTGATGATGGCTTTATTGCATTGCTTACGAGAGCTTGCTTTCTTGGCCCGTAAATGGACCTAACTGGGCCCTGATGCGAATCCTTAAGTGGGTCGCATGCCGATTTAAGTGCGGCGCCACTTGCCGCTTTATGCTGGCCATGGGGTCGTCTATCCGACCGTGTGGCTTTCTTATTTTTTGAATGCGAGGGCTCTAGGGCCTCTTCGTCGAATTCGGGCAGTAGCTTTCTCTTCGGATAGCTTGTAGTGCGGCGGCTGTCGCCGTATTTATCTGCGGTGTTGATTACTTTGCTCCATCGGATCCTGAGTGCATCTTCCGCCTTTTTTAGCTCCCGCTTCTGCTTTTTCAGGCTGCGTGCTATTGCAACGAGCCTCTTGTGGAGATTCTTCTGCTTCGTGGGTTTATCAGGCGTAAGGTCGTCCGGAGTGCCGTTTTCGCCGGGGGAGGGATGTTCGGTTTCTCTATCCGTGTTGCCCTGTTCGGACGGTTGCTCTAAGGCCTGCCCGTCGTCTACCGGCTCATCCTGCTCTATGGCTGGGTCTTTATCGAGGCGGGGCTTGGGTCAGCATTTACGCTGACGCTTTGATTGCTTTTCGAGGGATCGGTCCACGGTTCCATCCCCTTTTTCCTCGTTGTCGTTTCCTTTAGGGGTATCCACCATGTACACATCGTGAGATGGGGTGGCTGTCCAATGCCCTATGGGCGTTGGCTCATCTGTATCTCCTGCATTGTCGTCCATGCTGTCGATGTGTGCGGAGTCGAAGTTGAGCACGTCGTTTAAATTGTCGACAATGGCTACCAAGTGGGTGGTGGGTGGGCTTTGAATTTCTTCATCATCCGTATCCCATCCTCGCTGACCGTAGTCTGGCCAGGGCTCTCTTGATAAAGAGAGAGACTTTAGAGAATTCAGGATGTCGCCAAAAGGCAAGTGCTGAAAGATGTCCGCGGTGGTGAACTCCATTATCGGCGCCCAATTGGATTCGATCGGCAGGGGCGCGGGGGGTTCGGAGTTTGGAGAGGAATCCGGCTCCTTGGAGTCACGGGCCGTCCGGAATGCGGGGCTGACGTTCGGCTCGATTGCCTTTGAGATCGTAGCCCCCGAGGTGACGTCCAACCGCTCATCCTCGATTGGCGCAATCGGCCCCGAATAAAGGGTCGGAACCGGTGCTTGTGCGGCCTCCAAGGCACTGTTCGGCGGCAGAGCTAGATCATGCCTCTCGACACAGTGCGGCACGCTCAGCTGTGGCTTGAATCCGTCGAAGATCGAATCCCCGCGGGTGTCTGCCGTGTAGTTTAAGCTTCCAAAACTGACCTGATGGCCAGGGGCGTAGCTTTCGATCTGCTCCAGGTGGCCAAGCGAATTGGCCCGCAGTGCGAAGCCGCCGAAGACAAAGATCTGTCCGGGGAGAAAAGTCTTACCCTGGACCGCATCGTCGTTGATGATCAAAGGAGCCATCGAGCCCAAAAGTGACGAGACAGAGGAACTCTCAATGAAAGCACCAATGTCGGTGTCAAAATCGGCGGATCTCGGGTAGGGGGTCCCGAACTGTGCGTCTAGGCGGATGGTAACAGGAGACAAGGGACATGATGTTTTTACCCAAGTTCGGGCCCTCTCGATGGAGGTAAAACCCTACTCCTGCTTGATTAATATTGATGATATGGGTAGTACAAGAGTAGATCTACCACGAGATCAAGGAGGCTAAACCCTAGAAGCTAGCCTATGGTATGATTGTTGTATGATGAAGTTGTCCTACGGACTAGAACCCTCCGGTTTATATAGACACCGGATAGGGTTAGGGTTACACAGAGTCGGTTACAATGGTAGGAGATCTTGAATATCCGCATCGCCAAGCTTGCCTTCCACGCCAAGGAAAGTCCCATCTGGACACGGGTCAAAGTCTTCAATCTTGTATCTTCATAGTCCTGGAGTCCGGCTGAAGGTATAGTCCGGCTACCCGAACACCCCCTAATCCAGACTCCCTCACCGGGTATCGGACCTCGCGAATGACCCCAGCGGCTTCTAGTTTGCGGGTCTCTTGGACGATGAAGGCCTGCTTTTCTGTGGACTGCCGCCTTGCCTTCTGCTTCACAGGATGCAAGTTGGGGCACACGTTGAGGTGATGCTCGATTACGCTCCTAGGGATCCCCACCAACTGGTCAGGCTCCCAAGCGAATACCTTCTTGTTCGCGCGCAGGAACTTGACCAGGGCCTCCTCCTGCTCGGGTTCGAGGTTGGCGCCTATGGTGAAAGTGGCGTTGGTGGACCCGTCCTTATCGACGAGTATCTGCTTGGTTTCTGCCTTGTCTTGGGTGAACAACTATTTCTTCTTGGCGGGTGCAGCCCCCTTGGGCTCGGGGGTCTCCAAGCCAGTGGGCTGTGCCGCCGCCGCCGTCTTAAAGGTGAGCTTGAGTACCCGCAGCGCGTCCCCGGTGTCCCCGTGCACGGTGAGGACACCGCTGCTCCCGGGCATCTTCATGAGGTTGTACGCCGGGTGCGTCGCGGCCATGAACTGGGCCAGCGCTGGGTAGCCGAGGATGGCGTTGTAGGGGAGGCCGATGGGGCGATGTCAAAGTCGACCAGCTCCATGCGGAAGTTGTTGTAGGTGCCGAAGGTTACTGGGAGCCGGATCTGTCCCAAGGAGCTGGATGATCCGCCCCCAACGCCAGAGAAGGGCCGGCTGGGTTGCAGCCGTTCCAGGGGTATGCAAAGGAGGTTGAAGGCCTCGACCGAGAGCACGCTGAGGCCCGCACCACCATCGATGAGAGTTCTGGTGACGGCCACCTGGCAGATGGTGGGGGTGCACAGCATGGGGAGCGAACCCGAGCAGGCCGAGTTGGAGGGGTGGTCCTCCGAGCTGAAGGTCAGGCCGGCCTTGGACGTCGCCCGGTCCGGGAGAGCCTCCTGCCGCGTGGAAGCGGCGCTGACCCGGCGGATGAACGGCTTGACGTGGTTACTTGTAGGCGGCGCCTGCGAGCCGCCCAGGAGGGCCGCGATGACCGGGGGTGTTGGTGTAGCGCGATGGGCGGGGAAGAGGCTGCGGGGCTCTTCCCAAGAGGCCCCGGAGGTTTCCGGCAGGTGGAGTAGCCATGGGCGTGGAGCGCCGGTGAGGGCCATGGGGAGCCAGTTGGCCATGACCCTATCGTCACCTCCAGCTTTGAGGGGGGCCTCCTCGCTCGCTGGCAAGAAGGACAGCGGATCTGTCGCGCCGCCATAGCACGGCGGCGTCATTGGCCTGAACTTGTCCGACCATCGTACCCGTTGTAGGGCTGGGGCCAGGGCTCGGAGCCCCCTGGCCCCCGTGCTGGCGCCGGCGGCCGGAGCGGGCGATGCGGTACTCATTGCGAGGCAGGCCATGGCGGTGGCGGAAGAGAAAACTCCGGTGCACCCCTACCTGGTGCGCCAAATGTCGGATTTCGGGTTCCGGCAGATCCTTGAGGTTCGAACACTGGGGTGCGCGTGGAGACTTCGCCTCCTACCTACCTACACCCCTCCGCCTCGCTAAGATCTAAGAAACAGAAAGAACAACACGAATGACACAGGGTTTATACTGGTTCGGGCCACCATTGTGGTGTAATACCCTACTCCAGTGTGTGGTGTGGTGGATTGCCTCTTGGGCTGATGATGATGAACAATACAAGGAAGAACAGCCTCGCGAGGGTCTGCTCTTGGCTGGGGCGATGAACTGCTAGGAGGAGTTCAGTCACCCTTCTCTCTCTCTCTCCTTCTCTCGTCCTTTTCCTCTTCCCTCGTCCCCTCTCGTTTTGTGGGTGGTTGGTCCTATTTATAGAGGACCTGGTCCTCTTCCCAAATATCGAGCGGGAAGGGAGCCAACAATGGCGGGCTAATTTGAAGGGGGACAACTAGTACCAGCTATCCTGACAAAAGTAGTCTTCGCCTGCACAAAGCTCTGGTGGTGACACCGTCTTGGGCTCCACGATGACCTCCGTCTTGCAGTCCTCCTGGTCTTGGTCTTGTTGCACCGAAATGGCAACCTTTGCCTGATGCCTCGGTACTCCGCGGCTGCGCTTGCTCCCTTTGCACCAAAGAGGAAAGGAGGACGCTGCGCGGGCTGGCACCCGCCTGGCGCCTTTGGTCGTCATGGCTTGCATCACGGGCACCTCGTGAGGTACCCCGCCTTGATCTCTCCGCCTCCTCGCGAGCCAGCCTGATGAGGCCGTGCTTGAGGAAGCTCCGCGTTGTCCGCCCCGCGAGGCTTGGCCCCTCGCGAAGGCTTGGGTCTGTGTTGGTGAAGATGGGCCGCGCGGGGCCCCCCTTTGAGCCACGCCGCAGGCCGCAGGCAGGCAAGTCTGGGGACCCCCGTTGCCAGAACGCCGACATGTCTGCCAGAACGCTGACATTTTGAGGACGGCGTTGCGATATGCCGCCATTTTCGGATCCTTGGCATCGAAGTCTCCATTTATTAGGGATATTCTGAGGTACGAGTCCCCGCGCACCTCCAGGCATTGAATGCCAATGGAAACTGCCATCCGGAGACCGTGTAACAGGGCCTCGTATTCGGATACGTTGTTGGAGTCTGTATATAGTATTTGGAGTATGTATTGCACTGTATCTCTGGTGGGCGATGTCAGGACGACGCCAGCCCCTTGACCAGCCAGCATTTTGGAGCCGTCGAAGTGCATGATCCAATTGGAGTATGCGCCATACTCTTTAGAGAGTTCGGCTTCTGTCCATTCGGCTACAAAATCGGCCAGTACATGCGACTTAATGGCTCACCGTGGTTTATATGTTATGTCGAACGGGAGGAGCTTGATAGCCCATTTGGCAATCCGGCCCGTGGCGTCGCGGTTGTTTATTAAGGAGTCGACGTGTCTGGTTTTAACGACCACATCATCGATGTATGCCTCCACTGTTTTGCTGATCTGCTTTTCCAGACATGTCTGAATCATGCGCTGATACGTTGCGTCGGCATTTTTGAGCCCGAAGGGCATTGTGTTGAAACAGAAGGGGCCGTATGGGGTGATAAATGCCGTTGCGGCTTGGTCGGACTCCGCCATCTTAATTTGGTGGTAACCGCAGTATGCGTCGAGGAAGCACAATGAGTCGTGTCCTGCGGTAGCATCGATAATTTGATCGATGCAAGGGAGGGGGATGGGATCCTTTGGGCAAGCCTTATTAAGGTCCTTGAAGTCGACGCATAGGCGCCAGGATTTGTCCTTCTTTGGCACCATCACTAGGTTTGCTAACCAGTCCGGATGCTTTATTTCTCTAATGAATCCGGCCTCCAGTAAGTTGGCTAGCTCCTCTCCCATGGCTTGTCGCTTAGGTTCTGCGAAACGTCGAAGAGTCTGCTTGACCGGCCTAAATCCTTTTAGAATGTTAAGGCTATGCTCGGCCAGCCTGCGTGGGATTCCTGGCATGTCTCAAGGATGCCAGGCGAATATGTCCCAATTCTCGCGCAGGAACTCCCATAGTGCGGCATCTACGGCGGGGTTTAACTGTGCCCCAATGGATGCTGTTTTTGTGGGGTCCGTTGGATGGACTTGGAATTTGACTATTTCATCCGCTGGTTTAAATATGCCCCTTGAACTAGGTATTGGATACCGACGATCGAATCCGCGGTATGATGAGACTATGATGAGACTTTTCTAAGGGTTATCGACAAGTTCAAGGGGTTGACTATGATGAGACTTTCTCATCGGTAGCGAAGCTAAAGTCCGTCCGAATCATGTTAGCAATTGCCGCATTCTACGATTATGAGATATGGCAAATGGACGTCAAAACGGCATTCCTTAATGGTTTCCTTAAGGAAGAATTGTATATGATGCAGCCGGAAGGTTTTGTCGATTCTAAGAATGCTGACAAGGTGTGCAAGCTCCAACGCTCGATTTATGGGCTGGTGCAAGCATCTCGGAGTTGGAACATTCGCTTTGATGAGATGATCAAAGCGTTTGGGTTTACACAGACTTATGGAGAAGCCTGCGTTTACAAGAAAGTGAGTGGGAGCTCTGTAGCATTTCTCATATTATATGTAGATGACATACTGTTGATGGGAAATGATATAGAACTCTTGGACAGCATCAAGGCCTACTTGAATAAGAGTTTTTCAATGAAGGACCTTGGAGAAGCTGCTCATATATTAGGCATCAAAATCTATAGAGATAGATCAAAACGCCTCATAGGTCTTTCACAAAGCACATACCTTGATAAGATATTGAAGAAGTTCAATATGGATCATTCTAAGAAGGGGTTCTTACCTGTGTTACAAGGTGTGAAATTGAGCTCAGCTCAATGTCCGACCACGGCAGAAGATATAGAAGAGATGAGCGTCATCCCCTATGCATCAGCCATAGGTTCTATTATGTATGCCATGCTGTGTACCAGACCTGATGTAAACCTTGCCGTAAGTTTGGTAGGAAGGTACCAAAGTAATCCCGGCAAGGAACACTGGACAGCGGTCAAGAATATCCTGAAGTACCTGAAAAGGACTAAGGAAATGTTTCTCGTTTATGGAGGTGACGAAGAGCTCGTCGTAAAGGGTTACGTCGACGCTAGCTTCGACACAGATCTGGATGACTCTAAGTCACAAACCGGATACGTGTATATGTTGAATGGTGGAGCAGTAAGCTGGTGCAGCTGCAAGCAGAGCGTCGTGGCGGGATCTACATGTGAAGCGGAGTACATGGCAGCCTCGGAGGTAGCACATGAAGCAATATGGGTGAAGGAGTTCATCACCGACCTAGGAGTCATACCCAATGCGTCGGGGCCAATCAAACTCTTTTGTGACAACACTGGAGCTATTGCACTTGCCAAGGAGCCCAGGTTTCACAAGAAGACAAGGCACATCAAGCGTCGCTTCAACTCCATTCGTGAAAATGTTCAAAATGGAGACATAGAGATTTGTAAAGTACATACGGACCTGAATGTAGCAGATCCGTTGACTAAACCTCTCCCTAGAGCAAAACATGATCAACACCAGAATTCCATGGGTGTTCGATTCATCACAATGTAACTAGATTATTGACTCTAGTGCAAGTGGGAGACTGTTGGAAGTATGCCCTAGAGGCAATAATAAAAGCATTATTATTATATTTCCTTGTTCATGATAATTGTCTTCATTCATGCTATAATTGTATTATCCGGAAATCGTAATACATGTGTGAATAATAGACACCGACATGTCCCTAGTAAGCCTCTAGTTGACTAGCTCGTTGATCAACAGATAGTCATGGTTTCCTGACTATGGACATTGGATGTCATTGATAACGAGATCACATCATTAGGAGAATGATGTGATGGACTAGACCCAATCCTAAACATAGCACAAGATCGTATAGTTCGTTTGCTAGAGTTTTCCAATGTCAAAGTATCTTTTCCTTAGACCATGAGATCGTGTAACTCCCGGATACTGTAGGAGTGCTTTGGGTATGCCAAACGTCACAACGTAACTGGGTGACTATAAAGGTAGACTACGGGTATCTCCGAAAGTGTCTGTTGGGTTGACATGGATCAAGACTGGGATTTGTCACTCCGTATGACGGAGAGGTATCACTGGGCCCACTCGGTAATGCATCATCATAATGAGCTCAAAGTGACCAAGTGTTTGGTCACGGGATCATGCATTACGGTACGAGTAAAGTGACTTTCCGGTAACGAGATTGAACGAGGTATTGGGATACCAATGATCGAGTCTCGGGCAAGTAACATATCGATTGACAAAGGGAATTGCATACGGGGTTGATTGAATCCTCGACATCGTGGTTCATCCGATGAGATCATCGTGGAGCATGTGGGAGCCAACATGGGTATCCAGATCCCGCTGTTGGTTATTGACCGGAGAGTCATCTCGGTCATGTCTGCTTGTCTCCCGAACCCGTAGGGTCTACACACTTAAGGTTCGGTGACGCTAGGGTTGTGAAGATATGTATATGCAGAAACCCGAATGTTGTTCGGAGTCCCGGATGAGATCCCGGACGTCACGAGGAGTTCCGGAATGGTCCGGAGGTAAAGAATTATATATAGGAAATGCTGTTTCGGCCATCGGGACAAGTTTCGGGGTTATCGGTATTGTACCGAGACAACCGGAGGGGTCCCGGGGGCCCACCGGGTGGGGCCACCTGTCCGGGGGGGGCCACATGGGCTGTAGGGGGTGCGCCTTGGCCTTCATGGGCCAAGGGCACCAGCCCCACTAGGCCCATGCGCCTAGGGTTTCCAAGGGGGAGGAGTCCAAGTGGTGGAAGGCACCTCTGGGTGCCTTGGGGGGGAGGGAATCCTCCCCCTGGCCGCCGCACCTAGGAGATCAGATCTCCTAGGCTGCGCACCACCCCCCTTGGCCCTCCTATATATAGTGGGGGAGAGGAGGGACTTCATACCAGCCCCTGGCGCCTCCCTCTCTCCCGTTACGTCTCTCTCTCGCAGTATAGGCGAAGCCCTGCTACTTTGATGCCCTGCATCCACCACCACGCCGTCGTGCTGCTGGATCTTCATCAACCTCTCCTTCCCCCTTGCTGGATCAAGAAGGAGGAGACGTCTCCCGTCCTGTACGTGTGTTGAACGAGGAGGTGCCGTCCGTTCGGCGCTTGGTCATCGGTGATTTGGATCACGTCGTGTTCGACTACATCATCACCGTTCTTTTGAACGCTTCCGTGCGCGATCTACAAAGGTATGTAGATGCATCCAATGACTCGTTGCTAGATGAACTCCTAGATGATCTTGGTGAAACGAGTAGGAAATTTTTTGTTTTCTGCAACGTTCCCCAACAGTGGCATCATGAGCTAGGTCTATGCGTAGTTCTTCTTGCGCGAGTAGAACACAATTAGTTGTGGGCGTAGATTTGTCAACTTTCTTGCCGTTACTAGTCTTTTCTTGCTTCAGTGGTATTGTGGGATGAAGCGGCCCGGACCAACCTTACACGTACGCTTACGTGAGACCGGTTCCACCGACTAATATGCACTAGTTGCATAAGGTGGCTGGCGGGTGTCTGTCTCTCCCACTTTAGTTGGAGCGGATTCGATGAACAGGGTCCTTATGAAGGGTAAATAGAAGTTGACAAATCACGTTGTGGCTTTAACGTAGGTAAGAAGACGTTCTTGCTAGAACCCTAATTCAGCCACGTAAAACTTGCAACAACAATTAGAGGACGTCTAACTTGTTTTTGCAGCAAGTGGTTTGTGATGTGATATTGGCCATATCATGTCACGTTTATTATTTGATTGCATGTGATGTTTATCATGTTTTTGCATCTTGTTTACTTAGAACGACGGTAGTAAATAAGATGATCCCTCATAACAATTTCAAGAAGTGTTCTCCCCTAACTGTGCACCGTTCCTAAAGTTCGTCGTTTCTAAGCACGCCGTGATGATCGGGTGTGATGGATCCTTACGTTCACATACAACGGGTGTTGACGAGCCTAGCATGTACAGACATGGCCTCGGAACACATGCAAAACACTTAGGGTTAACTTGACGAGCCTAGCATGTACAGACATGGCCTCGGAACACAGAAGACCGAAAGGTCGAGCATGAGTCGTATAGAAGATACGATCAACATGAAGATGTTCACCGACGTTGACTAGTCCGTCTCACGTGATGATCAGACACGGCCTAGTTAACTCGGATCATGTAATACTTACATGACTAGAGGGATGTCTAATCTAAGTGGGAGTTCATTAATAATTTGATTAGATGAACTTAATTATCATGAACTTAGTCTAAAATATTTTACACTATGTCTTGTAGATCAAATGGCCCACGTAGTCCTCAACTTCAACGCGTTCCTAGAGAAAACCAAGCTGAAAGATGATGGCAGCAACTATACGGACTGGGTCCGGAACCTGAGGATCATCCTCATAGCTGCCAAGAAAGATTATGTCCTACAAGCACCGCTAGGTGATCCACCCTTCCCACAGAACCAAGACGTTATGAACGCTTGGCAGACACGTGTTGACGACTACTCCCTCGTTCAGTGCGGCATGCTTTACAGCTTAGAGCCGGGGCTCCAAAAGCGTTTTGAGAGACATGGAGCATACGAGATGTTCGAAGAGCTGAAAATGGTTTTTCAAGCTCATGCCCGGATCGAGAGATATGAAGTCTCCGATAAGTTCTTCAGCTGTAAGATGGAGGAAAATAGTTCTGTCAGTGAGCACATACTCACTATGTCTGGGTTGCATAACCGCTTGTCTCAGCTGGGAGTTAATCTCCCGGATGATGCGGTCATTCACAGAATCCTCCAGTCGCTTCCACCAAGCTACAAGAGCTTTGTGATGAACTTCAACATGCAGGGGATGCAAAAGACCATTCCTGAGTTGTTCTCAATGCTGAAATCAGCGGAGGTAGAAGTCAAGAAGGAGCATCAAGTGTTGATGGTCAATAAAACCACTAAGTTCAAGAAAGGGAAGGGTAAAAAGAACTTCAAGAAGGACGGCAAGGAAGTTGCCGCGCCCGGCAAGCAAGATGCCGGGAAGAAGCCAAAGAATGGACCCAAGCCTGAGACGGAGTGCTTTTATTGCAAAGGAAAGGGTCACTGGAAACGGAACTGCCCCAAATACTTAGCGGACAAGAAGGCCGGCAACACCAAAGGTATATTTGATATACATGTAATTGATGTGTACCTTACCAGTACTCGTAGTGACTCCTGGGTATTTGATACCGGTGCCGTTGCTCATATTTGTAACTCACAGCAGGAGCTGCGGAATAAACGGAGACTGGCAAAGGACGAGGTGACGATGCGCGCCGGGAATGGTTCCAAGGTCGATGTGATCGCCGTCGGCACGCTGCCTCTGCATTTACCTACGGGATTAGTTTTAAACCTCAATAACTGTTATTTAGTGCCAGCTTTGAGCATGAACATTGTATCGGGATCTCGTTTAATTCGAGATGGCTACTCATTTAAATCTGAGAATAATGGTTGTTCCATTTATATGAGAGATATGTTTTATGGTCATGCTCCTATGGTGGATGGTTTATTCTTAATGAGTCTCGAACGTAATGCTACACATGTTCATAATGTGAGTACCAAAAGATGTAAGGTTGATAATGATAGTTCCACATACTTGTGGCACTGCCGCCTTGGTCACATAGGTGTCAAACGCATGAAGAAGCTCCATGCAGATGGACTTTTAGAGTCTCTTGATTATGAATCATTTGACACGTGCGAACCATGCCTTATGGGTAAAATGACCAAGACTCCGTTCTCAGGAACAATGGAGCGAGCAACCGACTTATTGGAAATCATACATACTGATGTGTGCGGTCCAATGAGTGTTGAGGCTCGCGGTGGCTATCGTTATGTTCTCACCCTCACTGATGACTTAAGTAGATATGGGTATGTCTACTTAATGAAACACAAGTCTGAAACCTTTGAAAAGTTCAAGGAATTTCAGAGTGAGGTTGAGAATCAACGTGACAGGAAAATCAAGTTTCTACGATCAGATCGTGGAGGAGAATACTGGAGTCATGAATTTGGTACACACTTAAGAAAATGTGGAATAGTTTCACAACTCACGCCGCCTGGAACACCTCAGCGTAACGGTGTGTCCGAACGTCGTAATCGCACTCTATTGGATATGGTGCGGTCTATGATGTCTCTTACTGATTTACCGCTATCTTTTTGGGGCTATGCTTTAGAGACTGCCGCATTCACTTTAAATAGGGCTCCGTCGAGATCCGTTGAGACGACACCGTATGAATTATGGTTTGGGAAGAAACCTAAGCTGTCGTTTCTAAAAGTTTGGGGATGCGATGCTTATGTCAAGAAACTTCAACCTGAGAAGCTCGAACCCAAGTCGGAAAAATGCATCTTCATAGGATACCCTAAATAAACTATTGGGTATACCTTCTACCTCAGATCCGAAGGCAAGATCTTTGTTGCCAAGAACGGACTCTTTCTAGAGAAAGAGTTTCTCTCGAAAGAAGTAAGTGGGAGGAAAGTAGAGCTTGATGAAGTATTACCTCTTGAACCGGCAAATGGCGCAACTCAAGAAAATGTTCCTGAGGTGCCTGCACCGACTAGAGAGGAAGTTAATGATAATGATCAAGATACTTCTGATCAAGCTCCTACTGAGATTCGAAGGTCCACAAGGACACGTTCCGCACCAGAGTGGTACGGCAACCCTTTCTTGGAAATCATGTTGTTAGACAACGGTGAACCTTCGAACTATGAAGAAGCGATGGCGGGTCCGGATTCCGACAAATGGCTAGAAGCCATGAAATCCGAGATAGGATCCATGTATGAAAACGAAGTATGGACTTTGACTGACTTGCCCGTTGAATGGCGAGCCATAGAGAATAAATGGATCTTTAAGAAGAAGACAGACGCGGATGGTAATGTGACCATCTATAAAGCTCGGCTTGTCGCTAAGGGTTATCGACAAGTTCAAGGGGTTGACTATGATGAGACTTTCTCACCGGTAGCGAAGCTAAAGTCCGTCCGAATCATGTTAGCAATTGCCGCATTCTACGATTATGAGATATGGCAAATGGACGTCAAAACGGCATTCCTTAATGGTTTCCTTAAGGAAGAATTGTATATGATGCAGCCGGAAGGTTTTGTCGATCCTAAGAATGCTGACAAGGTGTGCAAGCTCCAACGCTCGATTTATGGGCTGGTGCAAGCATCTCGGAGTTGGAACATTCGCTTTGATGAGATGATCAAAGCGTTTGGGTTTACACAGACTTATGGAGAAGCCTGCGTTTACAAGAAAGTGAGTGGGAGCTCTGTAGCATTTCTCATATTATATGTAGATGACATACTGTTGATGGGAAATGATATAGAACTCTTGGACAGCATCAAGGCCTACTTGAATAAGAGTTTTTCAATGAAGGACCTTGGAGAAGCTGCTTATATATTAGGCATCAAAATCTATAGAGATAGATCAAGACGCCTCGTAGGTCTTTCACAAAGTACATACCTTGATAAGATATTGAAGAAGTTCAATATGGATCATTCTAAGAAGGGGTTCTTACCTGTATTACAAGGTGTGAAATTGAGCTCAGCTCAATGTCCGACCACGGCAGAAGAAATAGAAGAGATGAGTGTCATCCCCTATGCCTCATCCATAGGTTCTATTATGTATGCCATGCTGTGTACCAGACCTGATGTAAACCTTGCCGTAAGTTTGGTAGGAAGGTACCAAAGTAATCCCGGCAAGGAACACTGGACAGCGGTCAAGAATATCCTGAAGTACCTGAAAAGGACTAAGGAAATGTTTCTCGTTTATGGAGGTGACGAAGAGCTCGTCGTAAAGGGTTACGTCGACGCTAGCTTCGACACAGATCTGGATGACTCTAAGTCACAAACCGGATACATGTATATGTTGAATGGTGGAGCGGTGAGCTGGTGCAGCTGCAAGCAGAGCGTCGTGGCGGGATCTACATGTGAAGCGGAGTACATGGCAGCCTCGGAGGTAGCACATGAAGCAATATGGGTGAAGGAGTTCATCACCGACCTAGGAGTCATACCCAATGCGTCGGGGCCAATCAAACTCTTTTGTGACAACACTGGAGCTATTGCACTTGCCAAAGAGCCCAGGTTTCACAAGAAGACAAGGCACATCAAGCGTCGCTTCAACTCCATCCGTGAAAATGTTCAAGATGCAGACATAGAGATTTGTAAAGTACATACGGACCTGAATGTAGCGGATCCGTTGACTAAACCTCTCCCTAGAGCAAAACATGATCAACACCAGAATTCCATGGGTGTTCGATTCATCACAATGTAACTAGATTATTGACTCTAGTGCAAGTGGGAGACTGTTGGAAATATTCCCTAGAGGGAATAATAAAAGCATTATTATTATATTTCCTTGTTCATGATAATTGTCTTCATTCATGCTATAATTGTGTTATCCGGAAATCGTAATGCATGTGTGAATAACAGACACCAACATGTCCCTAGTGAGCCTCTAGTTGACTAGGTCGTTGATCAACAGATAGTCATGGTTTCCTGACTATGGACATTAGATGTCATTGATAACGAGATCGCATCATTAGGAGAATGATGTGATGGACAAGACCCAATCCTAAACATAGCACAAGATCGTATAGTTCGTTTGCTAGAGTTTTCCAATGTCAAAGTATCTTTTCCTTAGACCATGAGATCGTGTAACTCCCGGATACCGTAGGAGTGCTTTGGGTCTACCAAACGTCACAACCTAACTGGGTGACTATAAAGGTAGACTACGGGTATCTCCGAAAGTGTCTGTTGGGTTGACACGGATCAAGACTGGGATTTGTCACTCCATATGACGGAGAGGTATCACTGGGCCCACTCGGTAATGTGTCATCATAATGAGCTCAAAGTGACCAAGTGTCTGGTCACGGGATCATGCATTACGGTACGAGTAAAGTGACTTGCCGATAACGAGATTGAACGAGGTATTGGGATACCGACGATCGAATCTCGGGTAAGTAACATATCGAAGGGAATTGCATACGGGGTTGATTGAATCCTCGACATCGTGGTTCATCCGATGAGATCATCGTGGAGCATGTGGGAACCAACATGGGTATCCAGATCGCACTGTTGGTTATTGACCGGAGAGTCGTCTCGGTCATGTCTGCTTGTCTCCCGAACCCGTAGGGTCTACACACTTAAGGTTCGGTGACGCTAGGGTTGTGAAGATATGTATATGCAGAAACCCGAATGTTGTTCGGAGTCCCGGATGAGATCCCGGACGTCACGAGGAGTTCCAGAATGGTCCGGAGGTAAAGAATTATATATAGGAAATGTTGTTTCGGCCATCGGGACAAGTTTCGGGGTTATCGGTATTGTACCGGGACCACCGGAGGGGTCCCGGGGGCCCACCGGGTGGGGCCACCTGTCCGGGGGGGCCACATGGGCTGTAGGGGGTGCACCTTGGCCTTCATGGGCCAAGGGCACCAGCCCCACTAGGCCCATGCACCTAGGGTTTCCAAGGGGGACGAGTCCAAGTGGTGGAAGGCACCTCTGGGTGCCTTGGGGGGGAGGGAATCCTCCCCCTGGCCGCCGCACCTAGGAGATCAGATCTCCTAGGCTGCGCACCACCCCCCCTTGGCCCTCCTATATATAGTGGGGGAGAGGAGGGACTTCATACACCAGCCCCTGGCGCCTCCCTCTCTCCCGTTACGTCTCTCTCTCGCAGTATAGGCGAAGCCCTGCTACTGTGACGCCCTGCATCCACCACCACGCCGTCGTGCTGCTAGATCTTCATCAACCTCTCCTTCCCCCTTGCTAGATCAAGAAGGAGGAGACGTCTCCCGTCCCGTACGTGTGTTGAACGCGGAGGTGCCATCCGTTCGGCGCTTGGTCATCGGTGATTTGGATCACGTCGTGTTCGACTACATCATCACCGTTCTTTTGAACGCTTCCGTGCACGATCTACAAAGGTGTGTAGATGCATCCAATGACTCGTTGCTAGATGAACTCCTAGATGATCTTGGTGAAACGAGTAGGAAAATTTTTGTTTTCTGCAACGTTCCCCAACAGTGGCATCATGAGCTAGGTCTATTGCGTAGATTCTATGCACGAGTAGAACACAATTTAGTTGTGGGCGTTGATTTTGTTCAATATGCTTGCCGTTACTAGTCTTATCTTGATTCGGCGGCATCATGGGATGAAGCGGCCTGGACCAACCTTACACGTACGCTTACGTGAGACCGGTTCCACCGACAAACATGCACTAGTTGCATAAGGTGGCTGGCGGGTGTCTGTCTCTCCCACTTCAGTCGGATCGGATTCGATGAAAAGGGTCCTTATAAAGGGTAAATAGCAATTGGCATATCACGGATTCGATCATCGGTATCATATACAATTCTTCCTTAAGGAAACCATTAAGGAATGCCATTTTGACGTCCATTTGCCATATCTCATAATCGTAGAATGCGGCAATTGCTAACATGATTCGGACGGACTTTAGCTTCGCTACCGGTGAGAAAGTCTCATCATAGTCAACCCCTTGAACTTGTCGATAACCCTTAGAAAAGTCTCATCATAGTCTCATCATACCGCGGATTCGATCGTCGGTATCCAATACCTAGTTCAAGGGGCATATTTAAACCAGCGGATGAAATAGTCAAATTCCAAGTCCATCCAACGGACCCCACAAAAACAGCGTCCATTGGGGCACAGTTAAACCCCGCCGTAGATGCCGCACTACGGGAGTTCCTGCGCGAGAATTGGGACATATTCGCCTGGCATCCTTCAGACATGCCAGGAATCCCACGCAGGCTGGCCGAGCATAGCCTTAACATTCTAAAAGGATTTAGGCCGGTCAAGCAGACTCTTCGGCGTTTCTCAGAACCTAAGCGACAAGCCATGGGAGAGGAGCTAGCCAACTTACTGGAGGCCGGATTCATTAGAGAAATAAAGCATCCGGACTGGTTAGGAAACCTGGTGATGGTGCCAAAGAAGGACAAATCCTGGCGCCTATGCGTCGACTTCAAGGACCTTAATAAGGCTTGCCCAAAGGATCCCATCCCCCTCCCTTGCATCGATCAAATTATCGATGCTACCGCAGGACACGACTCATTGTGCTTCCTCGACGCATACTCCGGTTACCACCAAATTAAGATGGCGGAGTCCGACCAAGCCGCAATGGCATTTATCAACCCATACGGCCCCTTCTGTTTCAACACAATGCCCTTCGGGCTCAAAAATGCCGACGCAACGTATCAGCGCATGATTCAGACATGTCTGGAAAAGCAGATCAGCAAAACAGTGGAGGCATACGTCGATGATGTGGTCGTTAAAACCAGACACGTCGACTCCTTAATAAACAACCATGACTATCCAACATCCATAGACGACGTTCGAGGTTTAGCACACTGAGCGGTGCATTAAGGACATAAGCCTTCTAAGAAGCAATGAGGACAATCCTCAGTTTACGGACCTAGTCTGCATAATTGCTACTATCAACTTTCAACTAATTTTTCTCTAGGAACATATCTAAACAGTAGAACTGAAACGCGAGCTACGACATAATTTGCAAAATCCTTTTGACTATGTTCAGAATAATTAAGTTCATCTTATGAACTCCCACTCAGATAGACATCCCTCTAGTCATCTAAGTGATTACATGATCCGAGTCAACTAGGCCGTGTCCGATCAACACGTGAGACGGACTAGTCAACGTCGGTGAACATCTTCATGTTGATCGTATCTTCTATACGACTCATGCTCGACCTTTCGGTCTTCTGTGTTCCGAGGCCATGTCTGTACATGCTAGGCTCGTCAAGTTAACCCTAAGTGTTTTTTGCTGTGTAAAACTGTCTTACACCCGTTGTATGTGAACATAAGGATCTATCACACCCGATTAACATGTGGTGCTTCGAAACGACGAACTGTAGCAACGGTGCACAGTTAGGGGAGAACACTTCTTGAAATTTTAATGAGGGATCATCTTATTTACTACCGTCGTTCTAAGCAAATTAGATGTATAAACATGATAAACATCACATGCAATCAAATAGTGACATGATATGGCCAATATCATGTAGCTCCTTTGATCTCCATCTTGGGGCTCCATGATCATCTATTACAAGAACATGATCAATCTCATACATTACATATATCATTCATCACATCCTTTTGGCCATATCACATCACATAGCATACCCTGCAAAAACAAGTTAGACGTCCTCTAATTGTTGTTTGCATGTTTTACGTGGCTGCTATGGGTTTCTAGCAAGAACGTTTCTTACCTACACAAAACCACAACGTGATATGCCAATTGCTATTTACCCTTCATAAGGACCCTTTTCATCGAATCCGATCCGACTAAAGTGGGAGAGACAGACACCCGCCAGCCACCTTATGCAACTAGTGCATATTTGTCGGTGGAACCGGTCTCACGTAAGCATACGTGTAAGGTTGGTCCGGGCCGCTTCATCCCACGATGCCGCCGAATCAAGATAAGACTAGTAACGGCAAGCATATTGAACAAAATCAACGCCCACAACTACTTGTCGAAAAACTCAGATAACATATTTCATCCGCTGTTTTTGTTGGGGAACGTAGCATAAATTCAAAATTTTCCTACATGTCACCAAGATCTATCTATGGAGTCATCTAGCAACGAGGGAGGAGTGGATCTGCATACCCTTGTAGATCGCGCGCGGAAGCGTTCAAGAGAACGGGGTTGATGGAGTCGTACTCCTCGTGATCCAAATCACCGATGATCCTAGCACCGAACGGACGGCACCTCCGCGTTCAACACACGTACGGAGCAGCAACGTCTCCTCCTTCTTGATCCAGCAAGGGGGAAGGAGAGGTTGATGGAGATCCAGCAGCACGACGGCGTGGTGGAAGTAGCGGGATTCCAACAGGGCTTCGCTAAGCGCTGCGGGAGGAGGGAGATGTGTCACGGGAGGGAGAGGGAGGCGCCAGGCCTTAGGTATGGTTGCTCCTCCTTTTCCCCACTATATATAGGGCCAAGGGAGAGGGGGAGGCGCAGCCCTTTCCCCTTCCTCCAAGGAAGGGTGCGGCCAAGGGGGGAAGGAGTCCATCCTCCCCAAGGCACCTCGGAGGTGCCTTCCCCTTTTAGGACTCTCCCCTTTTTTCTCTCTCTTGGCGCATGGGCCTCTTGGGGCTGGTGCCCTTGGCCCATATAGGCCAAGGCACACCCCCTACAGCCCATGTGGCCCCCCGGGGCAGGTGGCCCCACCCGGTGGACCCCCGGGACCCTTCCGGTGGTCCCGGTACAATACCGGTGACCCCGAAACTTGTCCCGATGGCCGAAATAGCACTTCCTATATATAATTCTTTACCTCCGGACCATTCCGGAACTCCTCGTGACGTCCGGGATCTCATCTGGGACTCCAAACAACTTTCGGGTTACCGCATACTAATATCTCTATAACCCTAGCGTCACCGAACCTTAAGTGTGTAGACCCTACGGGTTCGGGAAGCATGCAGACATGACCGAGACGTTCTCCGGTCAATAACCAACAGCGGGATCTGGATACCCATGTTGGCTCCCACATGTTCCACGATGATCTCATCGGATGAACCACGATGTCAAGGACTTAATCAATCCCGTATACAATTCCCTTTGTCTAGCGGTATTGTACTTGCCCGAGATTCGATCGTCGGTATCCCTATACCTTGTTCAATCTCGTTACCGGCAAGTCTCTTTACTCGTTCCGTAACACATCATCCCGTGATCAACTCCTTGATCACATTGTGCACATTATGATGATGTCCTACCGAGTGGGCCCAGAGATACCTCTCCGTTTACACGGAGTGACAAATCCCAGTCTCGATTCGTGCCAACCCAACAGACACTTTCAGAGATACCTGTAGTGCACCTTTATAGTCACCCAGTTACATTATGACGTTTGGTACACCCAAAGCATTCCTATGGTATCCAGGAGTTACACAATCTCATGGTCTAGGGAAATGATACTTGACATTAGAAAAGCTTTAGCATACGAACTACACGATCTTTGTGCTAGGCTTAGGATTGGGTCTTGTCCATCACATCATTCTCCTAATGATGTGATCCCGTTATCAATGACATCCAATGTCCATGGTCAGGAAACCATAACCATCTATTGATCAACGAGCTAGTCAACTAGAGGCTTACTAGGGACATGGTGTTGTCTATGTATCCACACATGTATCTGAGTTTCCTATCAATACAATTATAGCATGGATAATAAACGATTATCATGAACAAGGAAATATAATAATAACTAATTTATTATTGCCTCTAGGGCATATTTCCAACAGTCTCCCACTTGCACTAGAGTCAATAATCTAGTTCACATCGCCATGTGATTAACACTCATAGGTCACATCGCCATGTGACAAACATCCAAAGAGTTTACTAGTGTCACTAAACTAGTTCACATCATCATGTGATTAAGACTCAATGAGTTCTGGGTTTGATCATGTTGCTTGCGAGAGAGGTTTTAGTCAATGGGTCTGAATCTTTCAGATCCGTGTGTGCTTTACAAATCTCTATGTCATCTCCTAGATGTAGCTACCACGTTCTATTTGGAGCTATTCCAAATAACTGTTCTACTTGGAGCTATTCTAAATTGTTGCTCCATTATACGTATCCGACATCTCTACTCAGAGCTATCCGGATAGGTGTTAAGCTTGCATCGACGTAACTCTTTACGTCGAACTCTTTATCACCTCCATAATCGAGAAAATTCCTTAGTCCACTAGTTACTAAGGATAACTTTGACCGCTGTCCTGTGATCCATTCTTGGATCACACTTGTACCCCTTGACTGACTCATGGCAAGGCACACTTCAGGTGCGGTACATAGCATAGCATACTGTAGAGCCTATGTCTTAAGCATAGGGGACGACCTTCGTCCTTTCTCTCTATTCTGCCGTGGTCGAGCTTTAAGTCTTAACTTCATACCTTACAACTCAGGCAAGAACTCCTTCTTTGACTGATCCATCTTGAACGCCTTCAAGATCATGTCAAGGTATGTGCTCATTTGAAAGTACTTTTAAGCGTTTTGATCTATCCTTATAGATCTTGATGCTCAATGTTCAAGTAGCTTAATCCAGGCTTTCCATTGAAAACACTTTCCAAATAACCCTATATGCTTTCCAGAAATTCTACGTCATTTCTGATCAACAATATGTCAACATATACTTATCAGAAATTCTATAGTGCTCCCACTCACCTCTTTGGAAATACAAGTTTCTCATAAACTTTGTATAAACCCAAAATCTTTGATCATCATCAAAGCATACATTCCAACTCCGAGATGCTTACTCCAGTCCTTAGAAGGATTGCTAGAGTTTTGCATACTTATTAGCATCTTTCAGGATTGACAAAACCTTCTGGTTGTATCATATACAACCTTTCCTCAAGAAAATCGTCGAGGAAACAATGTTTTGACATCCTATCTGCAAGATTTCATAAATAATGCAGTAATCACTAATATAATTCCAATAGACTCTTAGCATCGCTACGAGTGAGAAAGTCTCATCGTAGTCAACTCCTTGAACTTGTCGGAAAACATCTTAACGACAAGTCGAGCTTTCTTAATGGTGACATTTACCATCATTGTCCGTCTTCCTTTTAAACCCATCTGTACTCAACAGCCTTACGACCATCAAGTAGTTCTTCCAAAGTCTACACTTTGTTTTATATATGGATCCTCTCTCGGATTATATGGCCTCGAGCCATTTATCGGAATCCAGGCCCACCATCGCTTCTCCATAGCTCGTAGGTTCATTGTTGTCTAGAAACATGACTTCCAAGACAGGATTACGTACCACTCTGAAGTAGTATGCATCCTTGTCATCCCACGAGGTTTGGTAGTGACTTGATCCGAAGTTTCATGATCACTATCATAAGCTTCCACTTCAATTGGTGTAGGTGCCACAGGAACAACTTCCTGTGCCCTGCCACACACTAGTTGAAGAGACGGTTTAATAACCTTATCAAGTCTCCACCATCCTCCCACTCAATTCTTTCGAGAGAAACTTTTCCTCGAGAAAGGACCCGATTCCAGAAACAATCCCTTATTGCTTTCGGATCTGAGACAGGAGGTATACCCAACTGTTTTGGGTGTCCTATGAAGATGCATTTATCCGCTTTGGGTTCAAGCTTATCAACCTGAAACTTTTTCACATAAGCGTCACAGCCCCAAACTTTTAAGAAATGACAGCTTAGGTTTCTCTAAACCATAGTTCATACGGTGTCATCTCATCGGAATTACGTGGTGCCCTATTTAAAGTGAATGTGGTTGTCTCTAATGCCTAACCCATAAACTATTGTGGTAATTCGATAAGAGACATCATGGTATGCATCATATCCAAATAGGGTGCAGCTATGATGTTCGGACACACCATCACACTATGGTGTTCCAGGCTGTATTAGTTGTGAAACAATTTCCACAATATCTTAATTCTGTGCCAAACTCGTAATTCAGATATTCATCTCTATGATCATATCATATATATTTTATCCTCTTGTCACGACGATCTTTCAACCTCACTCTGAAATTACTTGAACCTTTCAATAATTCAGACTCGTGATTCATCAAGTAAATATACTCAACATCTACTCAAATCATCTGTGAAGTAAAACATAACGATATCCACTACATGCCTCAGCATTCATTGGACTGCACACATCAAAATGTATTACTTCCAACAAGTTGCTTTTCTATTTCCATTTTACTGAAAACGAGGCTTTCAGTCATCTTGCCCATGTGGTATGATTTGCATGTCTCAAGTGATTCAAAATCAAGTGAGTCCAAATAGTCCATTTGCATGGAGTTTCTTCATGCATATACACCAATAGACATGGTTCACATGCCTCAAACTTTTCAAAACGAGTGAGCCCAAAGATCCATCAACATGGAGCTTCTTCATGCGTTTTATACCGATATGACTTACGTGGCAGTGCCACAAGTAGGTGGTACTATCATTACTATCTTTTCGCATGAACATGTGTATCACTACGATCGAGATTCAATAAACCATTCATTTCAGGTGCAAGACCATTGAAGGTATTATTCAAATAAACAGAGTAACCGTTATTCTCCTTAAATGAATAACCGTATTGCGATAGACATAATCCAATCATGTCTATGCTCAACGCAAACACCAAACTCGATGGTAGAGGGAGCGTGCGATGCTTGATCATATCAACATTGGAAACACTTCCAACACATATCGTCAGCTCACCTTTAGCTAGTCTCCGTTTATTCCGTAGCTTTTATTTCGAGTTACTAACACTTAGCAACCGAACCAGTATCTTATACCCTGGTGCTACTAGGAGTACTAGTAAAGTAGACATCAACACAATGTATATCCAATATACTACTATCGACTTTGCCAGCCTTCTCATCTACCAAGTATCTAGGGTAATTCTGCTCCAGTGGCTGTTCCCCTTATTACAGAAGCATACAGTCTCGGGTTTGGGTTCAACCTTGGGTTTCTTCACTAGAGCAGCAGCTGAATTGCCGTTTCATGAAGTGTCCCTTTTGTCCTTGCCCTCCTTGAAACTAGTGGTTTCACAAACCATCAACAATTGATGCTCCTTCTTGATTTCTACTTTTGTGGTGTCAAACATCGCGAATCTCTCAAGGATCATCATATATGTCCCTGATATATTATAGTTCATCACGAAGCTCTAGCAGCTTGGTGGTAATGACTTCGGAGAAACATCACTATCTCATCTGGAAGATCAACTCCCAGTCGATTCAAATGATTGTTGTACTCAGACAATCTGAGCACAAGCTCAACAATTGAGCTTTTCTCCTTAGTTTGCAGGCTAAGAAAATCGTCGAAGGTCTTATACCTTTTGACGTGGGCACGAGCCTGAAATCCCACTTTCAGCCCTCAAAACATCTCATATGTTTTGCGACGTTTCAAAAACGTCTTCGGTGCCTCAATTCTAAACCGTTTAACTGAACTATCACGTAGTTATCAAAATGTGTATGCCAGATGTTCGCAACATCCACAGACAACGTTCGAGGTTTAGCACACTGAGCGGTGCATTAAGGACACCAACCTTCTATGAAGCAATGAGTACAATCCTCAGTTTACGGACTTAGTCCGCATAATTGCTACTATCAACTTTCAACTAATTTTTCTCTAGGAACATATCTAAACAGTAGAACAGAAACGTGAGCCACGACATAATTTGCGAGACCTTTTGACTATGTTCAGGATAATTAAGTTCATCTTATGAACTCCCACTCAGATAGACATCCCTCTAGTCATCTAAGTGATTACATGATCCGAGTCAACTAGGCCGTGTCCGATCATCACGTGAGACGGACTAGTCATCATCGGTGAACATCTTCATGTTGATCGTATCTACCATACGACTCATGCTCGACCTTTCGGTCTTCTGTGTTCTGAGGCCATGTCTATGCACATGCTAGGCTCGTCAAGTTAACCCTAAGTGTTTTGCATGTGTAAAACTGTCTTACACCCGTTGTATGTGAACGTAAGGATCTATCACACCCGATCATCACGTGGTGCTTCGAAATGACGAACTGTAGCAACGGTGCACAGTTAGGGGAGAACACTTCTTGAAATTTTAATGAGGGATCATCTTATTTACTACCGTCGTTCTAAGCAAATAAGATGTATAAACATGATAAACATCACATGCAATCAAATAATAGTGACATGATATGGCCAATATCATATAGCTCCTTTGATCTCCATCTTGGGGCTCCATGATTATCTATTACAAGAACATGATCAATCTCATACATCACATATATCATTCATCACATCCTTTTGGCCATATCACATCACATAGCATACCTTGCAAAAACAAGTTAGACGTCCTCTAATTGTTGTTTGCATGTTTTACGTGGCTGCTATGGGTTTCTAGCAAGAACGTTTCTTACCTACGCAAAACCACAACATGATATGCCAATTGCTATTTACCCTTCATAAGGACCCTTTTCATCGAATCCGATCCGACTAAAGTGGGAGAGACAGACACCCGCTAGCCACCTTATGCAACTAGTGCATGTCAGTCGGTGGAACCAGTCTCACGTAAGAGTACGTGTAAGGTCGGTCCGGGCCGCATCATCCCACGATGCCGCCGAATCAAGATAAGACTAGTAACGGCAAGCATATTGAACAAAATCAACGCCCACAACTACTTTGTGTTCTACTCGTGCATAGAAACTACGCATAGACCTAGCTCATGATGCCACTGTTGGGGAACGTAGCATAAATTCAAAATTTTCCTACATGTCACCAAGATCTATCTATGGAGTCATCTAGCAACGAGGGAGGAGTGGATCTACATACCCTTGTAGATCGCGCGCGGAAGCGTTCAAGAGAACGGGGTTGATGGAGTCGTACTCGTCGTGATCCAAATCACCGATGATCCTAGCGCCGAACGGACGGCACCTCCGCGTTCAACACACGTACGGAGCAGCGACGTCTCCTCCTTCTTGATCTAGCAAGGGGGAAGGAGAGGTTGATGGAGATCCAGCAGCACGACGGCGTGGTGGAAGTAGCGGGATTCCAACAGGGCTTCGCTAAGCGCTGCGGGAGGAGGGAGATGTGTCACGGGAGGGAGAGGGAGGCGCCAGGCCTTAGGTATGGTTGCTCCTCCTTTTCCCCACTATATATAGGGCCAAGGGAGAGGGGGAGGCGCAACCCTTGCCCCTTCCTCCAAGGAAGGGTGCGGCCAAGGGGGGAAGGAGTCCATCCTCCCCAAGGCACCTCGGAGGTGCCTTCCCCTTTTAGGACTCTCCCCTTTTTTCTCTCTCTTGGCGCATGGGCCTCTTGGGGCTGGTTCCCTCGGCCTATATAGGCCAAGGCACACCCCCTACAGCCCATGTGGCCCCCCGGGGCAGGTGGCCCCACCCGATGGACCCCCGGGACCCTTCCGGTGGTCCCGGTACAATACCGGTGACCCCGAAACTTGTCCCGATGGCCGAAATAGCACTTCCTATATATAATTCTTTACCTCCGGACCATTCCGGAACTCCTCGTGACGTCCGGGATCTCATCCGGGACTCCGAACAACTTTCGGGTTACCGCATACTAATATCTCTATAACCCTAGCATCACCGAACCTTAAGTGTGTAGACCCTACGGGTTCGGGAAGCATGCAGACATGACCGAGACGTTCTCCGGTCAATAACCAACAGCGGGATCTGGATACCCATGTTGGCTCCCACATGTTCCACGATGATCTCATCAGATGAACCACGATGTCAAGGACATAATCAATCCCGTATACAATTCCCTTTGTCTAGCGGTATTGTACTTGCCCGAGATTCGATCGTCGGTATCCCTATACCTTGTTCAATCTCGTTACCAGCAAGTCTCTTTACTCGTTCCGTTACACATCATCCCGTGATCAACTCCTTGATCACATTGTGCACATTATGATGATGTCCTACCGAGTGGGCCCAGAGATACCTCTCCGTTTACACGGAGTGACAAATCCCAGTCTCGATTTGTGCCAACCCAACAGACACTTTCAGAGATACCTGTAGTGCACCTTTATAGTCACCCAGTTACGTTGTGACGTTTGGTACACCCAAAGCATTCCTACGGTATCCGGGAGTTGCACAATCTCATGGTCTAAGGAAATGATACTTGACATTAGAAAAGCTTTAGCATACGAACTACACGATCTTTGTGCTAGGCTTAGGATTGGGTCTTGTCCATCACATCATTCTCCTAATGATGTGATCCCGTTATCAATGACATCCAATGTCCATGGTCAGGAAACTGTAACCATCTATTGATCAACGAGCTAGTCAACTAGAGGCTTACTAGGGATATGGTGTTGTCTATGTATCCACACATGCATCTGAGTTTCCTATCAATACAATTATAGCATGGATAATAAACGATTATCATGAACAAGTTAATATAATAATAACTAATTTATTATTGCCTCTAGGGCATATTTCCAACACCTGGCATGTCTGAAGGATGCCAGGCGAATATGTCCCAATTCTCGCGCAGGAACTCCCGTAGTGCGGCATCTACGGTGGGGTTTAACTGTGCCCCAATGGACGCTGTTTTTGTGGGGTCTGTTGGATGGACTTGGAATTTGACTATTTCATCCGCTGGTTTAAAGGAGGTGGACTTGGATCTTTTGTCTAGTATCACGTCGTCCCTGTCCATTGTGGAGCATAGCGCGGTTAACTCCTCCGCCACAAGGGCTTCGGATAGTGCCTTGAGGGCCAGTGCAACTGTTTTGTTCTCGGCGCGGAGTGCTATGTCCGGATCACTAGCTAGAGTGATGATTCCATTGGGTCCGGGCATTTTGAGCTTCATGTACCTGTAATGGGGTATGGCTTGAAAAATTGTGAATGCCTCCCGCCCCAGAAGGGCGTGGTCTCCGCTACTGAACGGGGCCACTTGGGATGTGATTTCTTCGGACCTGTAATTCTCCGGAGTGCCGAATACCACATCTAGTGTGATTTTCCCAGCGCAACGTGCTTCCCGACTAGGGATGATTCCTCGGAAGGTCGTGGTGCTTTGCTCAATACGGTTGATGTCTATTTCAATTTTTTGAAGAGTCTCCTCATAAATGAGGTTTAATCCGCTGCCGCCATCCATGAGCACTTTAGTGAGCCGAAAGCCATCCAAAATTGGACTGAGGACCAAAGCGGCTAGTGCTCGGGCTGTTTGGAATTTAGGTTCGTCACTGGCATTGAAAGTAATGGCCATGTTGCTCCATGGATTTATTGCTGCTGCGTGGCAGACTTCGGCAAGGCTGCGGAGTGCTTGCTTACGCCTATTATTTGAGGCGAAGGTCTCGAAGACTATTAATACTGTATTGTTATCCACGGGAGGGTGTTCTGGGATGTTTTGTATGAGGAGATCCTCACCGCTATTGGCCACCTGCTGGAGTACCCAACATGCTCTAAGGCTATGTGTTGGTATGGTATCCTCTGTACTATGAATTTTGCAGGGCCCGTTAAGCCATCCCTCCAATACGGTTCCACGCCCTGTAGTGGGCTTTTGCTTCTTTGTAATTGAGTCGGGCGACTTATGAGAGTGCACCCTTTTAGTTCAGAATAGGGATTTTGTCAGAGCCGGATTGTCCCAAAATTGTGTTTGGGTTTTCCAGGCGCTTTCCATCACACAGTATTTCCGTACTATGGTCGCCAAGTCAGCGAAGTGTGTTATGTCACGGCGACTTATGGCGTTGAGGATTCCCTTGTCCATGCAATTGTTGCAAAAGAACGAAATTGCATCCTCTTCGCGACAGTCCTTGACCTTGTTCATTACAAGGAGGAATCTGGCCCAATAGTGATGTACTGTCTCTTGGGGCGCTTGCCTAATGTGGGAAAGATCATTTGTATCTGGGTGGGTGGGTGGATTTAAGTCCAGACCTTGACCCAATCTGAGATCCCGGGGCAGGGGAGTTTCCGGTCTTGGAAGTTCGGGCTCCGGGATGTTGCTCCGTGGATTCAGTATGCGACCTGATTCTAGGTTCAGGGTTAGGGCATTGTCCTCCCGTGATCGGGTATCCGGCACGGAGAGCTCGGGAATTCGGACATAGTTCGTCCTCAGGATAGAGGGAGAACCGCCGTGTTTCTCCTCCACCACCGCTATTTGATGGGTGACCGGCGAAGAGTTAATCTCCCTTTGGTCGGGTTTAAGCCCAATCTGATCGTAGTCCGTAGCGACTCCCAGAGCGGCGATGCGATCCAAGAGCTTGTTCAAAGAGGAGAGCTCCATTGGATCCATCTGCTCGGCGAATTTTGAGCCGATGTGGAGGCTATTTCCGATGACCCGAGCAGTCATCGTCGGTGCAACGGCCGAGCGGGCGGTCATGACGAAGCCGCCTAGTCGGAGAGTTTGGCCTACAACTAGGGCTCCCCCAGAAGTGATGTTGTCCTTGACAACGAGACGAGCCATCCCTCCTTATGATGACGACACAGTGGAACTCTCAATGAAAGCACCAATGTCGGTGTCAAAACCGGCGGATCTCGGGTAGGGGGTCCCGAACTGTCATCTACGGCGGATGGTAACATGAGGCAGGGGACACGATGTTTACCCAGGTTCAGGCCCTCTTGATGGAGGTAATACCCTACGTCCTGCTTGATTGTTCTTGATTATATGAGTATTACAAGAGTTGATCTACCACGAGATCGTAGAGGCTAAACCCTAGAAGCTAGCCTATGGTATGATTGTATGTTGTCCTACGGACTAAACCCTCCGGTTTATATAGACACCGGATGGGCTAGGGTTACACAGAGTCGATTACAAGGGAGGAGATCTTCATATCCGTATTGCCTAGCTTGCCTTCCACGCCAAGGAGAGTCCTATCCGGACACGGGACAAAGTCTTCAATCTTGTATCTTCATAGTCCAACAGTTCGGCCAAAGGATATAGTCCTGCTGTCCGGAGACCCCCTAATCCAGGACTCCCTCACAAGAAGATCATTGTTCCTTCTTTCCTCAAACATACGCAGAATTTGCTCGGTGGAGGGCGGATTTGGCTGTGGAGGCGGTGGCGGAACGTACGTGTCAGTGTCAAAACCGGCGGATCTCGGGTAGGGGGTCCCGAACTGTTCGTCTAAGGCGGATGGTAACAGGAGGCAGGGGACACGATGTTTTACCCAGGTTTGGGCCCTCTTGATGGAGGTAAAACCCTACGTCCTGCTTGATTTATTATTGATGATATGGGTATTACAAGAGTTGATCTACCACGAGATCGGAAAGGCTAAACCCTAGAAGCTAGCCTATGGTATGATTGTATGTTATTGTGTCCTACGGACTAAAACCCTCCAGTTTATATAGACACCGGAGAGGGTTAGGGTTACACAAGGTCAGTTACAATGGAGGAGATATCCATATCCGTATTGCCTAGCTTGCCTTCCACGCCAAGTAGAGTCCCATCCGGACACGAGACGAAGTCTTCAATCTTGTATCTTCATAGTCCAACAGTCCGGCCAAAGGATATAGTCCGGCTGTCGGAGACCCCTAATCCCAGACTCCCTCAGTAGCCCCTGAACTAGGCTTCAATGACGATGAGTCCGGCGCGCAGTGTTGTCTTCGGCATTGCAAGGCGGGTTCCTCCTCTGAACACATCACAGAAGAGTTTGAATACCAGGATAGTGTCCGACCCTGTAAAATAAGTTCCACATACCACCGTAGAGAGAATAATATTTACAAAAATCTAATTTGCTGACTTGTTTTGGCAATACGACATTATGCCATGGCCCGGTGATTATTCGAACCGTTTCCTTTAACTAGCCCCGCACATAACGCGAGGCAGTTTTTTGACACGTCTTGTCAAAGCAGAGATCGTGTCCCCCTTATTACAGGATTCTCATCAATACGGGCATGGGTAACCCAACCGTGCCATTGATTACGGTGCTTGGGGGATAAGCGAGTTTTACCAGGCTAGTGGGGACACATAGTTTCGTCCGCCCATATAAAGGGACAAGGATTCACCTTTTCATCCACGCCTTCTTCCTCCTTTGCTCATCCATTTTCGCACACTCGAGCTCCAACGCCCAAGTCCACATCTTTCTCCTCAACCTTCTCCAAACATGTCCGGAGCGGGAGGCAAGTGGATGGCTTCCTCCGTTACGGAGGGACACATCAAAAAGTTGCGCGGAGCCGGATACCTAGCCGCGAATATCGCGCATCGGCTGCCTGCTGCGGGGCAGATCGTCCCTACCCCGGAACCGCATGAGATGGTAGTTTTCCTCCACCACTTCCTCCGCGGACTGGGGTTTCCCCTCCATCCATTCGTCCGTGGTCTCATGTTCTACTACGGGCTGGACTTCCATGATCTAGACCCGAACTTCGTCCTCAACATTTCGGCGTTCATCATCGTGTGTGAGGCTTTCCTCCGCATCCGGCCCCACTTCGGCCTGTGGTTAAAGACCTTCAATATCAAGCCGAAGGTGGTGGGCGGCCAACAAGCAGAATGCGGTGGAGCCATGGTGGGCAAGATGCCCAACATTATATGGATTGAAGGCTCCTTCGTGGAGACCATAAAGGGGTGGCAAACGGCGTGGTTCTACATCACCGAGCCGCGCGACACCAAATGGGTGGCTGCCCCCAAGTTTCGATCCGGATTCCCCACATGGCTCACTTCCTGGAAAGAGAAGGGCTTGTCATGGGGTTCATCGGTGGAGCTGGACGGACTCCAGAAATGTATCCTGAACATGGCAAGCAAGAAGGTCAAGCTTGTCAACATAGTCTAGGTCATGCTCGTCCGCCGGATCCTCCCGTGCCAACAACGGGACTTCAACTTGTGGGAGTTCGACCCGGCCTAACACCAGACTCTGAGCGAGCTCTTCGACACGACGCACAAGGACATCTGGAAGGTGCTGTTCAAGGGCGCAGAGGTCCTTCCCTCTCTCATCGAGGACCGCGGGCTAAGCGCGAAGCGCCGAGCGCATTCGGTGAGTTCTATACATCCGGTAGGATATTTTATTTCCCCTAGCTTAATCATGCGCGGGGTCTGATCTCCATGCCTTTGACATGACTGGGTGGAGACGTCGGGGCAAATTAACTGTCCAGCCCCTCTTCCTGAAGACACTGCGGACGCTCTCCTTACGGATATGCTGACTCCGGCCCCTTATAAGGTGCCGGAGAAGACCAAGAAGGCCAATGGAACCCGAAAGAGTTCCTGACGCCAGGCGTCATCAGACTTATCGTCTGATAACTCCACGTTGCACTCCTCCCCCGAAGACGAGGAGGAAGATGAAGATGCTCCCCCTCCAGTCGGGGGAGACAAGAAAAGAAAGGCCGCCCCTACATGCGGGGGGCGAAGGGTCCAAGAAGGGAAGGACTCTCCTTACGGATTACTCCACCACCGCCGCTGAAGGCGAAGACGAGTGGCTGCTCAGGGCCAAGCCCATGGCGAAGTCGTAAGTATTCGGATACCAGAGTAACTCATAGCATTCCTTTGTCGCACTACTTCTCCTAACGCCAAATTATGATTATGCAGACCACCACGAGCCCGTACCGATGTATCGTCGGACGGCTCCCTGGGCTCGTCGGATATGTATAGCGATCCACTTCCGACCGCCACCTCCCCTTGCCCTACGGACAACGCCGAGGTATTGTCTCAAGAGGCACCGGGTCGAGGGGAGACAGTCCCAGAGGCGCCTCAAGGCGACCTTCCAAACTCCGGGAGCAGAGGGAGCAAGGCTCCCGAGGGCTCCGAGTTCGGCCCTCAGCCGAACACCGCGCCGGAACCTCCAATGGTTCCGGACTCAGGCATGCGGCCTCCTTCCAAAAGGGGCAAGATGCCTGTGCCAGTGACCTCTGTCCAACCAGAGGCACCGGACAATCTGCTGGGAGTGCTTCGCAGTGCTTCCATCGACGAAGAGCACCGCACTATTATGAGTGCGGTGGTCCAGAAGGTTTAGTCCGCCAAGAGCGGATTGACTGAAGCATGTGCCAGCCTTCTAACGGGCTTTGAGGTAAGTGTTTGAAATATAGGAAAAATATTACTGCATAGACAGTAGCCCCTGATGCTCCGTTCGGTGTTCACAAAGAAAACCCGAATAGAGGATCAAACAATATCGCAGGAGTCTAACATAAGTATGTCTATATGCGTATGCAGGCTTCGCTACTGGCCGCTGCCGCACAGACTGCGGAGGTTGCCGCATTGAAGCAGGACCTCGAGGGGTCCAAGAAAGAGCTCGGCCTTGCCAAGAGGCAGATCGAGGAGAACAAGGGTAAGTAATACCCTGTCTATAGATATGTATATATAAATGAAGACGCGATTGCAAAATGATAGGATCATCGTGAATTTGTCAGGGGCCACGATCGAGGTGGCGACCCTGAAGAAAGCGCTATCCGACGCCGAAAACAAAGCGGCCAAGGAGCGCACCGAGCTGGAAAGGCATGAGGCATGAGTGGGCGAGATGCAGCAAGAGCTCCAAGCTCTCGTGAAGAAGCATGAGGCATTGGAGCTTGACTTGAAGACGCGAGAGTCTATGCTTGCCACGGCTCTCGAGAGCGCAAAGAGTGCCAAGGCCGAAGCCCAAAAGGCCCTCCAGGAGATTGATGCGGTGAAGAAGATAGCGGCGGGTAAGGCATTCTATATGCAAAGCAAGCATGTGAAAGTAAATTACTTGTTACTTACCCGAATCCGGAGCTCTCCAGGAGCATTCACAGATTTGCACCGCAGCGTGTCGGATGCCGCAACGTTTTACCAGGCCGAGGAGGGAAGCTCATCGGAGAAGTTGTTCTGGGCCCAATATACTGGGACCGAACACCCGGTGCCTATGAGCGACCAGCTAAAGCAGCTGATCGAGCTACACAAGGCGGCCGAACAGGCCATGAAGGGATTTATAGTTCGGCCGTGGTCTGGCGATGCCCTTCCGAACAGCTACTTCGGCCTGGTGAGGCGGCTTGTGGATGCCTGCCCATGGCTAGAAGTCGTCAAGCGGTCCGTCTGCATCGAAGGTGCACGCTGGGCTTTCGCCCGTGTGAAGGTGCAATGGGCCAAGCTAGAAGCCATGAAGCTGATCAAGGAAGGGTCGCCGCAGGGTAAGGAGCATCGCCACCCCGAGATGTACTATGAGGGTGTCCTGAAGGGTGCCCATCTCGTAGCGGACGAGTGTGCAAAAGATGTAATATTTGAATGAACTTGCTCGTGTAATCCTTTATTATGAAAACTTGTTCATATGTGCTATGCAATGCTTGTTTGAATTTAAAATATTACCTTCTGTTCGGCTGTTTATCAAATTTGAGAGATGGCTAGTCGTCGGCTTCTGCCCCCATGCCACAAGTGCTGGGGTGTTCGGGATAAACCTAAGGACTCTTGTTCCCATTTTTGGGTCCTTCAAGGGAGGTGCTCAGCACAACGAACAAGGCAATCAGACTATAATGCGTTATCACTCTCACTTAGCCATAGAATTCTATAATTTTAAATTTCGGCGAAGCCCCTAGTATTCGGAAGGCCGAATCTGGGGCGCGATACACGCCTTAAGCCGGACAGGGCCGACTCCTCGCTCTAAGCGGCATAAGTCTTTAAGGACTCAAAAACCTCTCGAACAGCGACCAGTCTCTCACCTTATCATGATAGTCAGTTTTAGCTTTCTCTACTGAGGTGCTTAGCCCAGCTGAACCGGGGCACAATCACAGTAGTTCTCCTAGTGCTACCTTAGCCGATATAGCGGAATGTAAGGTACCAAAACATGGGAGCCGGGCAAACCCAACTATTGACCAAAGACATGATTCGGAGCTCACGCATATAATGCTATAAGTTTGGGGTGCCGCACTTGTGGAAGTGTTCGGACTTCTCTCACCATATTGTGGGGTACTTAAGCCCCTGGTGTATTGGTCGTACCAGAGTGTACGGGTGCTGGATGTCATGAATGAACATATATATATATAAAGAAGAATGCAATAATAGTCTTAATGCTATGCATTGTTTATTCAAAAAGGTGCATTAAAGCAAAATGATACATGCGGTGCAATAAGCAAAAAGTAGGACTATGTCCCCTCCAAGGGCAAGATGAGGAATAATATTAAAGCAAGTATTTCACTCGTTATCGTAATCCACCTGGGAGTTCCGCGGTGTGATGTAGCTTTCTGCCTCCTTGGTTGCTGCATCATGTGTTCGGCAATCATGCTGCCGGACAGGGTTTCCAGAGATTAATGTCCTGAAAGAGAGAAAAATAACAAAGTGGGAAGCCCCTAGTGCGGTTTAAGCCGTGTCTTGGGGCGTGCCGTAGTCGTGCCCCCTCCTTACCTGTGCCCATGGTATTTTTAGTGCGTAATTATGTACGCGTGACATGAGTTTCGCCGTTTGGCTTGGGCCGGGGTGGGGGCCGCATTGCTATGCGAGCTCGGAACGTGCCAGGCGGTCCTGTTGCCGATTACTCCGGGCGCGCTTGAAGGTGTTTGGGGTCCTTAAACGCCAAACTAGTGGATTTCCTTGAGAGGCTGCTTTGCGCTTCCGCTGTGAGGGCCGCAGTGTGCTCCTCCATTCGGAGAGAGCGCTCTGTGTTTCCATTAACTGTAATGACCCCCTGAGGTCCTGGCATCTTGAGCTTGAGGTATGCATAATGCGGTACCGCATTGAATCTCGCAAATGCGGTTCGCCCGAGCAGTGCATGATAACCACTTCGGAATGGGACTATATCAAAGATTAACTCTTCGCTTCGAAAGTTATCTGGGGATTAGAAGACCACTTCCAGTGTGACTGAGCCTGTGCAATGGGCCTCTACACATGGTATGACGCCTTTAAAGGTCGTTTTTGTGGGTTTGATCCTTGAGGGGTCTATACCCATTGTGCGCACCGTGTCCTGGTAAAGCAGGTTCAGGCTGCTGCCGCCATCCATAAGGACTCGAGTGAGGTGAAATCCGTCAATAATTGGGTCTAAGACCAGTGCGGCGAATCCGCCATGACGGATACTAGTGGGGTGGTCCCTGCGATCGAAGGTGATCGGACAGGAGGACCATGGGTTGAACTTTGGGGCGACTGGCTCCAATGCATATACGTCCCTGAGCGCATGCTTCCGCTCCCTCTTGGGGATGTGGGTTGCGTATATCATGTTCATCGTCCGCACTTGTGGGAGGAACCTCTTCTGTCCTCCGGTATTCGGCTGCCGGGCTCCTCCTCATCATCGCTATGTGGCCCCTTATCTTTGTTTTCGGCAATGAACTTGGCGGCTTGCTTGAACACCCAACAATCCCTATTGGTGTGGTTGGCTGACTTGTCGGGGGTGCCGTGTATTTGACACGAGCGATCGAGTATACGGTCCAAACTGGACAGGCCCGAAGTGCTTCTTTTGAATGGCTTTTTCTGCTGATCGGGTTTAGAGCCTTTGAATCCGGCATTAACTGCCGTGTCCTCGGTATTGTCGCTGTTAATGCGGCGCTTATGTTTGTTGCGACGTGAGCTGCTATTGCCGTCCTTGGTATCCGAAGTACCATGGTTCTTTGATATGTTATTACTGCAAGCCAGCCAGATGTCTTCTCCCACACAAAAGCGGGTCATGAGTGTCGTGAGGGCTGCCATAGATTTCGGCTTTTCCTGACCAAGGTGCCGGGCTAGCCACTCGTCGCGGATGTTGTGCTTGAAAGCTGCTAGAGCCTCTGCATCCGGACAGTCGACGATTTGATTTTTCTTTGTTAGGAACCGTGTCCAGAATTGCCTGGCCGATTCCTCTGGCTGCTGAATTATGTGGCTCAAGTCATCGGCATCTAGAGGTCGCACATAAGTGCCCTGAAAATTGTCGAGGAATGCGGCTTCTAGGTCTTCCCAACACCCAATGGATTCTGCTGGCAAGCTGTTGAGCCAGTGCCAAGCTGGTCCTTTAAGCTTGAGTGGGAGGTATTTGATGGCGTGTGGATATGAAGGAGATAGTCCTCAATCCATACCGCAGGATCCGTCGTGCCATCGTATGATTCAATATTGACGGTTTTGAAACCCTCTGGGATTTGACGATCCATTACTTCATTTGTGAAGCATAGCGGGTGTGCGGCGCCTCTGCACTGGGCTATATCACGACGCAACTCGAATGAGTTTTGTCTATTATGTTCGTCCCAACCGGATTTGCTTTTACTGTATCTGGCATGATGGTTATCGTCTCGTGTCGTGGGGCGCCCACGCGATCCGTAGATCGATCTTGTTTGCCTTTCTTTGTCCTCTAGTACGTCTCGCAGGTCTGGTGTATTTCCCCATGCCTTTTTATTTGAATGGCGTCGGGGTGCAGGCTGGGCTTTTGGCTGGAATGCCTCTCTATCACGGCCATGAGGTGGCCGATCAGCCACGTCATACGCTTCTTCCTCCAGTTGGGGTAGCAACCTGCAATTTGGGTAACTCTTGGAGGGGCGTTCGAGTTTATATTCCTCAGCCGCGAGGACTTCAGTCCATCTGTCAGCTAGCAGATCTTGACTAGCTTGAAGTTGCTGCTGCTTTTTCTTAAGGCTATTTGCCGTGGCTATAAGCCGGCGCTTGAAGCGCTCTTGTTCGACGGGATCCTATGGCACGACGAATTCGTCATCGTCGAGGCTTGCCTCGTCTTCGGAGGGGGCCATGTAATTATCATCCTCCACCTCTCCATTTGCCGATCTCTCTGGAGGGCTGGCCTCTCCATCCTCCTGCCCTAAAGCGTGCTGGAGGGGATTGTTGCCATCTTCGGCACTATCCGGAGTGTTATTATCTCCTATGCCAGTATCACCACTTTTGCTTTGGCGGGACTTAGAGCGGCGCCGCTGACGTCGGCGCTTGAGTTGCTTCTTGGAGGGGTCATCCTCCGCTATCTCGTCGCCATTGCCTTCTTTGGGTGTGTCCACCATGTATATATCGTATGATGAGGTGGCTGTCCAGTGCCCTATGGGCAGTGGTTCCTCTTCGTCTCCCGCATCGTTGTCCGTACCGTCGATGTCTTCGGAGTCGAAGTCTAGCATGTCGGTTAAGTCGTCGACAGTGGCTACTAAGTGGGTGGTGGTTGGGCAGCGAATTTCTTCGTCGTCCGCATCCCAATCTTGCTGGTCATGATCCGGCCAGGACTCTCCTGACAAAGAGAGAGACCATAGTGAATTCAGTATGTCGCCGAAGGGCGAGTGCTGAAAAATATCCGCGGCAGTGAACTCCATGATCGGCGTCCAATCGGATTTGATTGGCAGGGGCGCGGATGGTCCAGAGTCCGGAGAAGAGTCCGGCGATGGGGAGTCACGCGCCTCGCGAAGGATAAGGTGTTTGGTTCGATCTCCGTAGAGGCTGCTACCACCGCAGCGGGGTCTAACCACCCGCCCTCGGATGGCGCAGTTGGCTCCGATTTAAAGGTCGGGGCGGTTGTAGGTGCGGTCTCCAGGACACTGTTCGGTGGCAGAGCTAAATCATGCCCATCATGACAGCGCGGCGCACTCGGCAGGGGCTCGAATCCGTCGAAGATCAAGTCTCCGAGGATATCGGTCGTGTAGTTTAGGCTTTCAAACCTGACCTGATGGCCAGGGGTGTAACTTTCAATCTGCTCCAGATGGCCAAGCGAATTGACCCGCAGTGCAAAGCCGCCGAATACAAAAATCTGTCCGAGGAGAAAAGTCTCACCCTGGACTGCATCGCTAATGATGATCGAAGGAGCCATCAAGCCTGATGATGACAACACAGAGGAACTCTCAATGAAAGCACCAATGTCGGTGTCAAAACCGGTGGATCTCGGGTAGGGGGTCCCGGACTGTGCGTCTAAGGCGGATGGTAACAGGAGGCAGGGGACACGATGTTTTACCTAGGATCGGGCCCTCTTGATGGAGGTAAAACCCTACGTCATGCTTGATTTATTCTTGATGATATGGGTATTACAAGAGTTGATCTACCACGAGATCGGAAAGGCTAAACCCTAGAGCTATCCTATGGTATGATTGTATGTTATTGTGTCCTATGGACTAAAACCCTCCGGTTTATATAGACACCGAAGAGGGTTAGGGTTACACAAGGTCGGTTACAAAGGAGGAGATATCCATATCCGTACTGCCTAGCTTGCCTTCCACGCCAAGTAGAGTCCCATCCGGACACGAGACGAAGTCTCCAATCTTGTATCTTCATAGTCCAACAGTCCGGCCAAAGGATATAGTCCGGCTGTCCAGAGACCCCTAATCCCAGACTCCCTCAGTATGGCTCGGGCGAATGTCCTGCCTGTCGTGCGAAACGACGAATAGGAGTTCCCTCACGAACGTTGCTATTGCTGCCCCCCGCATCATCCTATTGTGGATTTTTCCCAAGACAATGCAATCGAGATGAGAAACATCCAAGAATAAATTTGGGGAAAAGCCAGCGACAAATCCCGGAAGAAAACAAAAGAGCGAAGAAAATATGGCGAATAAAGTCCCAACATAATTATACATAGACTCATACATGAAAGATAAACAACATGACAGGTTCAACTACTCTCATACATGCAACGAAACATCATGACTCGTACGGCTACCTCCGTACATTATCTGGAAGACTACGAATACTCCGAGGTACTACCACTCTGCTGGTGCTGCGGTGTCCTCCCCTGAAGTGGAATCGGATCCTGAGCTGACGAGGTTAACGGAAACCTTCGGGTTACAGGTAACACGACGACGCAGCCTCAAGGGCTCTCCCTCAGGGGCAGGGGTAGGATGAAGCATCGGGGCTACAGGAGTAGTGAGAAGTGAAACCCACTCGGCAGGAGTACTGAGAGGGTTCATCGTCGAGGTGCCTGAGCTACTCGGGGGAGTAACCGGTGAAACAGGGGAGCTACAACTGGCTGGAATATACAGAGTAAATCCCAGAGAAGATGGAGTAGTGGCAGATCTAGTAGTGACCAAAGCAGTGGCTAAAGCAGTACGAGCACGAGTCAGCTCTCGAGCCAGCTCGTGGATCATAAGATAGCTAGCAGTGACATAACGAGCAAAGTGGCTAGCAACACTATCAGACTCCGGATCAATGATCTGGAAATGGACACGACCATTGTCGTGCAGAGAAGGGTAGTAAAAGAAACCTGGGTGGTTTTGCATTCGGACCTCGTTGTAGTGAAGCTCGACAAGGACCTCGAATGTAGCAAACTGGACAGCCTGAGAAGCGGTAGAGGCGTAACCGCTTCGAGAAGTATGAGTATAAGAGCCGGAATCGGAACTAGTGCATAGAGTAACCACTACATGATACTCATACACGGAATCAGCTAGATGCTCCCGGTACACACGATAGACTGGATCGTCTCCGAGGGGGTACAGCCGATGCCACATGTTGCGAAGGAGGTGCGATGACGTGTATGGCATCAGCTGCAACTGGCACGGATACGGCACTGGAGCCATCTACACTCACAACCATTAGCAGGTTAGCATAAAAATATAAATCAAGTGCATGCAATGCAACAACCAGCTACAATAGCTACCAGCACTCAACTTAAACTCATATCTAACGTCCAGTTAACACGTCGTAGTCTAGCGTGGTCTACAATTAGCGTGGCTCTGATACCAAGCGTTGTGGCATCCCGGCTCTGAGCGACCAGTTTACCATGCATTGCCAGCCCAGAGACCATGTCTTCTGGCAACACACAACATCTTGGTACAGAAAAAAACCGCTTTATTTATGCTAGCGGATCAGAGTTTATATTACAACAGATGTTGAGGCCGAGCAGCACGCACGGTGCGGATGAACAATATGTACATTATTTAGTGGACATAAAGGGGCCTCGATCATACAACTACACGGAAGCGGAACAACGTCGTAGCGGAAACTCCATAGCACAGGGACACCGATGTGGAGACGATCTAGACTCGAGCAGCGCTCCTTCCCAAGGCGACTTTCCTGAAATATGGCATGACACGCCAGGTCAGTACATTGAATGTACTTGCAAGCTCACACCAGGCATAATCATAATGACAAACAATATCATGATATTTAACCAATTAATAATGCAATAATGTTCCAACATGCTGTGCTCATGCGCTTGGGATAGACGTCCCTCAGGACCGACTTACCAATCGTGATCATTCTCGGATCACAAACAAACCACCATCATGGTCTTAACCATAGTAACTCATGATCCTTACGGCGATCACAACCAAACCACCATCGTGGTCTTGACCAGAGTAACTCGTGATCCTTACGGCGATCACAACCAAACCACCATCGTGGTCTTGACCATAGTAACCCGTGATCCTTACGATGATCACAAGCAAACCACCACCGTGGTCTTGACCAGAGTAACGCGTGATCCTTACGGTGATCACAACCAAACCACCATCGTGGTCTTGACTAGAGTAACTCGTGATCCTTATGGTGATCACAAGCACGACCCATATTGGGTCTCGAACATCTCGATGGCCTTTCCGCCATCATCATCAATGCAAAGTTCATACTTAGTGTGCAGGTTTATTAAACGTTGACTCATGGTGGTACCTAGTACGAGGTGTCCGTAATCGTGGACTCGGCTATCGATAGATTATATACTCTGCAGAGGTAGCACACTATACCCACACCACGGAACCCATGGCCTCGCACTCACATTCGGGTGGACCAACGGCATTCCGACAAAACCCTTCCATTGCCATGACACTCTCCTGGCCACTCTGACCCAATCCCCAACGGGCTAGTCCTGGGTGGCCCCGTGTCTACCAAAGACACAACGACCACCGTCGTGGCCAAAACGATCCCACTCGGGGACCCGGTACCATAATCTCAACAACGGGCACACAAGGTTATGCCTGCTTACCGGGCCAGGGTAAGCATGCCCATAAGCTTCCCTAGTTGGAGGCACCGACCAGAGGCATGTCAATGGACCGAATCAAGGCCTTCCCACAAGGGCAAATGTGGTTGCACTGGGAAAATCTCGATTCAGCGGCACCATGACCCAGTCAACGATATATTCAAGTTGAGTTATATTCAAGTTCAACTTAAAATGAAGATGGCCGGTGTCATAGCATGCCATGAAATGCAATACTACACATGCATCACATATTAACGAAAATGACTGATGTCAACCATATTCATACTAAGCATAAGCATCAACAACTTATATTACTTTCCTGGTCAGGGTAACTCTCACTTTAACAATATTTTTTGCAGCAAGCATTATCATTTTCTCATGCAAGAAAATAACTTCGATTAATTTCTCATATGCATAGCAAAGATTTTACTATCACCACAAGAAAATCCTATTCTCTTTGGCAACCAAGTTAGGTTCAAACATTTTGTAACTTAAGTAAAATGGCTAAACAAGCACTTAACATGATATTTTCTAGCAAATTTAACTATTTTATTTATGCAAGAAAATAACTTTAAGCAATTACTCATATGCATAAAAAATCATTTTATCATTACCATAATTAGATCTTAGCTTCTTTACCAACTAAGCTAGTTCCAAGGTTCTGTAAATCAAGCATAATACTAACACACACTTAACAGAATATGAATAACATAATAGTTACTTAATTGCATGGATCAATCATTTCATTCAAGTAAGAAAATCATCAATATTGAAATGGCACCATGAAAATGTTGTTGTGGCTTGCCTTAGTGCAGATGAGGTTCACAAGCCTTCTGGTGATCGTCAAGACAAGCCTCACCCTCTGAAAATAATTTTAAACACAAGAAGAAAATATCAAGAACTCTTTTGAAAATCACCAGAAATTCTAGACAGCTCAGAAAAATCTCATTTTTGGTGAGCTGCTAGATTTCTTAACAAAGAACATAATGCAAAAAGAATCAATTCATTTGGACTTATGGTTAAAGAGTTATAGCTGTTTGAAGCTCTCTGGAATTGAATTGAATTTTAATTTAGATAAACAGACTAGGGGGGCGACGTCGAAGGCGTAAAGCCTCAGGGCGCCACCACTCGTACCGCTTCGCGCGTGTACAGAGAGGCTGACTAGTGGTTCCCGCTAGTCAGGTGAGAAGGAGGGGAGAAGGAAACAGAGGGGGTCGCGGCTTCGCCGGAGCTCTTGCTGGCGACGAGGGCTCCTTGGCCAAAACAAGAGGGGGGGATCGAGAGAGGGGATGTAGGCACACCTGCCCGTACCAGTAGCGTAGCTAGGGCGGTCGGACATTGTCAGAATCGACCTCGCAAGCGGAGGCAGAGGGCGGTGGTCGCCGGAGATGAGGAAGACGGCGAGCAGAGGCAACTTCAGGGGCTCTAGGGGGACGAGATGGCTTCACCGGACAGAGGCGGAGGCCCTGGAAGGATCGCCCTGGCCTGGGAGGGGCTGGAGCTACTACATCGACCAGAGGGGATCGCCAACGAGCTCGAGCTCGAGGACGGCGGCCCGCGGCCTGCCCGACCGGGCTACGGTTTCCTACGCGCTTGTGGCGTGTGTGGGAGTGGTGGATGGTGCTCGAGGAGGCTGGGGGTGGCTCCATTTATAGGCGAGCGGAGAGGGGGTTTCGGGCTCCACTGGTGGACACCTGTCCACGGCGCCCGGCGACGAGCAGCGTCAGTGAGAGGGGGAGAAGGCGACGCAGCTCACGCGGCGACTCTTGGCGAACGGGGATGAGCACAGGAACGAGGAGAAGGCGACGAGCACAATGCGCACCGCACTGTTGGGTTGGCCGGACCGTGCCCGTGCTCGCTGCGGCGAGCTCCGGCGTCGGCGAGCGCCATGGGGAGTTAATGGCGTTGAGACGAGGATGGTGGCGAAGTTTGGCACGCTTAGGCAAGCGGGGAAGCGAGCACACGATCAAATAGAGGCTCGGGCGCGTCACAGAGCGCGTCGGCCGCATGCCTGGATGAACGTGGTCACCGCGTGAACTCTGACCTCATGCCGACCATTGTCCAAACTTCATGTATGGCATGTTGTTCGTGGTAGTTTTGAATCTTACCACGCTTTGGTTTGGCTCCAGATGTAGTAGAGAAGATTTTACACGCCAGGTAAGTTTCTGGTCAGTAACTTTGAGATGTTACTGAGGTCAAATGGCTGGGAGTTGGGGGTTGTGCTTATGAGGCTAGCCATCATCTACCAAGGTGATGGTGCACAAGAAAATTCAGGCACAATGGAGCAAGTAAAATGGTAGTTGATGTAGAAACCACCATTTCTATCCAGAACAGAAAATATTTTTTGTAGCAAAAATATTCCAAAAGTGATGAAATATTTTTGCTCAGGAAGGTGCCCTAGGGTTCAAAGAATATTTGGGAATTTTCTCTGATTTTTGTGGGCAAGAAAAATGAGGGTTGCTTTGGAGCTCATTGAACTAGCTAGGGTTTTAGAGAAGAAAAATGAATATTTTTCATTTAAGAAAAATATTCCCAAGATTATTTTGAGATGGATCAGAGGGGAATGATGATTAGAGAGGGTAATGATGCACTTGGGTGAAAGCCAAGGGTACCCAAGTGTTTAAGTCCATATGAAAAGATTCAAAAAACCCAACTTTCAAAATAAATCCAAATGAAAATCAGGCAAATAAGAGAGGGCAAAAATCAGGCTGTCACACCCCGCCCCTCAGGTCATGTATCTTCGCCGCGGATGGAAGACCTTCGGTCGCATCCATAGCCTGATGGCGGGGCTAGTTCTCTATTTCAAATTAATGGAGAATGGCCTGCTCTCCGTCAAGGTCTATGGAGACTCTGGGACTCGCCTGAAGTGCTGCGTGGAGAGCTCCTCCGACGATGAAGACTCTCCTCAAGTGAGAGTGATGAGGAGGACAACGACAGTGACAACGGGAGTGTCGAGCGGGGGCACGTCAACCTTGTCTCCGACTGACCGCGTCGCCCCTCCCTTCGCCATGCGCTCTGCCGAGGGCCTTCCTCGTCAAGCTCTCCATCGGCGCGTTCCCTATCCCTTCCTTTTTGCCTTTACCTGCCGCACCTAGGAGGAAAGGGGCAAGAACGGGGATCACGGGGCACTTATGTTTTCTAGTTGGTAAGCCTACGGGCACTTGTTAGATTTCAAAATTTGTAATACCCTTTCCCGTGTACCCATTCTGTATGAATTGTACTTGTTGGCAACGTATGAATGAAAGTAAGGGTGTTGCCGGGTTTTGTTTGCGCGTGGGCGAGGGCCACACCGAGGAATGCGTCCTCGTTATCTTAAGATAAACATGGTCTCCCGGTAACAGGTCCTTGCCATCCTCCTGCTCTAAGGCCCGACTATGCTCACACTCTTGGCAGAGGTAGCGGCCGAGTAGGATTAGGCCTTTCGCTCGCCCTTTTCCCACCGCACTACAACCAAGTTTCGGCCCAAAGTAGAGTTTTCGGGCATGGAACGGAGGGGCAAGATGGTACGAGAGCGAGCGAATCCTTATACGTTCAAGGTTCACACAGGCACACAGAGTGGGGGGAGAAAACCTTGTCTGACGTTGCAACCCCCGGCAACCTTGACCTGCCGTGGTTGGATCCTCGTGTCTGCAGCCCCCGGCAACCTTGGTTTGCCAGGGCCGGAGTGTCGGCCCATTCTTGCTCCTCCCAATAGCTCAGCAGAAATGTCCATGTACCCTACGAACCAAAAAGGACGGAAAGGAACAGAATAAATCACACTCGACCTCTATGCTAGGGGTTAGACGCTGTTAAGCACTATCAACCCTAACTAAGGGAGAGACTCAACCTAGCATGCATGCTATAACTAAGGGCGCTAGCGCTTCATTTATTTATGCTCAAGGTCTACGCTTGGCTTTGTACAAAGGGTTACATGCCTTGCCGGAAGGGCTCGTACAAAAGGTGCTTTGCCGGGGGGCCCGGCAACCGCGCCTTATGGGTAGAACTTGCGAAGATGTTCGGTGTTCCAGGAGTTGCTCACTGGAACACCATCTTCGGTCTCCAGGCGGACTGCGCCAGGCCTGGTGACTCATATTACTCGATAAGGGCCCTCCCACTTTGGCGTCAACTTGTTGGAATTCTTGGCCGACTGAACATGCCGAAGAACAAGGTCGCCTTCCTCAAAGCTTCGAGCATGAACCTTGCGGCTATGGTGGTGGCGCAAAGCTTGCTGGTAGCGCGCTGCTCGCACAGTCGCCCGAAGATGATCTTCCTCAAGGAGCGTCGTGTCATCTTGCTGCACCTGCTCTTGCTCAAGCTCATCATAAGCGAGCACTCGAGGTGACCCGTATGTGAGTTCCATGGGGAGAACTACTTCTGCCCCGTAAAGGAGGGAGAAGGGTGTCTGACCGGTGGCTCAATTTGGCGTTGTTCTGATCGACCAAATAACCGCTGGCAATTCATCAATCCAGTGTCGTCCGCACATGTGCAACCTGTCAAAGGTCCTTGTTCGGAGGCCTCGCAACACTTCAACATTTGCCTTTTCAGCCTAGCCGTTGCTTCATGGATGTGCAACAGAAGCAAAATAGACCTTGCTGCCGAGGTCCTGGATGTACTGCATGAAGGCGTGGCTCGTGAAATGTGTGCCATTGTCGGTGATGATCCTGTTTGGCACACCGAAATGGCAGACTAGCCCCTTGAAGAATTTGACGGCTGATTGTGCTGTCACTTTTCTCACTGTCTCCACCTCCGGCCACTTTGTGAACTTGTCAATCGCAACGTACAAGTACTCAAAGCCCCCGACAACACGGGGAAAGGGCCCAGTATGTTGAGCCCTCGGACCGAGAATGGCTAGGAGAGAGGGATTCTTTGGAGCGCTTGAGCTGGTTGATGAAGCTTCTTCGAACGGAACTGACACGCTTCACACTTGGTTACTAGTGTCGTTGCATCCTGGAGGGCGGTGGGCTAGAAGAAACCTTGCCGGAACTCCTTGCCGGCAAGGGCCCTTGACCCTATGTGGGACCTACATATGCCTCCGTATATCTCTGCCAAAAACCCTAGTCCTTCCTCTCGGGGAATGCACTTCAATTTCACACCGTTTGGTCTTTTTCTGTACAGGACGTCGTCGATGAACTGATACATGGCAGACCTACGGGCTACTTTCTCCGCTTCTTCCTGCTCCTCGGGGAGTTCCCCTGTTTGGAGGAATCAGACGGTATGTTGTTCCCATGCCGGAGCCCGAGGCTCGACGGCAAGGACTAGAGGCACTTCCTCGACCATGGGAGCAGCTGTCTCTACAGCCAGGACTTGACGCCCCGCCGGAGCCGGTTGCCCCACGGCTGGCTCAGTGCTCACGGCAACATCCTCACCGGTGGCTCCTGGGAGCTTGGTGGGAAATTACTTGCCGGGGCCTGATTTTCTTTGCTTGTTCCACTCTGTTAATGGTTCAACGGATGGTTGAGTCAGTCGAAGCACAAAAGTACCTGGTTCCACAGGTAGTTTGAAGGCAGCGCGCTTCGACAGGTAGTCGGCGATGTCGTTCTCCACTTGGGGAACATGCTCCGCCTGTATACCGCCAAATAAGGATGGCAATTTTATCCAGGGACATGGATATCCATGGATATCCGACCCGAATGGATAGGGTTTGGATATGCTTTCGTGTCCATGGGCGGCGCCCAAACCCGACCCGATTGTTCGTGGATAGGGCATGGATATAATCTTGCACCCATGGATATATCCAAACTCAACCCGATAGTATGACTTAATGGGGGGAAATCTGCTATCCCTGCCCCACGGTCATATGTCCCACAACAATTTTACACTTTTTTTAATCTAAAACATGCATAAGAAATTACACAATCCCCATGGTAACTTTTATTAGTTGACATTCAATCCCCTCTGTAACATACTCCAACACCCTTCCCTTATTTTTACCTCCTTAAATGACTCATCATTCTCATATGTTAGAAAAATACTAAATGATCTTAGGTTGTTAGTAGATGTTGATTTACCATAAGTGAAGTCTAACCTGCCACGAGGTGAAGAATGGAAGAGTTTATGTTAATATTGTGTGATGTCGTATTTATATGTCTCGAGAGGACCCAATGGATATCCAATGGGTATGGATATCCATCGGATTTGGACATGGACACAATTTTTCACCCATGGATTTTTTCATGGGCGGGTAAAGACTATCTTCATGGATATGGATATGGATTTGATATTGTTCAACCCGATCCAAACCCGACCCATTGCCATCCTTACCGCCAAAGCACTCCTCTAGCTTCCTCACCTCATCCACATATGCCTCCATCAACGGGCTTTGATAATCTTTGTTGACTTGTCTGACAACAAGCTGTGAATCACCCCTGACAATGAGCTTCTTGATCCCGAGGTCTGCCGCGATCCTGAGACCGGCAAGCAACCCCTCGTATTCAACAGTGTTGTTGGTGGACATCTCCCTAGGAAAGTGCATCTGGATTACATACTTGAGGTGCTCTCCGGTGGGTGCGACGAGCAGCACACCAGCACCGGCGCCATGCAGCAGGAAAGCCCCGTCAAAGTACATAATCCAGTTGTGACTTGCCTCCTTGTTGGGGAGGGTGGTCTCCTGGATCTCTTCATCTGGCGTCAAGGTCCACTCGGCAATGAACTCTGCCAAGACTCTTCTCTGGATTGTCAAAGTACTTTCAAACTTCAAACCAAAGCTTGACAGCTCCACAACCCACTCCACAATCCTCCCGGTTGCATTTGGTTATGCAATATCCGTTGCAACAGGAGGCGGGTGACGACGGTGATCTCGTGTGCCTGGAAGTAATGACGCAGCTTTCTCGAGGCCATAAGGAGGCCGAAGAGCAATTTTTTCACGCCGGAGTACCTTGACATAGCCCCCGCAAGAGGGAGCTGACAAAGTAAACCGGGTGCTGCATCATTTTCTTCTTCGGCAGCACTTCGTCTGGTTGCGGAGGCCCTGCCCCGCCAGCATCGGACCCTGCCAGGGGCCTTGCCTCTTCATCGACCTCCCTCTGCGCCACTAGTGTGGCACTGACCACTTGGTTCGTTGCCGCCAGGTATAGCAACAACGGTTCTTGGGGTTTGGGTGCAACCAGTATCGGTGTAGAAGAGAGGTATTTTTTCAAATCCTGCAGCGCTGCTTCGGCCTCTGGGGTCCATTCCATTGGGCCCACCTTTTTCAAGATTTTGAAAAAGGGAATGGCGCGCTCGACGACCTGGAGATGAATCTGCTCATGGCGGCAACGCACCCAGTGAGCCGACGCACGTCCTTGATCCGCTTGGGTGCCCTAATCTGCTCGATAGCCTTGATCTTGTCTAGATTTGCCTCGATCCCATGCTGTGACACAAAGAACCTGAGAAGTTTGCCAGACGGAACACCAAAAACACACTTCTCAAAGTTCAACTTGAGGTTGATCTTGCGCAGATTCGCAAACGTCTCTTCCAGATCTTGTACAAGGTTGCCCTATCTTTGGTTTTGACCACTATGTCATCCATATAAGCTTCCATATCTTTATGTAACTGGGGCTCAAAACCAATCTGGACCGCCCTTGCAAACGTCGAGACAACACTCTTCAACCCGAAAGGCATCCGTAAAAAGCAATACGTGCCACATGGGGTGATGAACGCTGTCTTCTCTTCGTCTTCTTTCGCCATGAAGATTTGGTGGTACCCCGAGTAGGCATCAAGGAATGATAGCAGGTCACACCCGGCCGTGGAGTCAACAATCTGGTCAATGCGCGGCAACGGGAAAGGGTCCTTGGGACAAGCCTTATTGACATCTGTGTAGTCAATACACAGCCTCCACTTCCCATTCACCTTGCGCACTACTACCGGATTGGCCAACCACGTGGATGGAGTACTCCTCTCACCAAACCTGCCGCTTCCAACTTCCTGATCTCTTCCGTGATGAACTCCTGTCGTTCCAAAGCTTGCTTCCTAACCTTCTGCTTGACGGGTCACGCATGAGGACAGACAACAAGATGGTGCTCAATCACCTCCCTGGGAACACCGGGGATGTCGGATGCTTGCCACGCAAACACGTCGACATTCGCCCGCCGGAAGGTGATGATCGCACTTTCCTATTTGCTGTCCAGGGTGGAGCTTATGGTGAAAGCCCCTCCCATGCCATCCTCCACGACAGACACCCTCTTGGTCTCTGGTGGTGCAGCTCTGGATTTCTTGCTCGTGCCGATGGAGCTCTCTGGCACATCCTCGACGGGAGCACAACTGTGACACCCCGATTCAATCGTGCACTAAACATACACGCAAACGTGTATAATCAAGATCAAGGACTCATGGGAAGATAGAACAACACAACTCTACAAATAAAATAAGTCATACAAGCATCATATTACAAGCCAGGGGCCTCGAGGGCTCGAATACAAGAGCTCAATCATAGACGAGTCAGCGGAAGCAACAATATCTGAGTACAGACATAAGTTAAACAAGTTTTCCTTAAGAAGGCTAGCACAAACTGGGGATACAGATCGAAAGAGGCGCAGGCCTCCTACCCGGGATCCTCCTAAACTACTCCTGGTCGTCGTCAGTGGCCTGAAGAGGTGCGCTTGCCTGAGTGGGTGCGAGAGTTCTTGCCGGTCTTCTTCCCTACCGGGGCTCCAGCGGCAGGAGCGAGTGCCTTGGCAGCAGTCGCTGCAACTGCTTCCCGGTAGAGTTGGTCGGCGTAGATTAGTGCATCCTTCCTGTCGGAGGGGACGGTGATGATGGTCATCGGCCCCGGCATCTTCAGCGTGTTGTAGGCGTAATGCGACGCCGCCATAAACTTGGCCAGTGCCGGGCGACCGAGAATCCCGTTGTAGGGCAAGGGGATCTCGGCTACATCAAAAACAATCCTCTTCGTCCTGTAGTTTAACTCGCCTCCAAACGTCACGGGCAACATGACCTTACCCTTCGACCGGCTCCTCCCGGGGTTGACCCCTTGAAACGTTCCCGTCTCTTCGAGGTCTCCATCAGGAATCTGCAGCCTTTTGATCACAACAGGCAAGATCAAGTTCAGACCGGCCCCCACTGTCAACTACCATCTTCCTCACCTTGAGGTTGCGTATTGTTGGCGATACCTACAACGGCAAACACCCAACCACAGTCGTGCGGTCAGGGTGGTCCTCGGCGTCGAAAATGATAGGCGTGCTGGACCATTTCAGTGGCCTCTGAGCATCGAGGGATGGTTCCGTTGCTGTAATCTCACGTGCCCACTGCTTGAGTTGGCGGTGAGAAGTGTGCAACGAGGTGCCACCGTCGACGCACATGGCCTCTGTAGCCTTCTGGAATTCATGCTCGCCAGACTCATCATCCTCGTCATGATCATCGTCTTCTTGCTTCTCGTGCGGCCCCGGGCGAGCCTCTCTTGCTGATTATCCTTCCCACGGCGGCCTCCTTGGCTGCCACCCTTCTTGCCAGACCCCTCTGCACCACCCTGGCCCTTCTCCTTGTCCCGCCTCTCATACTCGGCTTTTTGCTTCTCAGCAACCAGCTTGACTTGCCGGCAGTTCTGGAGGTCGTGGCCCTTGGTGCAGTGGATCTTGCAATATTGCTTGTCGGCGGCCGCCAAGGCTCGACAAGCGGCGCACCCGGCAATTTCCTTGCCGGGGCCGTCTGCCTTGGCCTTATTGGCAGCGCCGGCGTCCTTGGATCCCTCAACGGCAAGCACGGTCTTGCCCTTGCGCTTCCTATTGTGGCACTGGCCCTTTTTCATCGGGGTGGCCTCGTCTTTGTCTGTGGAGTCAGTTTTCGCGCCGGCGTCCTTGCCGGGGTACTTCCTCCCCTCTTTCGCTCGAGCGCACCTATTGGCCAGAACATAAAGTTCGGCCACATCCTTGACCTTGTTCATCGCTAGCTCTTCATGCATCTTGCGGTTGTGCACATTCTGATGGAATGCGCTGATCACTACGGCGGGATGAATGTTTGGGATGTTGTATTGCACCCGGCTGAACCTCTGTATGTACTTGCGCAGGGTTTCACCTTCCTTCTGGGGGATGATATGCAAATCGCTTGCCTGGCCATGAGCTTGGTGGCCTCCGGTAAAGGCGCCAACGAACTCATGGCACAAGTTCGACCAAGAAGAAATGGAATCCACCAGCAAGTGCATCAGCCATGATATGACATTGGGTTTGAGCGCTAGCGGGGAGTAATTGGCAAGCACCTTGTCGTCGCGGGCTCCAGTAGCTTGCATCGCGATGGTGTAGATGCTGAGGAACTCTGACGGGTGGGTCTTGCCATTGTACTTCTCGCCAACGTCTGGCTTGAATGTGCGGTGGGAGGGCCACTGGAACTGCCACAACTCACGGGTAAAGGCCAGGCAACCCACCTCGTAGGGTAGGTCGCCAGAGCCCCCCGGTGCTGGGTGGTCCATAGTGGGCCCCGCCCGCCTATCTGACTGGTGGCGCGCATCGCGCCGGCGTTCGATGGTGGTTCGCGCGTCTTCACGGGCTCGCTCCCGAAGAACTTGGCGCTAATCACGGTGGGTCCGTGGGTCGGACGACGCTATGGAAACGTTATCACAAGCGCCATCATGACGGACCGACACCCGTGGTGGCTGGCGTGGAGGAGGAGAGTGCACCGTGGTTGCAGTGCCCCCGATCCTTCCGCCACTAGCATGCGGTGGCTCGACGGAGCGCCGGCCAGAAGGCCCCGCCGGTCGTGGCTCATCTCTATTGGCAACGCCGACGAGGCTTTGGATGGTGGCTCTCCACTCATCGAGTTTCTTCGCAGCAGGAGGAAAATCGAGGAGTAACTGCGCGCGTGCCAAAGCTTCCGCTGGTGTGGGTGGTGGCGAAAGCTGCATGGACCATGATGCGCTCTAACTTCTAACCACGTTAGAAGGAGCTCTATCACGGCCCGGCGGCTGTACGTCGTTTTTTCCAGCACTTCGACGCGCATGCTGGCCTTCTACGTCCCGCGAATGATGCACATGACTCTTCCCACGACGGTGCCTAGGGTCGCCAGTGTGGCGACGATTCTCGTCGCGCACAACCTGGGAAGAGCACATCGGGGGCGCCGGCGTAGGCGCCTCGGAAGTCGCCGCGCCACCCGTGGGTGGCACGACGCCGCCCCTGGAGGGCCCCGCACCACCTGCGGGGCGCCTGGCTCCGTCTTTGGACTTGGTGGCGTGTGGCTCGTCGTCTTGCGCACGAACAACGTTGCTCGCCGGACTTTGGCTGCCAGAGCGGTGCGGGTGTTCGCGAGCCGCGCCTCGGTTTCCGTCCGCAACCGCCCCACCACTCGCCCGCACTGGTACGGGTCGTTCGGCTCCCGATGAGCCGATCGCCGTGATCATCTTCTTCTTGGGAGCCATGGCGATGAAGAACTGCTAAACTAACTGCTAGATCGGATTCTCACAACTGCGCGCCCCCTACCTGGCGCGCCAGAGATGTCGGTGGGAAATGACACCTATGGGGTCACTTGGATCCCTTCTACGGTTGGCCGGCGTGGGGTTGTGCGAAGAGCGGGTCTGGCGGTCAGCACACAAATCGTTTACCCAGGTTTGAGCCGCAGGGACGCGTAAAACCCTAGTCCTTCTTGTATGTGTATTGAGGTGTTCTTGTGTTCTTGAACTAGATGCAGTGGCTCTCTAGTCCAAAAGATCCGAATCCCTCTCCAGTATGCCTCGGGCCTCCTTTTATAGACAAAAAGGGGTAGCCACAGTGGCACACAGGAGGTGGAAAAGTGTACAGGGGCTGAGTCTATCGCCTAGCATCGTCAGAAAAACGCATTTAATGCGCTGCCGACATGCCCCTCTTGCATTATTGGGGACGGCAAAGAAGCTCGTCCCAGCTGTCGTCGCCTCACCTGGCTCCGATGCGCGTCCAAGCTTATGAAGCATCGTAGAGCCACATTGGCTGGCCGCTAGGCTGGCGCGGTGGTGGTGCCTTGGCGGACGCGGGCACGGCTGCGGCCCCGCGGGCGTCCTCGGCAAGGGTCTTGCCAAGGTCCCGGCAAGGGTCTCGCTGCGGCACCCGGTTGTCCCCGGCAAGGGTCTTGCCGGGGGTCTCGTGGACCTCCTCGGCAAGGATCTCGCCAAGGGTCGTCGTCTTCTGGTTTCCATCTGATCTTGTGTGTCTATGATCTCTACAAAGATCTGCATGCCACCAAGGAGGTGCCTCCCGATCCTTGGTTCCAATATGGCATGGGGACCCCTTGGGCTCAAGGGTGGTACGCTCTGTTGGCATCAGGTAAGTTGCCCCGGCAAGGATCCTGCCGAGGCTGTGGAAGCCACCCCGGCAAGAGTCTTTCCGGGGGAGTCCACCTTGCCCTCTTCCTCTCTTCGCGCCTCTGGCCTTGGCGTTGCTCCGGCATCCCTCCCCTGCCCTGCTTAGTGTGGCCGTGGGCGTGGCTCAGACTACCCGTGCACAAGTTAAGGGGTGCAAAAGGAGAGACCCTACTTTTGTTCACCGACAACATCCATTTGCCAAATTTCATGATCATAAAATGCGGCAATTGCTAACATGATTCAGACAGACTTAAGCATCGCTATAGGTGAGAAGGTCTCATCATAGTCAACTCCTTGAACTTGTCGAAAACCTTTTGCAACAAGTAGAGCTTTGTAGGCTGTAACATTACCGTCAGCATTAGTCTTCTTCTTGTAGATCCATTTATTCTCTATTGCTTGCCGATCATCAGGAAAGTCAACCAAAGTCCATACTTTGTTCTAATACATGGATGCCACCTTAGATTTCATGGCCTCAAGCCATTTCACGGAATCTAGGCTTATCATCGCTTCCTCATAGTTCGTAGGTTCATCCTGGTCAAGTAACATGACCTCCAGAACAGGATTACCGTACCACTCTGGTGTGGAACGTACTCTGGTTGACCTACGAGGTTCGGTAGTTACTTGATCTGAAGTTTCATGATCATCATCATTAACTTCCTCAGTAATTGGTGTAGGCATCACTGGAACTGATTTCTGTGATGAACTACTTTCTAATTCGGGAGAAGGTACAATTACCTCATCAAGTTCTACTTTCCTCCCACTCACTTCTTTCAAGAGAAACTCCTTCTCTATAAAGGATCCATTCTTAGCAAAAAGATTTTGCCTTCGGATTTGTGATAGAAGGTATACCCAACAGTTTCTTTTGGGTATCCTATGAAGATGCACTTCTTTGATTTGGGTTTGAGCTTATCAGGCTGAAACTTTTTCACATAAGCATCGCAACCCCAAACTTTAAGAAACTACAGCTTTGGTTTTTTGCCAAACCATAGTTCATACGATATCGTCTCAACGGATTTAGACGGTGCCCTATTAAACGTGAATACAGCTTTATCTAATGCATAATCCCAAAATGATAGTGGTAAATCGGTAAGAGACATCATAGATCGCACCATATCTAATAAAGTATGGTTACGACGTTCGGACACACCATTACGCTGTGGTGTTCCAGGTGGCGTGAGTTGCGAAACTATTCCACATTGTTTCAAATGAAGGCCAAACTCATAACTCAAATATTCGCCTCCGTGATCAGATCATAGAAACTTTATTTTCTTGTTACGACGACTCTCCACTTTACTCTGAAATTCTTTGAACTCTTCAAATGTTTCAGACTTATGTTTCATTAAGTAGATATACCCATATATGCTCAAATCATCTGTGAGGTCAGAAAATAACGATACCCGTCGTGAGCCTCAACATTCATCGGACCGCATACATCAGTACATATTATTTCCAATAAGTCAGTTGCTCGCTCCATTGTTCCGGAGAATGGAGTCTTAGTCATGGCCCACGAGGCATGGTTCTCAAGCATCGAATGATTCATAATCAAGTGATTCTAAAAGTCCATCCACATGGAGTTTCTTCATGCGCTTTACACCAATATGACCTAAACGTCAGTGCCACAAGTATGTTGCACTATCATTATCAACTTTGCATCTTTTGGCATCAATGTTATGAATATGTGTATCACTATGATCGAGATTCAATGAACCATTTATATTAAGTGTATGACCATAGAAGGTTTTATTCATGTAAACATAACAAAAATTATTCTTTGACTTAACTGAATAACCGTATTACAATAAACATGATCCAATCATATTCATGCTCAATGCAAACACCAAATAACATTTATTTTAGGTTCAACACTAAAAGGTAAAAGGAGTGTGAGATGGTAATCTTATCAACCTTGGAATCATTTCCAATACACATCGTCACCTTGCCCTTAACTAGTCTCTGTGCATTATTGCAACTCCTATTTCAAGTTTCTAATCTTAGCAACTGAACCGGTATCAAATACCCTGGGGTTACTATGAACACTAGTAAAGTAAACATCAATAACATGTATATAAAATATACTTTTGTTCACTTGGCCATCCTTCTTATCCGCCAAGTATTTGGGGTGGTTCCGGTTCCAGTGACCATTCCCTTTGCAGTAGAAGCACTGAGTTTCAGGCTTAGGTCTAGCTTTGGGCTTCTTCACGGGAGTGGCAACTTGCTTGCCATTCTTCTTGAAGTTCCCTTTCTTTCCCTTGCTCTTTTACTTGAAACTACTGGTCTTGTCAACCATCAACACTTGATGCTTTTTCTTGATTTCTACCTTCTCCAATTTCAACATCGCGAAGAGCTTGGGAGTCGTTTCCGTTATCCCTTGCACATTATAGTTCATCACAAAGTTCTAGTAACTTGGTGATAGTGACTAGAGAACTCTGTCAATCACTATCTTATCTGGAAAATTAACTCCCACTTGATTCAAGTGATCGTAGTACTCAGACATTCTGAGCACATGCTCACTAGCTGAGCTATTCTCCTCCATCTTGTAGGCAAAGTACTTGCCAGAGGTCTCATAGCTCTTAACACGGGCATGAGTCTGAAATACAAATTTTAGCTCTTGGAACATCGCATATGCTCCATGGAGTTCAAAACGTTTTTGAAGTCCTGGTTCTAAGCCGTAAAGTATGGCGCACTAAACGATCAAGTACTCATCATACCGAGCATGTCAAACGTTCATAACAACTGCATCAGCTCCTGCAACAGGTCTGTCACCTACCGGTGCATCAAGGACATAATTGTTCTATGCAGCAATGAGGATAATCCTCAGATCACGGACCCAGTCTGCATCGTTGCAACTATATATCATCTTTCAACTTAGTTTTCTCTAGGAACATATTAAAAATAAAACAGGAGAGCTATACGCGAGCTATTGATCTACAACATAGATATGCAAAAACTATCAGGACTAAGTTCATGATAAATTAAAGTTCAATTAATCATATTACTTAAGAACTCCCACTTAGATAGACATCCCTCTAGTCATCTAAATGATCACGTGATCCATATCAACTATACCATGTCCGATCATCACGTGAGATGGAGTAGTTTTCAATGGTGAACATCACTATGTTGATCAGATCTACTATATGATTCACGTTCAACCTTTCGGTCTCAGTGTTTCGAGGCCATATCTACATATGCTAGGCTCGTCAAATTTAACCCGAGTATTCTGCACGTGCAAAACTGGCTTGCACCCGTTGTATGTGAACGTAGAGCTTATCACACCCAATCATCACGTGGTGTCTCGGCACGACGAACTGTAGCAACGGTGCATACTCAGGGAGAACACTTGTACCTTGAAATTTAGTGAGGGATCATCTTATAATGCTACCATCGTACTAAGCAAAATAAGATGCATAAAGGATAAACATCACATGCAATCAAAATATGTGACATGACATGGCCATCATCGTCTTGTGCCTTTGATCTCCATATCCTAAGCACCGTCATGATCTCCATCGTCACCGGCTTGACACCTTGATCTCCATCGTAGCATCGTTGCCGTCTCACCAACTATTGCACTTCTACAACTATCACTACCACTTAGTGATAAAGTAAAGAAATTACATGGCGATTGTATTTCATACAATAAAGCGACAACCATAAGGCTCCTGCCAGTTGCCGATAACTTTTACAAAACATGATCTTCTCATACAACAATTTATATCTCATCACGTCTTGACCATATCACATCACAACATGCCCTGCAAAAACAAGTTAGACGTCGTCTACTTTGTTGTTGCAAGTTTTACGTGGCTGCTACGGGCTTCTAGCAAGAATCGTTCTTACCTATGCATCAAAACCACAATGATTTTTTGTCAAGTGTGATGTTTTAACCTTCAACAAGGACCGACCGTAGTCAAACTCGATTAAACTAACATTGGAGAAACAGACACCCGCCAGCCACCTATATGTGAAGCACGTCGGTAGAACCAGTCTCATGAACGCGGTCATGTAATGTCGGTCTGGGCCGCTTCATCCAACAATACCGCCGAATCAAAGTAAGACGTTGGTGGTAAGCAATATGACTATTATCGCCCACAACTCTTTGTGTTCTACTTGTGCATATAACATCTACGCATAGACCTGGCTCGGATGTCACTGTTGAGGAACGCAGTATTTCAAAAAAAATTCCTACGATCACGCAAGATCTATCTTGGAGATGCATAGCAACGAGAGGGGAGAGTGTGTCCACGTACCCTCGTAGACCGAAAGCGGAAGCATTTAGTAACGCAGTTGATGTAGTCGAACGTCTTCACGATCCAACCGGTCCAAGTACCGAACATACGGGACCTCCGTATTCTGCACACGTTCAGCACGATGACGTCCCCGAGCTCTTGATCCAGTTGAGGACGAGGGAGAGTTCCGTCAGCACAACAGCATGGCGACGGTGATGATGAAGTTACCGGCGTAGGGCTTTACCTAAGCACTACAACGATATGACCGAGGTGGTATACTATGGAGGGGGGCACCGCACACGGCTAAGAGATGTCTGTTGTGCCTTTGGGGTGCCCCCCGCCTCCGTATATAAAGGGGGGAGGAGGAGGTGGACGACCAAAGGGGGCGCGCCATGAGGGGGGAGTCCTACTTGGACTGCTAGTCCAAGTAGGATTTTCCCTCCTCCTTCCTTCCACCGGGAGGGAAAAGGGGAAGGAAGAGAGAGTGAGAAGGAAAGAGGGGGGCCGGCCCCTCCCCTAGTCCAATTTGGTTTGGGCAAGGGGGGCGCCTCCCCACGTGTCCTTCCTCCTCTCCTCCAATATGGCCCAATAGGCCCAATACTTCCCCTGGGGGTTCCGGTAACCCCCCGGTACTCCGGTAAAATATCTGAATCACCTGAAACCATTCCGATGTCCGAATATAACCTTCCAATATATGAATCTTTACCACTCAACCATTTTGAGACTCCTAGTCATGTCCGTGATCTCATCCAGGACTTCGAACAAACTTTGGTCATCAAATCACATAACTCATAATACAAATCGTCATCGGACATTAAGCGTGCGGACCCTACGGGTTCGAGAACTATGTAGACATGACCGAGACACATCTCTGGTCAATAACCAATAGCGGAACCTGGATGCTCATATTGGCTCCTACATATTCTACGAAGATCTTTATCAGTCAAACCGGATAACAACATACATCATTCCCTTTGTCATCGGTATGTTACTTGCCCGAGATTCGATCGTTGGTATCATCATACCTAGTTCAATCTCGTTACCAGCAAGTCTCTTTACTCGTTCCGTAATGCATCATTCCGTAACTAACTTATTAGTCACATTTCTTGCAAGGCTTATAGTGATGTGCATTACCAAGAGGGCCCAGAGATACCTCTCTGATACACGGAGTGACAAATCCTAATCTCGATCTATGCCAACTCAACAAACACCATCGGAGACACCTGTAGAGCATCCTTATAATCACCCAGTTCCGTTGTGATGTTTGCTGGCACACAAGGTGTTGCTTTGGTATTTGGGAGTTGCATAATCTCATAGTCAGAGGAACATGTATAAGTCATGAAGAAAGCAATAGCAATAAAACTAAATGATCATTATGCAAAGCTAACGGGTGGGTCTTGTCCATCACATCATTCTTTAATGATGTGATCCCGTTCATCAAATGACAACACATGTCTATGGTCAGGAAACTTAACCATCTTTGATTAACGAGCTAGTCAAGTAGAGGCATACTAGGGACACTCTGTTTGTCTATGTATTCACACATGTACTAAGTTTCCGGTTAATACAATTCTAGCATGAATAATAACATTTATCTTGATATAAGGAAATATAAATAACAACTTTATTATTGCCTCTAGGGCATATTTCCTTCACTAATGAAGCACCTAAAGCTCTTAGTTCAAATGTTAATCGCATGAATTCTCTTCTTACTGTTTGCAACAAGAGACTTGATACCCTAAATAATAAAATTGCTTCATTCTATGAAATTAATGGGAAGAGTAAAGAACCTCCAGGCTTTGAGAAAAGCCCATTCAGGGTGGTGAAAACTAAAGATGGCAATACTTGAAACAATGCCTTACGCCTAGCTAGGGGCGTAAAACAATAGTGCTTGCTGGGAGGAACCCAATAATTATCTTAATTTTTTTGTTTTTTCTTTATGTTCTTGAGTGTTCACACAATTATTGCTACTACTATGATTATGTTTGTATGTTCTAATTAGTGTTTGTGCGAAATAAAGCCTTTGAGGTGATTTGGTTGATAGTTGACTTGATTATGTGAAAAAATAGAAACTTTTTCCCAGTGCTGGAATTATCATAATTCATTAGACCATGATAAAATTATGATTTTTCTACAAATGGTTGATATACAAATTTCCCATGTTGTCATAATTTTTCAGATTTTTTGGAGTGACAGAAGTATAATGTTTGTTCAGATCATTACAAACTGTTCTGTTTTAGATAGATTCTGTTTTCTATTGCATAGTTTGCTTGTTGTAATGATGCTATGGATTAATTATATCGGGAGGTATAAGTCACCGAGAATTTAGAATAAAATAAGTATTATGCAAGAATAAAATATGAACGGGTTAACATTAGTACCTAAAGTTTATCATTTTCTTATTATACTGACATATCTCACGAGGTTTCTGTTGAGTTTTGTGTGCTGATGTTTTCAAGTTTTGGGTGAGATCACGATGGATGAAGGAATAATGAGTGGTAAGAGCCTAAACTTGGGGATGCCCAAGGCACCCCAAGGTAATATTCAAGGAGACCCAAGTGTCTAAGCTTGGGGGTGCCCCAGATGGCATCCCCTCTTTCATCTACTATCTATCAGTATACTACTTGGAGCTATATTTTTCTTCATCACATGATATGAATTTTGCTTGGAGCGTCTTGTATTATAGTAGTCTTTGCTTTGCTTGGTTTTTAGTTTTCCATAATAATTGTTTGCTACGCACACCTTTTAAGAGGGACACACATTCATTTGTGATTGGTTAGAAAACTCTATGTAGTTCACTTATATCTTTGAAGCTAGGCAGTTGCTCTAGTCTTTCACTTATATCTTTTAGAGCACAGCAGTGGTTATATTGTAGAGAAATATTTGCACTCTCATGCTTCACTTATATCTTTTTAAGAGTCTAATAAATAGTAATGGCAATATGCACGTGTTATGAAATTGGTCCTGATGTGATAGGTATTCAACGGGGATATAGTAAAAACTTTCATGTAGATCACCGAGTGTGATAAGTTTGATTCCTTGCAATAGTTTTGCGATATTAATATGGTAATATATATTTGGGGGTACTAGTGAATGATTGTGGTTAGTAACAATATTGGTGTTAAGGTTTGTGATTCCTGAAGCATGCACGTATAGTCTCTAATTATGTGATGAAGTTGGAGCATGATTTATTATCGAGCGTCTACCTTATGAGTGGTGGTCAGGGACGAGCGATGGTCTTTTCCTACCAATATATCCCCCTAGGGGCATGTGAGTAGTACTTCAATTCAAGGACTCATAAAATTCACAATAAGTATGTGAGTTCTTCATGACTAATGTGAATCCATGGATTATACACACTCTTACCTTTTCGCCATTTGATAGCCTCTTCAGTACTGTGCATTGCCCTTTCTCACCTCGAGAGTCAGTGCAAACTTCACTAGTGCATCCAAACCCTGTGATATGGTACGCTCTATCACACATAAACCTCCATCTTCCTCAAAACAGCCACCATACATACCTATTATGGCATTTCCATAGCCATTCCGAGATATATTTCCATGCAACTTCCACCATTCCGTTTTCATGACATACACATTCATTGTCATATTGCTTTCCATGATCATATATCTGACATAGTATCTGTGGCTCAGCCACCGTTCATCATTATTATAGATGTTATGCTATCATCATTCCATATCTTGGTACACTGCCAGAGGCATACATATAGAGTCATATTATTCTAGTTACCGAGTTGTAATATCGAGTTGTAAGTAAATAAAAGTGTGATGATCATCATTATTAGAGCATTATCCCAGTGAGGAAAGGATGATGGAGACTATGATTCCCCCACAAGTCGGGATGAGAATGCGTACAGGAAAAAGAGGCCAAAAAGATCCCAACAAAAAAACAAGAGAAAAAGAGAGAAGGGGCGACGTTACTATCCTTTTCCACACTTGTGCTTCAAAGTACCACCATGTTTTTCATATAGAGAGTCTCCTATCTTTTCACTTTCATATACTAGTAGGAATTTAATATTATAGAACTTGGCTTGTATATTCTGATGATGGGTTTCCTCAAATGCCCAAGGTCTTCATGAGCAAGCAAGTTGGATGCACACCCACTTAGTTTTTAATTGAGTTTTCATACACTTGTATATCTTAGTGCATCTGTTGCATGGCAATCCCTACTCCTCGTATTGACATCAATTGATGGACATCTCCATAGCCCGTTGATTAGCCACGTTGGTGCGAGATTACCTTCCTTTTTGACTTCTCCTTATTAATTTCTGACACCGCATTATTTTCCACCCATAGTGCTATGTCCATGGCCACGCTCTGCTACTTCTTGATCTTGCGTTGGTTTTTCCCTTGAAGAGTAAAGGGTGATGCAGCAAAGTAGGGAAAAGTATTTCCCTTGGTTGAGAACCAAGGTATCAATCCAGTAGGAGGAACACATAAGTCTCCAATACTTGCACCTACACAAACAAACAAATACTTGCACCCAACGCGATAAAGGGGTTGTCAATCCCTTCATGGTTACTTGCAAGGATGAGATCTGATACTGATAGATATAAAAGATAAGTAGAAGTGCAAAATAAATTAAAAGTAAATAAATTGCAGCAAGGTATTTTTTATGTTTTTGATTTTATAGATCTGAAAATAATATGATAAAACGTAGACCCGGGGGCCATAGTTTTCACTAGAGGCTTCTCTCTCAAAAGAAAGCATACGGTAGGTAAACAAATTACTGTTTAATAATTGATAGAAAAGTGCATAGTTATGACGTTATCCAAGGCAATGATCATGTATATAGGCATCACGTCCGAGACAAGTAGACCGATTCCTGCATGCATCTACTAGTATTACTCCACACATCGACCGCTATCCAGCATGCATCTAGTGCATTGAGCTAACAAGAACAGAGTAAAACCTTAAGCAAGATGACATGATGTAGAGGGATAGATCCAATCAATATGAACAAACCCCATCTTTTTATCCTTAATGGCAACAATACAAACATGTGTCATGTCCCCTTCTGTCACTAGGATTGAGCGTCGAAAGATCGAACCCATTACAAAGCACCTCTCCAATTGCAAGAAAAATCAATCTGGATGGCCAGACCAAATCAATAGATCAGAGAGAAATACAGAGCTATATAAATCATGCATAAAAGAGTTCAGAGAATACTCAAACAATATTCATAGATAATCTGATCATAAACCCACAATTCATCGGATCTCAACAAGCACAACTCGAAAGAAGATTACATCGAATAGATCTCCAAGAACATTGTATGGAAGATCAAAGAGAGAGAAGAAGCCATCTAGCTACTAGCTATAGACCTGTAGGTCTGTGGTAAACTACTCACACATCATCGAAAGGGCAGCAATGTTGATGTAGAAGCCCTCCGTGATTAAGTTCCCCTCCAACAGAGTATCGGAAAAGGTCCCCAGATGGGATCTCACGAAGACAGAAACTTGAGACGGTGGAAAAGTATTTTTGGTCTGCCCTCTGGTCTACAGGGAATATTTGGGTATTTATAGAAGAATAATTAGGGTTGGAAGTGCTATGGGGGGCCCACAAGCCTGGAGGGCGCGCCCCTGAGCTTGTGGCCACCTTGTGGCTCTTCTGGTCTACTCTCGAAGCTTCCAGGGTGTCTTGTGGTCCAAGAAAAATCATCAAAAAGTTTTGTTCCATTTGAAATCCGTTTGGTATTGATTTTCCGTAAAGGAAAAACAAGGAAAAAATAACAACTTGCACTGGGCACTAGGTTAATAGGTTAGTCCCAAAAATGATATAAAATAGCACAATAATGCATATAAAACATCCAAGATGGATAATATAATAGCATGGAACAATAAAAAAATTATAGATACGTTTTAGACATATCAAGCATCCCCAAGGTTAATTTCCGCTTGTCCTCGAGTAGGTAAATGATAAAAACATATTTTTTACGTGGAATGCTACCCAACATGTTTATCATGTAATGTTTCTTTATGTGGCATGGATATTCAGATCTGTAAGATTCAAAACAAAAGTTTAATATTGATATAAAACAATAATACTTCAATCATACTAAAAAGCAAGCATATCTTTTCAAATTATCATGGCTAAAGAAAGTTATGCCTATAAAATGATATAGTCTTGTCATGCTCCATCTACTTAACATAAAGTATTTATCATGCACAACCCCGGTGTTAGCCAAGCAATTGGTTCATACTTTTTAACGCGCTTCAGCTTTTGCAACTCGCATGCAATACATGAGCGTAAGCCATGGATATAGCACTATGGGTGGAATGGAATATGATGTTGGAGGTTGTGTGGAGTAGACAAAAGAGAAGAAAGACTCACATTGACGAGGCTAATCAATGTGCTATGAAGATGCCCATCAATTGACATCAATGCAAGGAGTAGGGATTGCCATGCAATGGATGCACCAGAGCTATAAGTGTATGAAAGCTAAAAAGAAAACTAAGTGGGTGTGCATCCAACTTGCTTGCTCATGAAGATCTCGGGTATTTGAGGAAGCCCATCATTGGAATATACAAGCCAAGTTCTATAGTGAAAAATTCCACTAGTAATGTATGGAAGTGATAAAATAGGAGACTCTCTATCACGAAGAACATGGTGCTACCTTGAAGCACAAGTGTGGAAAAGGACAGTAACATTGTCCCTTCTCTCTTTTTCTCTCATTTTTTCTTTCTCTTTTTTTCTCTTTTTTGTTTGGTCAGTTTGGCCTCTTTTTTTGTTGTGCTCATTTAGCCTCTTTGTTTTATTTTTATTCCTTGGATGGGACAATTCTCTAATTATGATCATCATCACACTTTTATTTACTTACAACTCAAAATAAAATTACAACTCAATACTAGAACAAAAATACGACTCTATATGAATGCCTCCGGCGGTGTACCGGGATAGAGTGACATGTATACAAAATACAGATTATGGCGGAGCCATAAATACTATGTCAACTATATGATCATGCAAAGCAATATGACAATGAAGGTGTATGTCATAACGGAATGATGGAAGTTGCATGGTAGTATATCTCAGAATGGCTATGGAAATGCCATAATAGGTAGGTATGGTGGCTGTTTTGAGGAAGATATGAGGAGGCTTATGTGTGATAGAGCGTATCATATCACTGGGTTTGGATGCACCGGCGAAGTTTGCACCACAACTTGAGGTGAGAAGGGGCAATGCACCGTACCAAAGAGGCTAGCAAATTGCAGAAATGTAAGAGTGCATATAATCTATCGACTCACGTTAGTCATAAGAACTCACATACTTATTCCAAAAGTTTTATTAGCCCTTGAAGCAAAGTACTACTATGCATGCTCCTAGGGGGGAGGTTGGTAGGAGTTAACCATCGCGCACCCCCGACCTCTACGCAAAGGAAGACAATCAATAATAAATCATGCTCCAATTTCATAGCATAACGAGAGAGCATACATGCATGCTTCGGGAATCACAAACCTTAACATAAATATTCTTACTAAACAACAATTACTCACTAGTATGACTCGAATATCACCCTCTTTATATCTCAAAACAAATGCAAGGAATCAAACTTCTCATATATTCAATGATCTTCATGAAAGTTTTTATTATATCCCTCTTGAATATCCATCATATTAGGACTAAATTCATGACCTAAGCAAATTGCCATACTATTTATAAGACTCTCAAAATAATATAAGTGAATCATGAGAGTTCATCAATTTCTTTAAAATGTAATCATCATTGTGCTCGAAAATATATAAGTGAAGCACTACAACAACTACCTAGCCCAAAAGATATAAGTGAAGCTCAAAGAGTGTTCTAATAAATTCACGATTAATGTGTGTCCCTCTCAAAAAGGTGTGTCCAGCAAGGACGATTGTGGAAAACTAAAAAGCAAATAAAGTAAAGACTCATACAATACACGACGCTCCAAGCAAAACACATATGATGTAGTGAATAAAAATATAGCCTCAAGTAATTTACCGATAGATTGTAGACAAAAGAGGGGATGCCATCCGGGGCATCCCCAAGCTTAGACACTTGGTTGTCCTTAAATATTACCTTGGGGTGCCATGGGCATCCCCAAGCTTAGGCTCTTGCCACTACTTATTCCTTAGCCCATCAAAACTTCACTCAAAACTTGAAAACTTCACAACCCAAAACTCAACACAAAACTCGTGAGTTATGTTAGTATAATAAAGCAAATCACCACCTTTAGGTACTATTGTAAACTCCTTCCAATTTTATATTGGAATTATATCTACTGCATTCTAACTTCACCATGGTTCATACCCCCGATACAACCCATAGATTCATCAGAACAAGAGAACAACACAATGAAAACAATATCTGTCAAAAACATAACAATTTATAGTAATCTGGACATTAGCCATACTTCTGCAACTCCAAAAATTCTGAAAAATAGGAAAACGTGGTAAATTTGTATATCAATCTTGTGTAAAAAATCCAGAATTTTATCATGCTCTAGCAAATTATAAAAATTCTGCTACTGGACACAAAATTTTCTATTTTTCACAAAATCAAATCAACAATCTTCCAAATCATCCCAAAGGTCTTGGCACAAACACTAATTTAAAACACAAGAACACCATCATAACATAAGTATGATGGTGATCAACAACGTGTTTAGCATCAGGTTCCATATTAATTTTGTGCTGACAAAGAGTGAGACTAATGCCCTTTAAATCATCAAGAGTATACCCAATAGCAGCTTGGTGCTTCTTCAGAACCTTCAATAATCTTTCTTCTTCATGTTCTAAAAGGTTAGCACTAATAATAATAGGATATATCTTTTTCTCATCAAGATAAGCATATTTCAAAGTGTATGGTAATTGTTTTAATTCAAACACGGGATCACCTTTAGGTGGAGGAGGACCTCCTAGAGTTTCAATAGGAAAATTGTGTTTAAGCAGAGGACGTTGTTCAAAGAAAATCTTATCTATTTTATTTCTTTCATGCAAATGCATATCATTTTCATGGTCTAGCAAATATTGTTCTAGTGGATCAATAGAAGGCACACCAATAGAAGCAAGACCAATTATTTCATCCTTACCAGGCAATTCTTTCTTATGATGCTTTCTACTAAACTTACAAAAATTAAACTCATGAGACTCATTACCAAAACTAACACCAACAGTTTGTTTTTCACAATCTATTTTAGCATTAACGGTGTTCAAGAAGGGTCTACCAAAGATAATGGGACAAAAGTCATCTTGTGGGGAACCAAGAACAAGAAAATCAGTAGGATACTTTATTTTCCCACACAAGACCTCAACATCTCTAACAATCCCAAGTTGTGTGATGGTGTCTCTATTCGAAAGTTTAATAGTAACATCTATGTCTTCTATTTTAGCGGGTGCTATGTCATTCATAATTTCTTAATATAAGGTAAATGGAATAGCACTCACGCTAGCACCTATGTCACATAAACCATGATAACAGTGATCTCCTATTTTAACTGAGACAAAAGGCATGCCAACAACAGGTCTATTTTTATCTTTTTCATCGGGTTTAGCAAGTCTAGCAGCTTCATCACAAAAGTAAATAACATGCCCATCTAAATTTTCAACCAGGAGATCTTTAACCATACCAACACTAGGTTCTACTTTGATTTGTTCAGCTGGTTTAGGTGTTCTAATATAACTTTTATTGACCATAGTTGAAACTTTAGCATGTTCCTTTATCCTAATAGGGAAAGGTGCTTTTTCAATATAAGTAGTAGGAACAACTGGAGCAACATTATAAAACATAGTTTCATATTTAGCTATTACCGGTTCTTTAATTTTTTCTTTAATAGGTGGGTGATATTTAAACCACTTCTCTTTAGGGAGATCAACATGAGGAGGCTACTATCTCAGAGTCAAGTCCATATTTAGTGCTAAACTTTTGAAAAGCATTGGTATTCATCAAAGATCTAACACAATCATACTTAATCTTAATACCTGACTCTTTACCTTTGTCGAGTTCCCAATCTGCAGCCAATAGAAGAAAGAGCCACAAGCAAGCCATAGCAGCATCCTTTTTCTTCACTTTCTTCAACAATGCGAACCTACCTCACTCCTCATCATAACTCAAATACAAATTCGAGTTCCAAATTGATATTTCCTCACGTAAGCAATAAAGCGTTTAATTCTTTCTAAAAGATCCCACTGTAAGTCAATAGTCTTCTTCATAAAGGAACCATCACAAGAAGTATCGAGCATGGATCGGTCATCATGAGAAAGCCGAGCATAAAAAATTTGAATGACAAATTCTCTTGAGAGCTCATGATTGGGGCATGAATATAACATTGACTTAAGCCTCCCCTAAGCTAGAGCAATACTTTCTCCTTCACGAGGCCAAAAATTATATATGTAATTCCGATCACGATGAACTAGATGCATACGATAATTTTTTGGGTGAAACTCCAATTTCAATCCATTGCAATTCCAAGATCCAATATCATCGCATAGCCTATACCATGCCAATGCTTTTCCCTTCAAAGATAAAGGGAAAACCTTCTCCTTAGCTTCATCTCTGGGTAAATCTGCAAGCTTAAACTATCCACAAATTTCATCCACATATATCAAGTGCATATAAGGATGTTCGGTTCCATCTCCTGCATAAGGATTAGCTAGCAGTTGTTCTATCATACCCGAAGGAATTTCATAACCAACATTTTCAGTAGGTGCATTAGGTTGAGGGGTAACTAATTGTGGTTCTGTTTGAGGTGAAGATACCCCGAACAAACCCCTCAAAGGATTGTTTTCCATAGTAATAGGTGACAATAAATTTCAGCACGTAATAATAATTTTTCCTTACCAAGTTCCACTTACCAAGAGCGCTTCAATCCCTGGAAACGGCGCCGGAAAAGATCCTTGATGGCCCACAAGTATAGGGGATCAATCGTAGTCCTTTCGATAAATAAGAGTGTCGAATCCAACAAGGAGCAGAAGGAAATGACAAGAGGTTTTCAACAAGGTATTCTCTGCAAGCACTGAAATTATAAGTAACGAGTAGTTTGATAGCAAGATAATAATGGTAAAAAAAGTGCAGCAAGGTAGCCCAATCCTTTTGAGGCAAAGGACATGCCAAAACAGTCTCTTATAATAAGCAAAGTGTTCTTGAGGGTAAACGGGAATTTCATCTAGTCACTTTCAACATGTTGGTTTGATTTGTGTTTGCTACTTTGATAATTTGATATGTGGGTGGACCGGTGCTTAGGTGTTGTTCTTAATTGAACAACCCTCCTACTTACGATTAACCCCCTCGCAATCATCCGCAACTATGAGAAAAGTATTAAGAATAAATTATAACCATAACATTAAACTTTTGGATCCAAATCAGCCCCCTACGGAATAGCGCATAAACTAGGGTTTAAGCTTCTATCAGTCTCGCAACCCATCATCTAATAACTACTCCACAATGCATTCCCTTAGGCCCAAATATGGTGAAGTGTCATGTAGTCGACATTCACATGACACCACTAAGGGAATCACAACATACATGCCATCAAAATATCGAATACATGTCAAGTTCACATGATTACTTGCAACAAGATTTCTCCCGTGACCTCAAGAACAAAAGTAACTACTCACAAATGATAACCATGCTCAAGATCAGAGGGTTATTAAATAGCATAATGGATGTGAAAATACAATCTTCTACCAAACAAACCATATACTAATCAACTACAAGATGTAATCAACACTACTAGTCACCCACAAGTACCAATCTATATTTCCGGTACAAAGATTGAACACAAGAGATGAACTAGGGTTTGAGGAGATGGTGTTGTTGAAGATGTTGATGCAGATTGCCCTTGTAAGTGCATCTAGTGCCCCTTAGTGATCTTGGTGTATTAAAGACTTATAGGTTAAGGGACTGATGCGTTTGTGAGTGTACACAGGTCTATAAGTCTATGAGGAGTTTGATATTTATAGAGAAAGTCGACCCCTAAAAATGAAGTTCTTCGACTAAAGACTTTGGATTTCTGAAGACTTTCTGAAGACTTTGAAAGTGAAGAAATTGTTGTGATCCTGAAGACTTGGTATTCATTCGAGGAACATGAAGCATGAAGACTTTTGTTTTTGTAGTTTCATTTTCTCTTTCTTGAGTCATAGGAAACACCGTACTATTAAAGGGGGTCGAGGAAATACTAAGGAAAAATTTCCAAGTGATGCTCAACTCAAATCCTATACCTATCAATCCCTTCGAGTGAAGCCATTGGAAATCTCATACACCTAAGTCAATTTCTTCAGTGACAGAGACAAAGTTCTTTTGGTCTCTGAGGAATTTGTTCTGAATGAGGAGTTAGGAATTCACCAGTGCGGATTGCCTACACAGTGAGGAACATGATAGCCATGAGGAATTTGATACTCAAAATTCCGACCGTTGTTGTGCTATGCGCCAGCTGTCCCAAAATATCTACCCACCTAACGGTCATATCATTGAAGGGCATTTATGTCTTATCATGTCGGGCTGCTCCCTAGGCTATAAATAGCCACCCCTACAACCACTAGCTGGTTGGCAGCTCCGAGAGAAACTAACACTTGTCACTTGAGAGCATCCCATCCTCCGAGGACTTTGAGCGAAAATCATCAAGTGAGGAAAACCCAAACCCAAACACCTACAAACCCAAAGTGATTGAGCATCACTGAAGAGATTGATCCTATGTGGATCCGACGCTTGTTACCTTTCAAGACTGTGCATCTTCCAGTCGGTAAGGCGTCATGGTCTAGAGCATCCAAGAGGAAATTGTGGATCGGTGAGTGACCGAGTCTGTGAAGGTTTGGAAGTCACCTGAAGACTTACCACGAGTGATTGGGCGAGGTCTATGTGACCTTAGCTCAAGGGGAATATGATGAGGACTAAGTGTCCTAAGCTGTGTGTTCAGGACTGGGTGTCCAGGACTGTGTGTCCTCAGGTTTAAATACCTAGCCGCCCTAACTAGACATACAACTGTCACATCAGTTGGAACTGGTCTACCAAATCATTGTCTTCACCAAGCTAACTGGTTTCAATTCCTCAACCCTTCTATTTCCTCATTTCTGTGTTGTGTGCTTGTTCATATCTGTTTGAAGACTTTGACTGAAGACTTTCTCAATTTCCTTAGTTCAATTTCTTCAGTCTGTTTGTCTTCATTTTGTTTTGTCCTGTGTTTACGCTTTCTGTACTCTGTGCTTGTTTTCATTTCATCATGAAGACCATGCTTATGTTCTGTTATGTTTACATCTGAGTACTTATTCCGCTGCAAGTAGTTCTTCACTCAGGAATTTCCTCACCCTGAAATTCCTCAGTGAAGAATTCATAAAAATCGCCTATTCACCCCCTCTAGTCGATATAACGCACTTTCAATTGGTATAAGAGCAAGGTACTCCCTTGTTCGGTGTGATTTTGGTTTAACCGCCTGGAGTTTTAGTTATGTTGACCACAGGAATGAAGACTGTGACATGCCCCATCTTTGACGGTCATGATTATCCCAAGTGGAAGGCCATGATGAAGAAGCGCCTCATGGCGATGAACAACGAACTCTAGACCGTCACCGAAATTGGTCTTACTGACCTATGCAAGATGGCGGAGGCTGATGATATTCTCAAGTACATGCTACTCAACCTCACAGCGAAGGATATCATCTGCCCCAGCTTGTCACAAAACCAGTTCAGGAACGTTATGCATCTCATCCATGCGAAACTCATCTGGGACCAACTCTCTGAGGTCTATGAAAGTCATCGATCTCACCATGAACCCTGGTTCGAGGACTTCATGGAATCACGCAAGGCTATGACTTTCAATCCAGAATCATCATCCTCTATACCATGCCTTATGGCAAAAGGTGCCAAGGTAACTGAATGCTACTTATCTGAGTCCAGTGATGATGAATCTGGTGATGAATTTGGACCCAGTTATGTCAAACTAGCTTCCTTTGCCACTAAACAACAAAGAGCTTTGGAAAAAGTTCAAAACATGCTAAATGAGAGCGACGATATGTTGGGTGAAGAAATGGATCGTTTCAAAGCTTTGGCTGAAGGTCTTCAGGGACTTCAGTCCAAGTTTGACAATCTTCAAGGTCATCATAACACTCTCATATCTGATCATGAGAAGCTTTCTTATGAAGTTCTTCAAAGAAAGCAAGATCTTGAGCAGTTAAGAGTGAGTTATGAAGATCTTCGGAAGGAGCGTGATTCATTACTTGCTCAAAAGATCAGCGCTACTCAGGATGAATTTTTTCCTCCATGTTTGAAGTGCATTGAACGTGAAACTACTAATTCTTCACCTGAATGCTCAAATACTTCCATTGCTGCAAATTCTTCAACTGTCTCTGCTATCACTAATTCCTCATCTGAGGACGTTGCTAGTATCACTAATGATGCAGGGATGAAGGAATTGTATATGACATGCATGTACAAAAGCCTCAAAGGGCATCAGGCTCTTTGTGACGTGCTTAAAAAGCAGATCCTCAACATGAACCCTAGGAAAGAGGGTATTGCCTTTGAGAGGAAACTCAATGCTGATGGGACCTACTAGAAACCTGAGCACTATCCCAAAACCTCATGGGTTGCTGCAAAGGGACCTTCAACGGATCCATCTACTTTATCTGGCTTTACATGTGAATCTTGATATTCTTCTGATGAGTCATTTGACTCCAATTATAAACTGTTCAAAAATCAGAATGGTGAAGTTTTTGCTAGATATGTTGGCACTAACTGCAGGAATGGTCCTCCTATGAAGAAAACCCGGGTTCCCAAAAGGTACCTTGAAAATCTTCAGGTGAATGTCATCATGACCCCACCTGTGAAGAATAGGAACCCCAGATCAAATTCTTCATATGGATCCAAGTCCTCATACGGACCAAACTCCTCACGAGGATCAAATTCCTCAAAAGGATCAAAGTCCTCATATGAGCATCATCGTGCTAACCCGTCTGTTTCGCAGGGAAGATCTAAGGATTATGGATATGTGCATTATTCTTCAACTCATTATGTTCATAAATCCTCAAAGAATTTCTCTGCTTATTCCTATGCTTACTCTAATCCCTCTTATGTGAAACGAAGTGGATTGGCATCTATGCCACCTTTCTATTATGGAGCTCGCAGAATGATGAACTCTTTGCCACCCCTTCAGATATGGGTGGTGAAGAAAAAGAACTAATCTGTTATGCAGGGTCAGGTCTCCAGACGAACTTAATCGTCTGAAGAATTTGTTTGAGACCTGAATATGCTTGAGAGGACGCAAGCTAATCATGAAGAAATGAACTCTCATTTCTCACATCCTCAAACTGTTCTATCTGTTCTATTGCTTGATGAAATTGATCTGATGAAATTGATATCATATTCTTCACTGATGAAGTATATGAGTTCATAAGTTGCACTAATTCATCTGCAGGATGATCAACCCAAAGCCACTGAGTGGGTCCTCGATAGTGGATGTACAAATCGCATGACTGGTGACATGAGCTTATTGATGGACTCTTCTTTATCTCCATCACATTTGAAGCATATCACCTATGCTGACAAAGGAAAAAGCAAGGTATTAGGTCTAGGTAAGGTTGCAATCTCAAAGGATCGACACATGGACACAGTCATGTTTGTCGAGTCCTTAGGGTTCAACCTCATGTCTGTCTCAATGCTTCGTGATCTTGCTATGGTTGTTGTATTTGGCAAGCATCGTTGTGTTGTGATCATGGAAGCTAACAATTCCAAAGTCTTCGAAGGCTTTAGGAGAGGAGATTTGTATATTGTTCATTTCTCTATAGGACCACAACCTGCTACATGTCTACTTGCAAAAGCTTTAGAAGGCTGGCTATGGCATCGACGACTTGGTCATGCTGGCATGAGGAATCTGCACACGCTCGTGAAGAAGAAGATGGCATTGGCATTGAGAATGTCAAATTCCTCATGGATCACTTATGCGGAGCCTGTGAAGCTGGAAAGATGACCAAGGCCAAGCATCCAGCGAAGACTATCATGACTACTACTCAACCATTTGAATTGCTTCACATGGATCTCTTTGGCCCTACCCACTATGCCACATTTACTAATGCTGCATACTTATATGGCTTTGTCATTGTTGATGATTATTCTCGATATACATGGGTGCATATCATCACTTACAAAACTGAAGTGCAGGAAGTCTTCAAACGATTTTTCTCGAGGGCTTCAACCAACTTTGGTGTGAAGATCAAGCACATCAGAAGTGATAATGGAACTGAGTTCAAGAACACTGGTCTTGATGACTATCTTGATGAACTTGGTATTACTCATGAGTTATCTGCTCCTTCTACTCCTCAGCAAAATGGCGTTGTGGAGCACAAGAACAGGACTCTTGTTGAGATGGCCCACACTATGCTTGATGAGTACAAGACGCCTCCTCGCTTCTAGCCTGAGGCAATTGATACTGCATGCCACATCATCAATAGGGTATATCTTCACAAGTTCTTCAAGAAAACTGCATATGAACTTCTCACTGACAAGAGACCCAATGTGAGTTATTTCAAAGTCTTCGGTGCTAAATGCTGGATTAGAGATCCTCATCACAATTCTAAATTTGCATCGAAAGCACATGAAGGTTTTATGCTTGGTTATGGTAAGGACTCGCACACCTACAGAGTTTGCAACAACTATCACCACAAAGTTGTTGAAACTGTAGATGTGCGGTTCGATGAGACTAATGGCTCGCAAAGAGAGTACCTACCTCCTGTGACAGATGAAATACCTCCTGAGGAATCTATTAAGTTCAAGGCTACTGAGGATGTCATTCCTACCGAAGAATCTGCTAAAGAAGTCATTCCAGAACATGAAGAACGTCATGTTGATGCACCTGAGGAAAATGGTCCTGAAGAAAATGCTGATCAAATTCCTCAACGACAACCCGCTCATCCTCGCATTGCAAATGAAGTGCAAATTGAGAAAATCATCAGTGACATCAACATTCCAGGTCCTCTCACACGCTCAAGAGCTTCACATTTATCTAACTTTTGTGGGCACTTTGCTTTTGTCTCTATCACATATCCCACTAAGGTAGATGAACCATTTCTAGAGCCTAAATGGATTCAAGCTATGCAAGAGGAATTACATCAATTCGAGCTCAACAACGTCTGGGAACTGGTCAAACGTCTAGATCCTCGCAAGCACAATATCATCGGCACAAAGTGGATCTACCTCAACAAGCAAGATGAAAATGGCCTTGTGGTGAGGAATAAGGCACGACTTGTAGTGCAAGGGTACACACAGGTTGAAGGAATTGACTTCGATGAAACGTTTGCACCTATTGCTAGACTTGAAGCTATTCGCATATTACTTGCTTATGCTAACCATCATGATATCATCTTATATCAAATGGGTGTGAAAAGTACATTCCTCAATGGTAAGCTTGAGCAAGAAGTATATGTTGCTCAACCCCCCAGGTTTTGAAGATCCAAAGCATCCTGACAAAGTCTTCAGACTCAATAAGGCCCTCTATGGCCTCAAGCAGGCCCCTCAGGCGTGGTATGATACTTTGAAGGAATTCCTCATGAAGAAAGGCTTCAAACCCGGTTCACTTGACCCAATTCTTTTCACTAAATCTTATGATGGTGAATTGTTTGTGTGCCAAATTTATGTTGATGATATCATTTCCGGCTGTACTAACCAACGTTACAGTGATGAATTTGCCTATATGATGAGTGAAGAATATCGAATGTCTATGATGGGAGAATTGAAATTCTTCTTATATAGGTCTTCAGATTCGTCAATAGCGCAATGGCATATTCATATCTCAGGAGAAATACCTCAAGGATGTACTGAGAAAATTCGGCATGCAAGATTGCAAAGGAGTCAAAATCCCTATGCCCACAAATGGCCATCTATGCACTGATGAAAATGGTATTGACTTCGATCAAAAGGTATACCGCTCCATGATTGGTTCTTTATTGTACTTATGTGCATCTAGGCCAGATATTATGCTTAGTGTTTGCATGTGTGCCCGATTTGAAGCTACACCGAAGGAATCGCACCATAAGGCTGTGAAGCATATTCTTCGATATCTAGCTCACACACCAACACTTGGATTATGGTACCCCAAGGGCTCGACTTTTGATCTCATTGGATTTTCACACTCTGACTATGATGGTGATCGTGTGGACCGCAAGTCAACATCTGGCACATGCCATTTCCTCGAAAGATCCTTGGTCTGTTGGTCCTCAAAGAAACAGAACTGCGTATCACTGTCTACTGCTGAAGCTGAGTACATTGTTGCTGGTTCTTGCTGTGCTCAACTACTATGGATGAAGCAAACTCTCAAGGACTACGGCGTCAACATGAAGAATGTGCCACTCTACCGTGACAATGAGAGTGCCATCAAGATTGCTCATAACCTAGTTCATCACTCGAAGACAAAGCACATTCAGATTCGTCATCATTTTCTTCATGATCATGTGTTCAAGGGCGACATCTCTATTGAGCATGTGAAGACTGAAGAACAGCTTGCCGATATCTTCACTAAGCCCTTGGATGAGAAGAGATTTAGCAAGTTGCGGTGTGAGCTAAATATCTTAGAATCTTCAAATGTTCTTTGAAAAGGACACTCATCCTAACACTTTTGCAAAATTGATGACTTAGATGTGCAACACATGAAGAAACATTTTTCTTCAATCAATGAAGACTAACACTCTAAGTGTGAAGAAATTAACGAAGAATTTGATTCTCAGAACCTTACGACAATTGTACGCGGTGTCTGAAACCATCATTCTTATACGGTGGGTCACGCCACCACCAAAAGTTGGAAATCTTCAATTTGAGTTTTTCCTCAGTTTTGAAATTGCTCAGTTGTTCTTCAACTTTGCAATATCTTCACCATTTCCGTCGTTTTTCTTCATTGGCTATATATATTTATATGAATTTATGTCCTCTACATCATTCACTTATTGCTATTTCTTCATGTTCCCTTTTCTGCTAAGTGAATGTGATCGGACCCTTCCCCCTCTATGCTAAACTCAACCCAAACTATTCAAAAATTCTTCATATGCGTTCTATTTGAAACTCGTTCAAAATCTTCACTGTTTCCTTGTCAGCTGAATAATTTGCGAACAAAAAAGTTTAAAACATATTTTATCTAAATTTTCGGCTTTGCCGCTCAAACTGTTCCGCATTTTGTGAAATATTTATCTATTAACCCATGATCTCACACGATCGCCACCTCTTAGTACGTGGGTGACACATGTCAAGCGAATGAGAAGGGTCAGGGGCACGTTCATCCAATTTCTCCGGGTGAACAATTTTTCACTTCGACTATAAATACCCCACCCCTTCCTCACTTCATTTTTACTCCACTCGACATCTCTCCCGCTCGAGCTTCCCAAAACCTAGCGCCGCCACTACTTCATCGTTGCAGGTGAGGAAGAGCTTCACATCCTCGACCTTGTTGCCGTCGTACACGCGCCGGCCGCGGATTTCTTCACTCCGCCGCCGCTGTAGCTGTCTTCCTCTGCCAAGTTAGGGCGTGGAAGATCTGAACCGACGAGCTTCACATCTACACTTCCCAGTTCATCGTGTTCTTCGTCCAGGATAATTAAAAGTTACTTTTACTGCCCTCTTTGATTCAAATGTTTTCTACAAAATCTTCAAAAAGGTGTTTATCCTTCAAATCTTCACACACTCGACACCTCCCATAACATCTGTTCTTGATCTGATTCCCTAAGCAACATCTTTCTTCAAGATTCCTCAATTGTGTGGATTTTTCAATCTGTACAACTGTGGAACCTAAGTCAAAGAACGCTTAGTGAAATTCTTCAAGACTCAACTGGTCAAATTCCTCAAACTTGTTCTTATTGCAAAACCTTCTGAGAATGCATATGACCTCTCCAAATTCCTTGCAACTATACTCTGTTCACAGGTACACATGTCTGCTGCTGAATCACTAGGTTCTCATCAACTTAATTCATTTGCAGCGTTCCTTGAAGAAAAGTTGCACACCTCTTCAGAGAATTCTATTGCTCAAATTCCTCAGCTGAAGAAAATGGCTGACGGTAAGAAGCCACAGAAGGGAGGAAAGAGGACTAAGTTAATAGTGCTTTCGAGATTCCTGATGACATATACAAGGATTATTGCACTCCTAATGAGGCCAAATTTGGCAAGGAGGACAAAAATCAGCGCAAGGTGCACATACAAAGGATAGAGAGGAGATGTGCACAGGAATGGAGGGAGTACAGATATGTTACTCCCAAGTAGGTGAAGAAATTCGCTCTTAATCCTCCATGCCCAAGACCTCCATTGGCACCTGGCCAAGAAGCTGATCCCACCAGCCTCAAGCGTGGTGAGGACTATCCTGGTGAATGGGCCAAGCGTCAGGCCAAGCTAGCCAAAGTAGCTAAGGAAGTAGTGAGGAAATTTAATGAAGACTCTGATGCTGCTACCACGGCTAAGGCCTCTGCAAGCAAGCCAAAAAAGGCCATCGAAAAGAAGCCTGCTCATAAGACAAGTGCTTCACTCCCAATGCCCTCACGGCCAAGTTCCTCAGCAATGCCCTCAAGGCCAGATTCTTTAAATCCCTCACGGCCAATTCCTCAAGCTGCTCCAGCTCCTCCAAAGTCCTCAGCTCCTCCGTCAAAATCCTCAGCACATGTGCATCGCGCCATGTGCCAAAGGACAACATGCATCTCTATTGCCTCAGGAGCTTCTGCTAGTTCTTTAGCTCCACCCAATTCATCAACTGGCCCCTCTCTATTGAAGACAAAGGCCACTGCTGGACAAGGCTCTCGACCAAGTCCTCACAAGAAGCAGGTTGACTTTCAAGTACCGTCTGAAGATGACAAAGTTGATGATGAGGAACTTGCTGAAATCATCAAAGACAAGTAGCTCAGGGCCTCTAGAGCCAAAGGCAGCAATGTGCCATTGATACTGGATCCGAAGTTGATCCTAGACTTCGACCTATGGCACAAGGATCCCAACACACCTTTGCCAGAGATGAATCTCACTCCTGGTTAAAGTCATGTTTTGACTGCCTTCATTGATGAGGAAAAATGGAAATTTGAACAGGGAAGGAGGGTGAAGAAAGCGCAGTACAAGAAAGAGCGCCTTCTGAAGCAAAACGTTCTGAATCTTTCACCTGAAGAACTTGTTGCTCTTCAATCTGAGATCAAGCAACTAAGTGATGAATTTGATCACTACTATGCTGACTGGCTTGGTGCCAAAGTCAGATTTGTCAAGATAACTGAGAAGTTCACTTCCAGTGTTGCAGCCCCAATGCAACAAGAAAATCCTCAGGCTGAGGCATCTGTTCAGCCTACTGAAGAGCATGCCAGCACCGCCGATGAAAATCAGGCTGCTGAAGATACTCATAGTACCAGGGCTGATGACTTCATTCTAGCCGCTGAAGAAATTGCCAAGGCAACCACTAGTGTTGCGTGTGAAGAAAATGAAGAAGTTAGGGCAACTGCATCAGTTGTGCCTGAAGTTATTGAACCAAATTCCTCTGCTCCTCCTGCACCTACCCCAACTCTGATCCTTCCATCTGCATCAGATGTGAAGAAGAATAAGGCTGCAGAGCGTGCAGTTGTGAAGAAAAGGAAGGCATCAACTACATCAGATTCTTTAGCTCCGAAGAAGATGAAGCCGCTGGCTAGCTCTTTTGACAATCCAATTGATGCTGTTCCCGTCTCATCCATGCCATCGAAGGACCTTGTTCCTTTTGATGAAGAATATGAGATCCCATGTGGATCTGATGATGACATTCCTTCTGTTGCTTCTTCAGAGCAGTTGGATGAAGAAATTGAAGCGGATGCAATCCCTTCAACCCCAATAGTCTCATAGCCCATGCCTCAGTTCACTGCTGAAGAGGCCGACGTTGAGGAAAAGAGTGAAGAAGAAGATGTGGACATTGGGTGCACAACTCCAATGTTGAATGATGACTTTTGGGAAAGTCAGCACCCCAATTATCCTCTATTCACACCCCTTCAACAAATTCCTTAGTCCCCTGTAACCACTAAAGTTCAAATGGGATCTGAAGAACCTCATGCCACACCGTCTGTCCATGAAGAGATTCCAGCCACTAGTGCTGAAGAAAATGTTAATGAAGAATTGAAGACTCGGGATGTCACTGAAGAAGAAGCTGAAATTCCTCAGCCAGTGGATCCTGAGATTGCGATTCCTGAGGTGGTGATGCAATTGACCGATACCTCTCAGCCCAAGCCAAAGGATCCCTTCTCGAAGAAGCAGAAATTCAAGGCTGATGACTTCTTCAGCGAGCATGTGTTCTTCACAGACTATAACCCTTATGACTCTGCTCGTCTTAGAAGGAAGCACTTCTGGACTGCCAGCCAAGCAAACTTTTATTCTTCACTACTTTTCAACAAGGACAAAGTCTTTAACCATGAGCATATTCCTCACGTGGATATGGAATCACTGCCTTGCTTCACCCCAGTCCTCAGCGTGCTTCATGATGCAAGACTGCTCAACTTTTGCATGGATATTTGCGATTGGAATGAAGAGCTCATTCTTTAATTCTATGCAACTCTGCATATCACAGGCGATGCTGACGATGTGAACTCTTGGGTTCTGGACTGGATGACAGAAAACACACATTTCAAAGCACCAGCCTCTGAATTACTTCATGCCATGCCTGCCAGTCCTCCCCTTGAAGGTGCTCGTTGCATCTATCATGAACCTGAACTCACTGCCCATTACATGCAAGTGCTAATGAAGCCTCTGAAGCCAGGTCAAGCTCCAAGGACCAAATTCCTCTTGCAGGAATTGCTGTTTGTGCCTAGAACTGTCTATCGCATTCTGACGAAGACATTGAGTCCAATCAAAGGCCACGATTCAAATGATGAAGAAATTGTTGGCATCATGAAGAATCTGCTATTCAATATCATACATGGCATTCCTATCAACTACCATGATTTCTTCATGAGGACTCTGGCAAATGTTTCCCTCTCTCCGTTTGAGTTGAAGCCTTACGCTCCCTGGATTATGAGATTCCTCAGAACAAGGTCTTCACTCAACTACAAGGCTGATTTTCAGAATCATGTCAGTTACCTGCCCCCAATAGAAGTCCTCAAGCGGACATTTTCCTCATCTGATGAAAAGGGCAAAGCTACTGCAATTATTGATGAAGGCATTCGTCCATTGGATGGTCAGTTTCGCAAAGCTGCATCTTACTCCACCAATGATGATTCTGCTACTCATGATTCTGCCACTAATGCATCAAAGCCAAATCCTCAAGCAACAGCTCCTCGGGTGATGACTGACTGTGAGCTTCTTCTTAGTCTTCACCAGAAGGTGGATCAAAACCACAAATGGGTTAAGTGTCAGTTTGGTTCTATTCTTCACAACATGACTGCTACACACAATGCAGTGAAGAAAAACCATTACTACCTCCATGAAGTCTTTGGTCGCACCTGGGCTGTTTTTTCACATCTATATGGTGAAGATGATCTGAAGAAAATGGGTTTCAAGCAGGACTTTGAATGGTCTCAGCCGCCACCGGCGAATAAATTCAAGAAGACTAAAGTTCCTTCCTTGGTGGCCAGCTCATATTCTTCATCACGCAAAACCGATGAGCATGAAGACTTGGACAACACTGCGGCAGGCCCTACAACAACAAACGACCCCAACAACGCAGGCGCTCCACCATCAACTTGATATTCTTCAGGGGCGTTAGTCCTCATTCTTCGTCCCTTTTGGTCATTTGATGACAAAGGGGGAGAAATTTGAGTTAGTCTTCAAGCGGGTCTACTTATATGGGCGTTTTTTTCCAAGTTACAACTCTCGTTTTTCTGAGACTTTATTCGATCGGGTTGTAAACTTAAACTCTATGGTGGTCTAATACTTTTGCTGAGTTTTTCTGCATGCTTATTCCTCATTAATGTTAATGCACGCATGCGGAATTACATCAGTCACCATATTTCATCATGCATTTCAAATTCTTCATATTATATGTTAAATGCGTGTATGGAGTATAAGATATAGGGGGAGATCTCCATGATTCTACTCTTCAAAGTGTGCATTGCTTCAAAAGCAAATTCCTCACTATGCACATCTTCAGGGGGAGTTCTTCTATATCTTGCAATCAAATTCCTCAATATCAGTATTTACACGTCATATGTTTATCCCCGTTGAAAACTTGACCTATATTGTCATCAATCACCAAAAAGGGGGAGATTGTAAGTGCATCTAGTGCCCCTTAGTGACTTTGGTGTATTGAAGACTTATAGGTTAAGGGACTGATGCGTTTGTGAGTGTACACATGTCTATAAGTCTATGAGGAGTTTGATATTTACAGAGAAAGTCGACCCCTAAAAATGAAGTTCTTCGACTGAAGACTTTGGATTTCTGAAGACTTTCTGAAGGCTTTGAAAGTGAAGAAATTGGTGTGATCCTGAAGACTTGGTATTCATTCGAGGAACATGAAGCATGAAGACTTTTGTATTCCTAGTTTCATTTTCTCTTTCTTGAGTCATAGGAAACACCATACTATTAAAGGGGGTCGAGGAAACACTAAGGAAAAGTTTCCAAGTGATGCTCAACTCAAATCCTAAACCTACCAATCCCTTCGAGTGAACCATTGGAAATCTCATATAGCTCAGTCAATTTCTTCAGTGACAGAGACGAAGTTCTTCTGGTCACTGAGGAATTTGTTCTCACTGAGGAGTTTGGAATTTGCTAGTGCGGATTGCCTACATAGTGAGGAACATGATAGCCCTGAGGAATTTGATACTCAAAATTCCGACCGTTGCTGTGCTATGCGCCAGCTGTCCCAAAATATCTACCCACCTAACGGTCATATCATTGAAGGGAATTTATGTCTTATCATGTCGGGCTGCTCCCTAGGCTATAAATAGCCGCCCCCTACAACCACTAGCTGGTTGGTTGCTCCGAGAGAAACTGACACGTGTCATTTGAGAGCATCCCATCTTCCGAGGACTTTGAGCGAAAATCATCAAGTGAAGAAAACCCAAACCCAAACACCTACAAACCCAAAGTGATTAAGCATCACTGAAGAGATTGATCATGTGTGGATCCGACGCCTGTTACCTTTGAAGACTGTGCATCTTCCAGACGGTTAGAAGTCATGGTCTAGAGCATCCAAGAGGAAATTGTGGATTGCCGAGTGACCGAGTCTGTGAAGGTTTGAAAGTCACCTGAAGACTTACCACGAGTGATTGGGCGAGGTTTTTGTGACCTTAGCTCAAGGGGAATACGGCGAGGACTAAGTGTCCTGAGCTGTGTGTTTAGGACTGGGTGTCCAGGACTGTGTGTCCTCAGGTTTAAATACCTTGCCGTCCTAACCAGATGTACAATTGTCACAACAGTTGGAACTGGTCTACCAAATCATTGTCTTCACCGAGCTAACTGGTTTCAATTCCTCAACCCTTCTATTTCGTCATTTCTGTGTTGTGTGCTTGTTCATATCTGTTTGAAGACTTTGAGTGAAGACTTTCTCAATTTCCTCAGTTCAGTTTCTTCAGTCTGTTTGTCTTCATTATGTTTTGTCCTGTGTTTATGCTTTTTGTACTCTGTGCTTGTTTTCATTTCATCATGAACACCATGCTTATGTTCTGTTATGTTTACATCTAAGTACTTATTCCGCTGCAAGTAGTTTTTCACTCAAGAATTTCCTCACCCTGAAATTCCTTAATGAAGAATTCATAAAAATCGCCTATTAACCCCCCTCTAGTCGATATAACGCACTTTCAGCCCTCCCCAAGATGGGAGAGTTGTTGGTGATGATGATGACAATGATTTCCCCCTCCGAGAGGGAAATTCCCCCGGCAGAATCGTTTCGCCGGAGGGCAAAAGTGCTCCTGCCCAAGTTCTGCCTCAAGATGGCGGCGCTTTGTCTCGAAAGTCCTCTCCTTATTTTTTTCTAGGTCAAAATGAATTATATACCAGAAGAGGGGCACTGGAGGTGGGCCGAGGAGGGCACAACCCACCAGGGCGCGCCTGGGCCTCCTGGCGTGCCTAGGTGGGTGGTAGGCTCCCTCAGGTACTTATTGGCTCCAATATTTCTTATATATTCCATAAAAAATCTCCATAAAGTTTCAGCTCATCTGGAGTTGTGCAGAATAGGTAGCCTGGCGTAGCTTTTTCAGGTCCAGAATTCCAGCTGCCGGTATTCTCCCTCTTTGAGTGAACCTTGCATATTATTAGAGAAAAATGCATTAGAATTTCTCCAAACGACATTATTATGCATAAAAACAATATAAATAACAGTAGGTAAACATGATGCAAAATGGACGTATCAGGGGGATCGATCATGGAGGGCTTCTACATTATCCTTGCTGCCTCCTGATGATGCGTGAGTAGCTCAGCATAGACCTACGGGTCCATAGCTAGTAGCTAGACAACTTATTCTCCCTCTTTGATCTTCAATGCCATGTTCTCGTCAATTTTCTTGGAGTTCTATCCGATGTAATCTTCTTTTGCGGTGTGTTTGTTGGGATTCGATGAATTTCGGGTTTATGATCAGATCATTCATTGAAAGTAATTGAGTATCTTCTAAACTTTATTATGCATGATTGTTATAGCTTTGTATTTCTCTCCGATCTATCTGTTTAGTCTGGCCAACTAGAATGATTTATCTTCAGTGGGAGATGTGCTTTGTGATTGGTATGATCTTGCGGTGCTCTATATCCCAGTGACAAAAAGGGACAAGAAGGGTATTTGTATTATTGTCATTAAGGGTAAAACAACGGGGTTTATTCATATTGGTTGGGTTTACTTTGTCTACATTCACTGGTGCACGTCGGTCCTAAACAAACGGGTTTTTACCCCTCTCCGCGACGGCATTTGGAACCGTCGCCTAGTGAGTGTGGGTGATAGGGGGGTCCTTCCCACACGACCCATAAACCGTCGGGGATAGGAAGCCTGGATGCATACAGTTGTCCCTATATAACCGTTTCCGATATCTCGAATATCCCAAATGCTTCATCCTTGCTACCCGTTTGTGCTCGCATTGCCATCGCAGTTGGAGTTTTGTGGTTCTGCCTAAAACCAGGCAGATTCTAGGAACGGGAGATTTCCAGGCAGATTCTAGGCAGATTCTAGGCACGGGAGATTTACGATGCCTGGCACATCACAAATAGTACATGATTATAAACCGGGTACGATAGGTAGACAATCACACACATTTAGTTTTCCTGCACTATATGTGATAGTGTCGGACATCACACACGCTTTGCGAACGGCAATTGTGTGCATGATTGCACACGTTTCCTCTTTGTGAACCGTCTCGGATTATGGTGTATATTGCAAATGTTTGTGTTTTACCAATCGTGTGTCCCGTAATGACCTGCACAACGTAATTTCGCCCTAATTTAATTGTTGCTATTTAAAATTGTACCTAATTTTAACTTGAAAGTAGGCTATAGCTTTATTCATATCCATCATGTTCAAACAACCAATGCATTATTCGATTCATAGGTACATATGTTTAAGAATTATAGAAGCATCAAATAAAGAATGATGTACCAGGGTTCTATACTTGTACTATTATAGATGGTAAAGAAAGAGGCGACATACATTCCAGTTGCTGTACAAGGTGAAGCGGAATGACCCTATTGTGCTCTCCTGGATGCAGAAGGCATGCAGTACTCTAGTCCAACCCCTTGTGATGGCCGAACGCCAATCATGTAGTTTGAGAGGTAATCCCGAGTAAACTGCTTCAGGATCCACTGCAAAAGAAAAAAGATTCAGATATTGTCATCTAACACAACCCATTACGGGCAGTAAAAAGAAGGCTACATGGTTCTTACTTACCATCTTGCAGTTCACGGTTGTCTTGCATAAAGTGTAAACAAATAGTTCGATTGACATCTTTTGACCCATTTTAGTAACAATCTTTATCAGTTTCCTCACTTGATGCTAGTTCATGAATATCTCATTGCCGCATGCACAGAAAGGGTCGAAGTGCGGATCTTTGGCAATGATATATGTACCTAAAAGCACCAAGTTAATATTAGAAGCTAAACAACAATTGAAAAATGATGTAGTACAACATTCCATCCATCCCATTATATAAGATTTTATTACATGTATATCTAGATATCATCAGAACATTAAGGTAACACTCTTCCTTGTTTCTATGTAGCCTGGGATTGCATAATTAGTCATTCAGTACAATGCATGTTTCTAAACAACAATTGAAAAATGAAAAGGCATGTTAACTGTAATATCCTTAACATCAACCAAATATCGTAATTCATAGTGGTATTGTTGAAACTGTTATCGATGAAATTGAACTGCACAGCAAATAGTTGCACATATAGAGCATCACATTGTGAAGAACTAAAATAAACAAGTCATAAGGACATCTCTAGGCGATCCATAAAAAGTTAAAGGACTAGAACCCTTAGTAGATATATATACTCCAGCAATTTTTGGCCTTTTCTAGTCGATCCCCTAAACTTAAGGTTGTAAACTTCAATTTGATCAAGTTCAAAGCAGGTTCAACCAAAAGTAGCATGCATTCAAACATAAACATAGATAGTTTTGCATAAATGAACATAAAACATAAATTTAAACTAAGCTAAACTACTTTTGGTCAAAGTAGAGGTCGAGCCAATCCTTCCTCATCATGTACGATGTGCCGTGAGCTGGGTTCAGGCCAGTACCGTCGTCGGGGTCATTGGGAATGCACTCCTCCACTCGTCGACGTCGATCTCCTCGTCCTGGGGGCCCACCTCGACGCCCTCCGTGCCACCGTCGCCGCCGCCTTCGACCTCGTCATTAGAGGAGAGCGCGATAACCTCGCCGCCCTCCGCGCCGCCGTCCATGCCGCCTTCGACCTCGTCATCAGAGGAGAGCGCGATAACCTCGCCACCCTCCGTGCCGGCAAAGATCGCCTGCTCTGCCTCCACGAGCTCCGGGTGCTGCCGGTGGAGCTCTTGCATGTAGGCCTCGTTGGTGGCCTCGGCCTCGAGACGCTCCCATGCCTCGCTGCCCCCCCGTGCCATAGCTGAGTTCACCACCCCTGGCTCCGGCGGAACGAGGTGGATCGGACGTGCACCGAAGGGGAAATTGAGCCTAGCCGCTGCGCCGTGGTAGCGGACCTGCCAGCGGTCGTACTCCATGGCTGCGAGCTCGGCCGTGTGGAAGCTACTGAGCCACCGGCGGGTGTGGGTCGCTCGATCTGTAATCTCGGCAACCCACGTCCCCCACCGCCGCTGCCGGATCCTGAGGTAGGACTTCATCGACTGTCGGGTCCGGGGGAGGACGGGGAAGTCCTGAACCGGTGTAGGGGCACGACGGCGGGCAGATCGGGGGACCGACGACGACGGATTGAGCCCGCGGAGGACGACGGGGACACCTCGGCGGCCACCTCGCCGGCATTGGGCGAAAAGGCCGTGACAAACCTCTTTTTGGCCATTGGCTACTCGAGCTCCCCAGCACACAGGCAGAGGTTGAGGATGGAGGCGCCGACGATGGCGGCGACCTACCAATGGTTTCGAGGGTGTCTGTGTGAGCGGAGGTTTTGTTTGAGGAAATACTACGGCAACTAAAAATTTTACTAGGTGGGAGTAACAAGGCGGGGCTACTGAAAATTTGGATCAAGGGTGAGCAAATATTTTTGAGACTCCGAGAGATGTAGAGGCGGGAGTAAAATGCCAGGGCTACTGAAAATTTGAATCAAGGGACTGAAGCAGAGAGGGAGGCAGAGGCGGGAGTTTTGGGGGACCGAGCTAGTGTGCTTGACACGCCGGCTGTGGACTGTAGCCGACAAACCTTCTCGCGTAAGCCATATGCATACTATACACCGACGGTGCTCCAAGATATTTTGTACTACATCTCACATGGTTGGTGAGAATAAACTGTGTGGGATCTACTTGATTTGAATTACAAAATGGGGTCACAGTGGCAATGGACGGTGTTTGAATTGCTAGACCTTTTATATGCAGTGAACATGCAACTGTATGTGTGTCATAAAAGAATTGGGATTATTCAGGGTTCGCTTGGACATTTCATACATTAAACTGGTTTTCTAGCCATTTCAGGTGCACAATTCAAAATTAAACTACATGCACATGCTCCGGTGCATACAAATTGGTTGAAAAATCAAATATGTGTCCTTCAGTGCATGCTTAGGTCCCATGGAAGAAATGGGAATGAATTTTTTGGGGTTCATTTGGACTTTTTATACATTAACTAGGTTTTCTAGGAATTTTATGTGCATAATTCAAATTTGAACTACAAGCACATGCTCCAATGCACTAAAGTTGGTTGAAAAATCACATGTGTGTCCTTGGGTGAATTTCTAGGTCTCATGCAAGAGATGGGAATGAATTTCAAACACCAAGGCACTGTTGATTGCCGGCAAAACGTTGAGATACCTGGTTTTTAAATTCTAGTAAATCCAAAACTCGTCTGAAATTCATGAAACTTGGCATGCTATCATGGAGCGGCATCAACATGCCGTGGTGAAATTTTTTCCCATTTGGGGCAGGTTTGGGTATGAGCTTCTCACGAACTAGAGCTTCTCACAACAAGCATGATGGTTTCGATAGGGAACGTACCACCTTTGGGGACGAGACGATATCCGTTGCCTCTTATTGCTTTCAAAAAATTTCTAGTGTCAACATAGAACAACAGGAGTGTTGTGTTCAATCTTGGAATTTTTCGGGGTTCGTCTGGCCTTTTTATACATTAACTGGGTTTTCTAGGCATTTTATGTGCATAATTCAATTTTGAACTACAAGCACATGCTCCAATGCACCAAAGTTGGTTGCAAAATCACATGTGTGTCCATGGGTGAATTTCTAGGTCCCATGCAAGAGATGGGAATGAATTTCAAACACCAGTTCGCTGTTGATTGCCGGCAAAACGTTGAGATGCCTGGTTTTAAAATTCTAGTAAATCCAAAACCTGTCTGAAATTCATGAAACTTGGCATGCTATCATGGAGCGGCATCAACATGCCGTGGTGAATTTTTTTTCCCATTTGGGGCAGGTTTGGGTATAAGCTTCTCACAAATCAGAGCTTCTCACAACAATCATGATGGTTTCGAAAGGGAACGTACCACCTTTGGGGACGAGACGATATCCATTGCCTCTTATTGCTTTCAAAAAATTTCTAGTGTCAACATAGAACAACGGGAGTGTTGTGTTCAATCTTGGAATTTTCCGGGGTTCGTTTGGCAATTTTTATACATTAACTGGGTTTTCTAGGCATTTTATGTGCATAATTCAAATTTGAACTACAAGCATATGCTCCAATGCACCAAAGTTGGTTGAAAAATCACAGGTGTGTCCTTGGGTGAATTTCTAGGTCCCATGCAAGAGATGGGAATGAAATTCAAACACCACCATGGCACTGTTGATTGCCGGCAAAACGTGGAGATGCCTGGTTTTTAAATTGTAGTAAATCCAAAACTCGTCTGAAATTCATGAAACTTGGCATGCTATCATGGAGCGGCATCAACAAGTCGTGGTGAAAATTTTATCCCATTTGGGGAAGGTTCAGGTATAAGCTTCTCACAAACCAGAGCTTCTCACAACAAGCATGATGGTTTCAATAGGAAACGTACCACCTTTGGTGATGGGACGATGTCCGTTGCCTCTTATTGCCTTCAAATATTTTCTAGTGTCAACATAGAACAACAGGAGTGTTGTGTTCAATCTTGGAATTTTTTGGGGTTCGTTTGGCCTTTTATACATTAACTGGGTTTTCTAGGTATTTTATGTGCATAATTCAAATTTGAACTACAAGCACATGCTCCAATGCACTAAAGTTGGTTGAAAAATCACATGTGTGTCCTTGGGTGGATTTCTTGGTCCCATGCAAGAGATGCCACTTAAATTCAAATACTAGGGCACTATTGATTGCCGGCAAAACGTTGAGATGCCTGGTTTTTAAATGCTAGTAAATCCAAAACTTGTCTGAATTCATGAAACTTGGCATGCTATCATGGAGCGGCATCAACATGCCATGGTAAAAAAATTATCCCGTTTGGGGAAGGTTCGGGTATAAGCTTCTCACAACAAGCATGATGGTTTCAATAGGGAACGTCCCACCTTTGGGGACGAAACGATATCCATTGCCTCTTATTGCTTTCAAATATTTTCTAGTGTCAACATAGAACAACAAGAGTGTTGTGTCATTTTTGTGATTTTTCGGGGTTCGTTTGGACATTTTTATGCATTAACTGGGTTTTCTAGGCATTTTATGTGCATAATTCAAATTTGAACTACAAGCACATGCTCCAATACACCAAAGTTGGTTGAAAAATCACATGTGTGTCCTTGGGTGAATTTCTAGGTCCCATGCAAGATATGGGAATGAATTTCAAACACCAGGGCACCATTGATTGCCGACAAAACATTGAGATGCCTGGTTTTTATATTCTAGTAAATCCAAAACTCGTCTGAAATTCATGAAACTTGGCATGCTATCATGGAATCGCGCCCGACATGATGTGGTAATTTTCGTGTCCATTTTGAGAGAAGGGGCACTCAAATAGTGACAACCAACAAAAGCATTTTGAAAAAATAGCTACCACTTAATATCTCAAATGTTTGTATAATTCAAAACATGTGCATTTTGTTAACCATCCACGTGACGCCATGTGTCTTGTTTTTAATGGCTGTAGGAGGTGCCGTGCGGACTGTTTCTTGACCTTGACTGAATGGGAGGCGTGTGAGTGCAGTCCGGTGCGCAGGCTGGCCGAGAGGTGTGCAAGTTGTCCTCCAATGCGCAGGCTCACCGGGAAGCGTGCGAGCTTTATGCTGCGCAGGCTCACTTGGAAGCGTGCGAGCTTTACGCTGCGCAGGCTCACTTGGAAGCAAGCCCTTTGACTTCCATGGCCGCCTGCCTTCCTCTCCATTAATGGCGCCCGAGCCGCTATTTAATATGGGCGTCCTTACTGTTCGCCTCCCATTCCCCTCCACCCCTGCAAACCTCCACCGCCATGGCGCAGAATGATCATCTGCCACTAGTCTTCAAGTTTGGTGAAGTTGACTCTGAGCCGGAGGAGATAGAAAATAAGGAGGAACGGGGCCTCATTGACATGGCCCAGAACGAGCTGGTCGCGGTGGTTGCTTCCCCCACTCCCGTCCCAGCTCCCATCAACGCGCTCGCGCCATCGACCATCCTCGTAGCATTGATGGGCTAGTCACCGAGCACTACCGCAGAGCTGGAAGCCGCGGGCGTCGGCGAGATCTCCGCGGACCCATGCGAACTCATGTACATGCCAGCGCAAGTGCCCGTGCCCGTGCGCGCCCCTCCACCCATCGTGCCGCCGGCCCCCGTGCGTTTGCTGCATCCGCCGCGCCCCTCCACCCACCATGGCGCCCGTCCCCGTGCATTTGGCCGCACCCCGCCGTGCCTGTGCCCGTGCCCCCCCCCTCAGCGGCATGGGATGCTGCCGCCGACCGCTACCTCTCAGCGGCGCTAGTTGCCGTCCTCCCGCGCCCCGCCCGTCGATCGCGCGACGACATGATGTTTGATTTACAAGTGAAGAACATTTTGTGCTTCCTTGAAGACTTCAACAACGGCATTTCGGAGGACGACAACGACAACGACGGCGCGGCACGCCGCCTCTGCCGTCACCGGAAATAGTTTTTTGGGGTTTAATACTGTATCTCGAATTCTCGATCATATGAATATAAATTCGCAGTGTCACTGAATGAAAGATATGGTTTGAACGAACTTGCTTTTTCTCTCTTAATGTATAGACTTATGAAACGATTTTCTTTTGAAAAAAGGTTAACGGTTTTTAAATATAAAACACTCATCGCAAACGTTTTAGTTAGAACACCTGTATGCAAACTGACAGCTTCCCCAGGAAGCCAAGGGAAAATGTGCCGAGCAGGATTTCTGCATCCCTTCAATGCAAACGGTTGTTTTGCATGACCCGTGTGCAACCACATACAAATAATTGGGTAAGATTTGCATATCTTTCATTTTGGGTATGTTGCCATTTCTCAAACTGGAAAGATTGACATTTGTTTATCTAGTAACATTGCCATTTGTCAACCTTGTAACACTTCGATTTGTCAAAATATGCAGCTACAAATCACTAGCACTATCTAATTTTTGCAACTAAAATCACTAGCACTGTTCATATGGACACCACTAGCAAGCTTGAGTTCATGGACGCATATGAAAATGTACCATTGATTACATACAACAAGTCATCAACCCACAATGACAACAAGGATACACGTTGGATTATAGATCATTTCCAACAAAACATTCTAGTAAAGTTTTTCTCATGCAACAAATAACAAAGCGATGAAATGAACTTTAGCTCAACCACTGGTCGGCGTTGGAGCGCTTGCTTTGAACCAGAAGTGATTCTCTGGGAAGGGCCAACTACTGTCAATCTCAAGACCAACGCAGGTCTGATCATCCAGGCTGAAGCGGCCTATTTCAATACCCATATTGGGACGGTAGGGAAGCATAGTAATGTCCGAGGTATAGATACAATTGCTTCTCATAAATGGTAGTAACGTTGTGTCAACAGTAGCTGGATCGCCTTCCACCATCATTGGATAGTTTTGTCCATGGAAGAGCAAGTTTCCTCCAAGACTTTCAATGCTGAACCACGGAGAAGGTGTTTGAGCTAGTACACCAGTATCCATCCCGAATACCCTGCAATGGATGTTGGAATAGGTCCGGAGAGTGCGACCATAAGAGACAACCCCTGCTTCCTTAGTAACATCAGCAGTGCCCTGTATACAGACAAGAAGAGGTGATCCATCGGAATAAGTTGCCAGGCGCCATTGAGTATATGGGTCCTGCTCGTCCTCATGCTCGTGAATAAAATTTTCAAGTATAGGTGGTGGAATGTTCACAGGACCTTGGAAACACAAGAAGGTTAATTAGTAAAGGGAAACTAGCTAACCCATATGCATGTGGATGAAACAATTATAATTATGGTGGCAGACAAATGTACCAAAATCATGAGGATTCCATGCAAAAATAGTGCCACGAGTGGTGGCAGCAAACACAAGACCCTCATATTAAATTGCATCACAGTACTCATTAGTGTATAGAAACTGATTTTTGAGCAATATCCATTGAGTTGAACCATGAAGGACGGCAACAAGCTTTTCGAAGATAGCGACAACATAAGCATTCCTATAACCCAAGAGCGGTTGGGAACTCGACAAATTGCTATCTTTCGTAGACGACAGTCAGCATGATCGTATTTGAACTCACATAGAATACCGGTGTACTCAACCTCTGGGAAGTCCTCTGAGATTTTTTGAAGTGGAACCCAGTGACGAGTGTACACATTCACAAGTTCCCACTTGCAGTTGTACCCAATATAATCAACCCAATCTCCATTTGCGCATGCCCAAGCCTTGCCCTCAAGCGATGGCATCTTAACATCATACGTATCATTATCAAGTGGCATCAACTTACCCAAGGAGAGGCTTCCCTCATCCCCACGCCAGTCAGCAGGGTCACGGCGAAGAAGATAGGGGAGATCAAACCGCTCTTGAACCCTTGGGTTCCTTGTAATGATGTTATTAGTTGAGTCGAGAATGGTCTCGAACGAACCTGCCATGCTAGCCGAGGTGATGACGTCAGACCGATCAATGAGTTCCTCCACCGCCTCATCATTCAGATCGGGGCAAGAATAACGGGGTTGTTTCCGTCTTGTTCCCTCCATGGAGAAGACGATCAAACAATGGCAGAAGGAAGGGTGAAGGTAAATGGAGGAGGGAGGAAGAGCTAGCATGCGACAGCAGTTCCAAATCGAGAGGGAAAGGCGAAGAGTCGATGGACGGTTGCCATGGTACACGAAGATGCGCCTGGGGAGCGAACGGTTGTCACAGTGGTCACACATTGACGACAAGGGCCAAGTGAACCGCATGCAATCTCATTGCACAACACACACATCTTGTAAAATTGAACCGTTTCTGTACTCTTCTGTCAACGCAAACAGTCATCCGAGTGAACCGCATGCCGTATATCACTGGTACCTCTTGAGCACTGCGTTGGTTTTCGCTTGAAGAGGAAAGGGTCATGCAGCAAATTAGCGTAAGTATTTCCCTCAGTTTTTTAGAACTAAGGTATCAATCCAGTAGGAGACTACACGCAAGTCCCTCGTACCTACACAAACAAATAAGAACCTCGGAACCAATGTGATAAAGGGGTTGTCAATCCTTTCAGAGTCACTTACAAAGAGTGAGATCTGATAGAGATAATAATAATAAGATAATTTTTTTGGTATTTTTATGATATAGATTGAAAGTAAATATTGCAAAATAAAATAGATTGGAAACTTATATGATAAAAGATAGACCAGGGGGGCATAGGTTTCACTAGTGGCTTCTCTCAAGATAGCATAAGTATTATGGCGGGTGAACAAATTACTGTCGAGTAATTGATAGAAAAGTGCATAATTATGAGAATATCTAGGCATGATCATGCATATAGGCATCACGCCCGCGATAAGTAGACCGAAATGATTCTGCATCTACTACTATTACTCCACACATCGACCGCTATCCAGCATGCATCTAGAGTATTAAGTTCATAAGAACAAAGTAACGCATTAGGCAAGATGACATGATGTAGAGGGATAAACTCAAGCAAAATGATATAAACCCCATCTTTTTATCCTCGATGGCAACAATACAATACGTGCCTTGCTGCCCCTGCTGTCATTGGGAAAGGACACCGCAAGATTGAACCCAAAGCTAAGCACTTCTCCCATTGCAAGAAAGATCAATCTAGTAGGACAAACCAAACTGATAATTCGAAGATACTTGCAAAGATAACCAATCATACATAAAAGATTTCAGAGAAGAATCAAATATTGTTCATAGATAAACTTGATCATAAACCCACAATTCATTGGATCTCGACAAACACACCGCAAAAAGAGTTACATCAAATAGATCTCCAAGAAGATCGTTGAGAACATTGTATTGAGATCCAAAGAGAGAGAAGAAGCCATCTCGCTAATAACTATGGACCCGAAGGTCTGTGGTAAACTACTCACACATCATCGGAGAGGCTATGGTGTTGATGTCGAAGCCCTCCGTGATCGATTCCCCCTCCGACGGAGCTCCGGAAAAGACCCCAAGATGGGATCCCTTGGGTACAGAAGGTTGCGGTGGTGGAAATAGGGTTTCGTGGTGCTCCTGGATGTTTTCGGGGTATATGGATATATATATATAGGAGGAAGAAGTAGGTCGGTGGAGCTGCGAGGAGCCCACGAGGGTGGGGGCGCGCCCAGGGGGGCAGGCGCACCTCCTTGCCTCGTGTCCTCCTTGTTGATTTCTTGACGTCTACTCCAAGTCCCTTGGATCACGTTTTTTCGAAAATAACTCTCCCGAAGGTTTCATTCCATTTGGATTCCGTTTGATATTACTTTTTTGTGAAACACTGAAATAGGCAAAAAAACAGCAATTTGCACTGGGCCTTGGGTTAGTAGGTTAGTCCCAAAAATAATATAGAAGTGTATAAATAAACCCATTAACATCCAAAACAAATAATATAATATCATGGAACAATAAAAAATTATAGATATGTTGGAGACGTATCAAGCATCCCCAAGCTTAATTCCTGCTCGTCCTCGAGTAGGTAAATGATAAAAACAGAATTTTTGATGCGGAATGCTACCTAGCATAATTCTCAATGTAATTTTCTTTATTATGGCATGAATTTTCAGATCCGAAAGATTCAGGACACGAGTTTAATATTGACATAAAAATAATAATACTTCAAGCATACTAACAAAGCAATCATGTCTTCTCAAAATAACATGGCCAAAGAAAGTTATCCCTACAAAATCATATAGTCTGGCTATGCTCTATCTTCACCACAAAAAGTATTTAAATCATGCACAACCCTGATGACAAGCGAAACAATTGTTTCATACTTTTGATGTTCTCAAACTTTTTCAATCTTCACGCAATACATGAGCGTGAGCCATGGACATAGCACTATAGGTGGAATAGAATGGTGGTTGTGGAGAAGACAAAAAGGAGAAGATAGTCTCACATCAGCTAGGTGTATCAATGGGCTATGGAGATGCCCATCAATAGATATCAATATGAGTGAGTAGGGACTACCATGCAATGGATGAACTAGAGCTATAAGTGTATGAAAGCTCAACAAAAGAAACTAAGTGGGTGTGCATCCAACTCGCTTGCTCATGAAGACCTAGGGCATTTTGAGGAAGCCCATCATTGGAATATACAAGCCAAGTTCTATAATGTAAAATTCACACTAGTAAATGAAAGTGAAAACATAGAAGACTCTCTATCATGAAGATCATGGTGCTACTTTGAAGCACAAATGTGGTAAAAGGATAGTAACATTGTCCCTTAGCTCTTTTTCTCACATTTTTTATTTGGGCTTTCTCTTTTTTATGGCCTCTTTTTTTTCTTTCTTTTTTTCTTTTTCGTCCGGAGTCTCATCCCGACTTGTGGGGGAATCATAGTCTCCATCATCCTTTCCTCACCTGGGACAATGCTCTAATAATGACGATCATCACACTTTTATTTACTTACAACTCAATTCTTAGAACGAAATATGACTCGATGTGAATGCCTCCGGCGGTGTACCGAGATGTGCAATGACTCATGAGTGACATGTATGAAATAATTATGAATGGTGGCTTTTCCACAAATACGATGTCAACTACATGATCATGCAAAGCAATATGACAATGATGTAACGTGTCATAACAAACGGAACGGTGGTAATTTGCATGGCAATATATCTCGGAATGGCTATGGAAATGCCATAATAGGTAGGTATGATGGCTGTTTTGAGGAAGGTATATGGTGGGTTTATGGTACCGGCGAAAGTTGCGCGGTACTAGAGAGGCTAGCAATGGTGGAAGGTTGAGAGTGCGTATAATCCAAGGACTCAACATTAGTCATAAAGAAATCATATACTTATTGCAAAAAATTATTAGTTATCGAAACAAAGTACTACGTGCATGCTACTAGGGGGATAGATTGGTAGGAAAAGACCATCGCTCGTCCCTGACCGCCACTCATAAGGAAGACAATCAATAAATAAATCATGCTCCGACTTCATCACATAACGGTTCACCATACGTGCATGCTACGACAATCACAAACTTTAGAACAAGTATTTCTCAAATTCACAACTACTCAACTAGAATGACTCTAATATCACCATCTTCATATCTCAAAACAATCATCAAGTATCAAACTTCTCATAGTATCACCATCTTGGATGCCTATCATATTAGGACTAATTTTATAACCAAGGAAAATTACCATGCTGTTCTAAAAGACTCTCAAAATAATATAAGTGAAGCATGAGAGATCAATAATTTCTATAAAATAAAACCACCACCATGCTCTAAAAGATATAAGTGAAGCACTAGAGCGAAATTATCTAGCTCAAAAGATATAAGTGAAGCACATAGAGTATTCTAATAAATTCCAATTCATGTGTGTCTCTCCCAAAAGTTGTGTACATCAAGGATGATTGTGGTAAACTAAAAAGAAAATACTCAAATCCTACAAGACGCTCCAAGCAAAACACATATCATGTGGTGAATAAAAATATAGCCTCAAGTAAAGTTACCGCTGGAAGAAGACGAAAGAGGGGATGCCTTCCGGGGCATACCCAAGCTTAGGCTTTTGGTTGTCCTTGAATTTTACCTTGGGGTGCCTTGGGCATCCCCAAGCTTAGGCTCTTGCTACTCCTTATTCCATAATCCATCAAATCTTTACCCAAAACTTGAAAACTTCACAACACAAAACTCAATAGAAAATCTCATGAGCTCCGTTAGTATAAGAAAACAAATCACCACTTAAGATACTGTAATGAAATCATTCTTTATTTATATTGTTGTTAAACCTACTGTATTCCAACTTATCTATGGTTCATACCGTCTCATACTAGCCATAGATGCATCAAAATAAGTAAACAACACACGAAAAACAGAATCTGTCAAAAACAGAACAGTCTGTAGTAATCTGTAGGATTCGAATACTCTGGTAACCCCAAAAATTCTGAAATAAATTGGTGGACGTGAGGAATTTGTATATTAATCATGTTCAAAAAGAATCAAGCTAGTCACACTCTCCAGTAAAAATTGCAGCAAATCTCGTGAGCGCTAAAGTTTCTGTTTTTTACAGCAAGATCTCTAAAACTCCCCCCAAGTCTTCCCAAAGGTTCTACTTGGCACAAACACTAATTAAAAGCATAAAACCACATCTAAATAGAGGTTAGATGAATTATTTATTGCTAAACAGAACCAAAAAGCAAGAAACAAAAATAATATTGGGTTGCCTCCCAACAAGCGCTATCGTTTAACGCCCCTAGCTAGGCATTAAAGCAAGAATAGATCTAGGTATTATCATCTTTGGTATGAAATCCATAAGTGGATCTCATAATAGATTCATAAGGTAATTTAATTTTATTTCTAGGAAAGTGTTCCATGTCTTTCCTTAACGGAAATTTGAATCTAAGATTCCCTTCTTTCATATCAATAATTACACCAATCGTTCTAAGGAAAGGTCTACCAAGAATAATGAGACATGTAGGATTGCAATCAATATCAAGAACAATGAAATCTACGGGCACATAATTCCGATTTGGAACAATAAGAACATTATTAATCCTTCCCATAGGTTTCTTCATAGTGGAATCCGCAAGACGCAAATTTAAAGAACAATCATCAAAGTCACGGAAACCTAACACATCACACAAAGATTTTGGAATCATGGAAACGCTAGCACCAAAATCACATAAAGCATATCATTCATGATCTTTAATTTTAATTTTAATAGTAGGTTCCCACTCATTAGGAAATTTTCTAGGGATAGAAACTTCTAATTCAAGCTTTTCTTCATAAGATTGCATTAAAGCATCAACGATATGTTTAGTAAAAGCTTTATTTTGACTATAAGCATGCGGAGAATTTAGCTCGGATTGCAATAAGGAAATACAATCTATCAAAGGGCAATTATCATAATTAAATTCCTTGAAATCCAAAATAGTGGGTTCATTGCTATGTAAAGTTTTAACCTCATCAATCCCACTTTTACCAATTTTTGCATCAAGATCTAAAAACTCTGAATCATTGGAAAGCCTTTTATTTAAAGTTGACTCATCTCCAGTCCCATCATTATCAAGATTCATATTGCAAAAAAAAATATTTAACAGGATACACATCAATCACTTTTAGATCTTCATCCTTATTATCATCAAAACTAGAAGACACGCTTTTATGAAGCAATCTTTTTTAGCATGCATCCTAGCGGTTCTTTCTTTGCACTCATCAATGGAAATTCTCATGGCTTTGAGAGACTCATTGATAGCATGCTTAGGTGGAATGGATCTAAGTATCAAAGAATCAACATCAAGAGAAATTCTATCCACGTTCCTAGCCAACTCATCAATCTTATACAATTTTTCTTTAATCAAAGCATTGAAACTCTTTTGCGAACTAATAAATTTGTTAATACTAGATTCAAAATCAGAGGGCATCTTATTATAATTTCCATAAGAATTGTTGTAGGAATTACCATAATTATTAAAGGAATTACTAGGATATGGCCTAGGATTAAAGTTTCCACTATACGCATTGTTACCAAAATTGTTCGTACCAACAAAATTCACATCCATAGATTCATTAATATTCTCAATCAAAGTAGACAAAGGCATATCATTAGGATCAGAAGAAACACTCTTATTAGCAAACAATTTCATAAGTTCATCCATCTTTCCACTCAAAACATTGGTTTCTTCTATAGCATGAAGTTTTACTAGTAGATCTTTCAGTGTGCCATTGAGAATAATTAACCATAAAATTATCTAGGAGTTTGGTAGCTTCTCCTAAAGTGATTTCCATAAAAGTGCCTCCCGCGGCCGAATCTAAAAGATTTTTAGAACCAAATTCAATCCAGCATAAATTTTTGTATGATCATCCACAAATTCAAACCGTGTGCAGAGCAATTATGAATCATTAATTTCATCCTCTCCCATGCTTGTGCAACATGCTCATGATCTAGTTACTTAAAGTTCATAATATCGTTTCTAAGAGAGATGATCTTAGTGGGAGGAAAATACTTAGAGATAAAAGCATCTTTGCACTTGTTCCATGAATCAATACTATTTTTAGGCAAAGACGAAAACCAAGTTTTAGCATGATCTCTAAGCAAAAACGGAAATAGCTTCAATTTAACAATATTAGTATCCACATCTTTCTTCTTTTGCATATCACACAAATCAACAAAGTTGTTTGGATGGGTAGCGGCATCTTCACTTGGAAGGCCACAGAACGAATCTTTCATGACAAGATTCAGCAAAGCAGTATTAATTTCACAAGATTCAGCATCGATAAGAGGAGCAACCCGAGTGCTAATAAAATCATTATTGTTGGTATTGAAGCAATCACAAAATTTAGTATTATCTTGAGCCATCATGACAAACAATCCAACACACAAGCAAACAAGAGGCAAACAAAGAGAGGCGAACAAAAAAGAGGCGAGCGGAAAAGAGGGCGAATAGAACGGCAAGGTGAAGTGGGGGAGAGGAAAACGAGAGGCAAATGGCAAATAATGTAATGCGAGGGATAAAAGTTTGTGATGGGTACTTGGTATGTCTTGACTTGTGAGTAGATCTCCCCGGCAACGGCGCCAGAAATCCTTCTTGCTACCTCTTGAGCACTGTGTTGGTTTTCCCTTGAAGAGGAAAGGGTGATGCAGCAAAGTAGCGAAAGTATTTCCCTCAGTTTTTGAGAACCAAGGTATCAATCGAGTAGGAGACTACACGCAAGTCCCTCATACCTACACAAACAAATAAGAACCTTGCAACCAACGCGATAAAGGGGTTGTCAATCCCTTCACGGTCACATATGAGAGTGAGATCTGATAGAGATAATAATTATAAGATAAATATTTTTGGTATTTTTATGATATAGATTGAAAGTAAAGATTGCAAAATAAAATAGATTGGAAACTTATATGATAAAAGATAGACCCGTGGGCCATAGGTTTCACTAGTGGCTTCTCTCAAGATAGCATAAGTATTACGGTGGGTGAACAAATTACTGTTGAGCAATTGATAGAAGAGTGCATAATTATGAGAATATCTAGGCATGATGTATATAGGCATCACGTCCGCGACAAGTAGACCAAAATGATTCTACATCTACTACTATTACTCCACACATTGACCGCTATCCAACATGCATCTAGAGTATTAAGTTCATAAGAACAGAGTAACGCATTAGGCAAGATGACATGATGTAGAGGGATAAACTCAAGCAATATGATATAAACCCCATCTTTTTATCCTCGATGGCAACAATACAATACGTGCCTTGCTGCCCCTGCTGTCACTGGGAAAGGACACCACAAGATTGAACCCAAAGCTAAGCACTTCTCCCATTGCAAGAAAGATCAATCTAATAGGCCAAACCAAACTGATAATTCGAAGAGACTTGCAAAGATAACCAATCATACATAAAAGATTTCAGAGAAGAATCAAATATTGTTCATAGATAAACTTGATCATAAACTCACAATTCATCGGCTCTCGACAAACACAAAGAGTTACATCAAATAGATCTCTGAAAGCACAAGTGCTCCCTAGGTGGTTTTGATAATTGATGACAACATATCTCTTGTTGGACTAACGTTTCTATCTAGTATGTTTCAGATAAGTTCAACAATGGAGTGGCATGGACTAAAGGTTGTGGGAACTGCTTCAAGATGCTAAGGACAAAGGATTGGCTAAAGCTTCAAGCTCAAGACTCTTCATTTTACATTTTAGTGATCCAAGATCACATTGAGTCCATAGGAAAAGCCAATACTATCAAGGAGGGAAGGGGTGTTGCTTAATGAGCCTCTTGCTTCATGTGCTTAATGATATGCTCCAAAATCCTCAGCTACTTTCCCACTTCCACATATGACCTAAACCCAAAGCCAAACTCGGACCTACCGATTATTCCTATCCGGCGCCATCGAGTTTCACCTGTCATAGCCACTGCCAGAAACCCTAATCAGTTCGGTCTCACCGATGGGATCTCGGTCTCACCGAGATGGGCTTGCAAACTCTCTGTTACCTATTGCAATATTTTCGGTCCCACCGAGATATGCAATCGGCCCCACCGAGTTTGCTTGGCCAACTCTCTGTTTCACTTATTACCCAAATCGGTCCCACCGAGTTTGAGTAATCGGTCAAACCGAGTTTTGGATTTACCCTAACCCTAGCACATCGGTCCCACCGAGTTGATCCAGTCGGTCCCACCGAAAATCTCTAACGATCACTAGGTTTCCTATTTCGGTCTGACCGAGTTTGTTGATTCGGTCCCACCGAGATTGGTAAATCATGTGTAACGGTTGGATTTTGTGTGGAGGCTATATATACCCCTCCACCTCCTCTTCATTCATGGAGAGAGCCATCAGACTAAGCCTACACTTCCAGCATCCTATTTCTGAGAGAAAACTACCTACTCATGTGTTGAGGCCAAGATATTCCATTCCTACCATATGAATCTTGATCTCTAGCTTTCCCCAAGTTGCTTTCCACTCAAACCTTCTTTCCACCAGATACAAATCCTATGAGAGAGAGTTGAGTGTTGGGGAGACTATCATTTGAAGCACAAGAGCAAGGAGTTCATCATCAACACACCATTTGTTACTTCTTGGAGAGTGGTGTCTCCTAGATTGGCTAGGTGTTACTTGGGAGCCTCCGACAAGATTGTGGAGTTGAACCAAGGAGTTTGTAAGGGCAAGGAGATCGCCTACTTCGTGAAGATCTACCGCTAGTGAGGCAAGTCCTTCGTGGGCGATGGCCATGGTGGGATAGACAAGGTTGCTTCTTCGTGGACCCTTCATGGGTGGTTGCTTCTTCATGGACCCTTCGTGGGTGGAGCCCTCCGTGGACTCGCGCAACCATTACCCTTCGTGGGTGGAGCCCTCCGTGGACTCACGCAACCGTTACCCTTCGTGGGTTGAAGTCTCCATCAACGTGGATGTAGGATAGCACCACCTATCCGAACCACGGGAAAAACATCCGTGTCTCCAATTGCGTTCGAATTCTCCAAACCCTTCCCTTTACATTCTTGCAAGTTGCATGCTTTATTTTCCGCTGCCTATACACTCTTTTCATGCTTGCTTGATATGTATTGTGTATGTTGAAATTGTGCCTAAAACTCCACTCAAACCCAAAAAGTCAAAAAATTGCAACTTTAGCACTAAGTGTCTAATCACCCCCCCTCTAGACACATCTACTTCTAGATCCTACAATCTCCAAGAAGATCGAGGAGAACATTGTATTGAGATCCAAAGAGAGAGAAGAAGCCATGTAGCTAATAACTATGGACCCGAAGGTCTGTGGTAAACTACTCACACATCATCGGAGAGGCTATGGTGTTGATGTAGAAGCCCTACGTGATCGATCCTCCCTCCGGCGGAGCTCCGGAAAAGGCCCCAGGATGGGATCTCTTGGGTACAGAAGGTTGCGGCGGTGGAAATAGGGTTTCGTGGTGCTCCTGGATGTTTTCGGGGTATATGGATATATATAGGAGGAAGAAGTAGGTAGGTGGAGCTGTGAGGGGCCCACGAGGGTGGGGGCGTGCCTTGGGGGCAGGCGCACCTCCCTGCCTCGTGGCCTCCTCGTTGATTTCTTGACATCTACTCCAAGTCCCCTGGATCACGTTTGTTCCAAAAATAACTCTCCGAAGGTTTCATTCCGTTTGGATTCCGTTTGATATTCCTTTTTTGTGAAACACTGAAATAGGCAAAAAAACAGCAATTTGCACTGGGCCTTGGGTTAGTAGGTTTGTCCCAAAAATAATATAAAAGTTTATAAATAAGCCCATTAACATCCAAAACAGATAATATAATAGCATGGAATAATAAAAAATTATAGATACGTTGGAGACGTATCAATCACACACACCTTGATCTGGCTGACCATTTCTTTTGTGTTGCCTAATCACAAACAGTTCATCCGAGTGAACCGTATGCTGTAACCTTCATCTGGCTGCCCATTTCTTTTGTGTTGCCTAATCACAAATAGTTCATCCGAGTGAACCATATGATGTGTATCGCACACGCCTTCATCTGGCTTCCCATTTCTTTTGTTCCTCCTCATCGCAAACAGTTAATAGAACTGAACCGTATGCCCTTCATCGCACACGCAACTAAAACCTGAACCATGTTTGATGCATCCGCCATCGCAAAAATTTTATACATTTCTGATGGTTTTCATATAGCACCATTTGTGATTATGGCATCCCACACAGATTCTCGAAGGGTCTCTGATTGTAGTGTCGCATTAGCAGCATCCTGCAGTGGTGATTATGTCATCTTGCTTAAGGCATTACTCCATTTTTATTAACTTAATACCCTAGATGCATGCTGGATAGCGGTCGATGGGTGGAGTAATAGTAGTACATGCAGGCAGGAGTCGGTCTACTTGTCTTGGACGTCATAACTTTGCGCTTTTCTATCAATTACCCAACAATTATTTGTTCACCCACCGAATGTTATGTTCTCAAGAGAGAAGTTGATACATCTCAAAAGTATCCATAATTATTGATTGTTCCATGTTATTATAGTATAGATCTTCGATGTTTTATATAAATTTTTGTGTTATTTTATATTATTTTCTGGGACAAACCTATTAACCCGTCGGGGTACACAAATAGGGTTGTATGTTTCCCCTAACTTGTGCACGAACAGTAGGCCTCCGACCCGGCAGTACCAAGCATCCAAGTCAAAGACCAAGCCGGAGAAGCAGCTCTTTGAGAAATCAAACGGTGGATCAAGAAGACCAATACAATCCAGGGGAACTAGATATCACTTTTGGAAAGCCTCCCTTGCCAGGCAGGCGAGCCTGGTCAGGTCGAGGCTGCCCCAAGGGCAAGTCCCAAGATTTCCCCAGCAGGCTTGCCGGGGCCGCCAAGGGCAACTCTTCCCGCCAAGACTTCACCGCTCCACCGCACAAAAACGCAAGTCACCTATCGATGCAGTGTCGAGCCCTCGAGGTGATTAAGTGGCTTCTACTAAGCACGTGGCACCCATTTGGAAGGAAGATTACCCCTATATGACACCCGTCTAGAGGCGTGTAAAGCAGATAAGCAGGAGATGATTGAGCGGTGCACCATGCTTGCCAGGCCGCATCTTCAGCATGACACCTATAAATGCATTTAATGCACTTTGTCCTAGCTGCCAGAGTTAGGTATGATAGCACTGTTAGCCATCTAATCGCTAGCTAATGATAGTTTTGCTACTGTGGTTACCCCTTAGCCTATAAAAGGAGGGCCATGGCAAACTAGGAAGGGTTTCGGACCCTCGCACACTTGTACGCGCGTAGCTGCTCTCCCTGAGGCGACCTTGCCGGGCTTGAGCGTCGCGTGCCTACTGAGATCCTTTCTTCAACCCACCAAAGTAGGAGTAGGGTTTTACGCCTCACGGCGGCCCGAACTTGGGTAAAAACTACCTGTGTCACCCTTGTCGGGCTACTTCATGGCTTCTGCTATTTGTGCAACATGACCTTCTCCCTTGCCGAACCACAAAGGGGCTCATGGCCCCATAGGTGATTGTGTTCCATCACGACATCTTTGGCGCGCTAGGTAGTGGGACGCACTTGCATGAATCTGAAGTTATGGGCAACACGTCAAGCTGCGCCGACATCCTCGTCGGCACTCTCTTTGTTAATGGCATTGAAAAGAAAGGACAACATCATTTCCTCGAAGATACGTATCCAACTTATCTATAATTTTTGATTGTTCCATTTTGTTATATTATCATTCTTGGATGTTTTATAATCATTATATATCATTTTTGGTACTAACCTATTGACATAGTGCCAAGTGCCAGTTGTTGTTTTTTGCATGTTTTTTACATCGCAGGAAATCGATACCAAACGGACTCCAAACGTAGCAAAACTTTTTGTGGATTTTTGTTGGACCAGAAGACATCCAGTGGGCCAAAGAAGCACCCGGGTGGTGCTCCGAGGGGAGCACAACCCACCAGGGCGTTCCTGGAGGCCCAGGCATGCCCTGGTGGGTTGTGCCCATCTCGGGTGCCTCTAGGATTGCCTCTTTACTCTATAAATACCCCAATATTCCAAAAACCCTAGGGGAGTCGACAAAAATCAATTCCAGCCGCCGCAAGTTCTAGAAACACCAGATCCAATCTAGACACCATCACGAAGGGGTTCATCTTGTCCATTGGTGCCTCTCTGATGATGCGTGAGTAGTTATTTGTAGACCTATGGGTCCGTAGTTAGTATCTAGATGGCTTCCTCTCTCTCGTTTGATTCTCAATACAATGGTCTCTTGGAGATCCATATGATGTAATTCTTTTTGCGGTGCGTTTGTTGGGATCCGATGAACTTTGAGTTTATGATCAGATCTATCTTTTTATCCATGAAAGTTATTTGAGTTTTCTTTGATCTCTTATATGCATGATTTCTTATAGCCTCATATTTCTTCTCTGATATTTCGGTTTTGTTTGGCCAACTTGATCTATTTATCTTGCAATGGGAAGAGGTGCTTTGTGATGGGTTCGATCTTACAGTGCTTGATCCCAGTGACAGAAGGGGAACCGACACGTATGTATCGTTGCTATTAAGGATAACAAGATGGGGTATATTTCTACATAAATAGATCTTGTCTACATTATGTCATCCTTCTTATTGGATTACTCCATTTCTCCATGAACTTAACACACTAGATGCATGCTGGATAGTGGTCGATGTGTGGAGTAATAGTAGTAGATGCAGGCAGGAGTTGGTCTACTAATCTTGGACGTGAAGCCTATATAATGATCATTTCTTGGATATTTTCATGATTATTTGAAGTTCTATCAATTACCCAACAGTAATTCGTTTACCCACCGTTTGCTATTTTTCTCGAGAGAAGCCACTAGTGAAAACTACGGCCCCGGGGTCTCTTCCTTAATATATTTGCCTTTGCTTTTTATTTTCAGATCTATTAAACCAAAAATACAAAAATACCTTGCTGCAATTTATTTTATCTCGCGTTCCCGCGCGATCTATCTATCAAATTATTACAACTCTCTCATGTCCGTCTTGCCAATTTCTGGCGCTGTTACCCGAAAGGGATTGACAACACCTTTAATACGACGGGTTGCGAGTATTTGTTATTTGTGTGCAGGTGTTGTTTACGTAGTGTTGCTTGGTTCTCCTACTGGTTCGATAAGCTTGGCCTCATCACTGAGGGAAATACCTACCATCACTGTGCTGCATCATCCCTTCCTCTTTGGGGAAATACTGACGTAGTCCTAGCAGACATCTAAAGGAATTTCTGGCACCATTGCCGGGGAGATATCATCAACATCTACCAGGTTCCTAATCACAAATCTCATCTCCTTGCAATTTACATTATTTTCCATTTGCCTCTCGTTTTTCTCTCCCCCACTTCACAACAATGTGTCGTTTTATTTGCCCGCTTTTTCGTCCGCCGTTTTCTTGCAGGATCTGTTTTTGAGTGCAATCTTGTTGCGTAGTCACAATGACTCAAGAGAACACCAAGTTGTGTGATTTCTCCAATACTAAGAAGAATGATTTTATTGGCACTCCGATTGCTCCTCCCGCCACAAGTGCGGAGTCTTGTGATATTAATACCGCTTTGCTGAACCTTGTTATGAAAGATCAATTTTCCGGTACTCCTAATGAGGATGTCGCGTCCCATCTTAACACATTCGTGGAATTATGCGATATGCAAAAGAAAAAAGATGTGGACAATGATGTTGTGAAGTTGAATTTTTTTCCGTTTTCTTTGCGAGATCATGCAAAAATTTGGTTTTCTTTGTTGCCTCACCATAGTATTGATTCTTGGAATAAGTGCAAAGATGCTTTCATTACTAAGTACTTTACGCCCGCAAAAATTATTTCACTTAGAACCCAAATCATGAATTTCAAGGAACATGAACATGAGCATGTTTCACAATCTTGGGAAAGGATGAAAATGATGCTAAGGAATTGCCCAACTCATGGGTTAAATCTTTGGATGAAGATAGAAAAATTTTATGCGGGGTTGAATTTTGTTTCTCGTAATATTTTAGATTCCACCGTGGGTGGTACTTTTATGGAAATTACTTTGGGTGAAGCCACCAAATTTCTTGATAATATTATGGAAAATTATTCACAATGGCATACCGAAAGAGCTCCTACTAGTAAAAAAGTTAATTCAGTTGAAGAAATTTCTTCTTTGAGTAAAAAGTTGATGCTCTTATGAAATTAGTTGCCTAATAAAAGTGCTCCTATTGATTTTATATGTGCCTTTGTCTACTTTGATTGAGAAAAATAGTGATGCTGTAGATGTGAATTTTATCTCGCGAAACAATTTCAATAAGAATGCTTATAGAGGTAATTTTAATCCTAGGCCTTTTCCTAGTAATTCCTCTAATAATTATGGTAATTCCTATGGTAATCCTTCTTATAATAATAATAGGAACACCTCTGATCTTGGTAATAATATTAAAGAATTTATCAACACTTAAAAGTTTTCAATGCTACAATGGAAGAAAAGTTGAATAAGATTGATGATTTGTCTAGAAGTGTTGATAGAATTTCTCAAGATGTAGAGAATCTCAAGATGAAAATTTTTGTGCCTAAAGTTGAGGAATCAATTAAAGCTCTTTATGTTTCTATGGACAAAAGTAAGAAAAGAACCGCTATGCTTAGAGCTAGAAGAGAATTTTTAGAAAAAGCATTTCCTAGTGATTGCTTTCATAAAAGTGATGAAGATCTTAAAATGATTGGTGTTTCTTCTATTGATTCCTTGTTTAGTAAAATTAAGATTGATGAAAAAGGGACTGAAGAAGAGCCAACTTTAGCTAGAAGGTGTCCCGATAATTCGGAGGGTGAAAATCTTGTTGAGAAAATTGATAAAAGTGCGTTTGAAGAGGTCAAAACTTTAACTAGTGATGTGCCCACTCTTTTGGATTACAAAGACTTTAATTATGATAGTTGCTCTTTGATTGATTGTATTTCTTTGTTGAAATCCATGATGAATTCGCCCCATGCTTATGAACAAAATAAATCTTTTACTAAACATATTGTTGATGCTTTGATGAAAGCTTTGGAAGAGAAATTGGAACTAGAAGTTTCAATTCCTAGAAAATTGCATGATGAGTGGGAACCTACTATCAAAGTCAAGATTTAAAATTATGAGTGTTTTGCTTTGTGAGTTGGGTGCTAGTGTTTCTACAATTCTGAAATCTTTATGTGATGTGCTTGGTCTTACTGATATTGAAGAGTGTTCTTTAAATTTGCACTTGGCAGATTCTACTATTAAAAAGACTATGGGAAGAATTAATGATGTTCTTATTCTTGCAAATAGGAATTATGTGCCCATAGATTTTATTGGTCTTGATATTGATTGTAATCCATCTTGTCCCATTATTCTTGGTAGACCATTTTTACGCACTATCGATGCTGTGATTGATATGAAAGAAGGCAATATTAAGTTCCAATTTCCACTAAGGAAGGGTATGGAACACTTCCCTAGAACAAGAATTAGGCCACCATATGAATCAATCATGAGGGCATCTTATGGATCTAGAAACAAAGATGACAAAACTTAGATCCTTGCTTTATGCCTTGCTAGGGGCGTGAAACAATAGCGCTTGTTCGGAGGCAACCCAATGAATAAACTTTATTTTTTCTTTTGCTTCCTATTATTGAGTGTTAGCAAAATTATGCTACTGTTATGATTGTGTTTTTTGTGTTTTAATTAGTTTTTGTGCCAAGTAAAGCCTTTAGGATCTTCTTGGGTGATAGTTGGCTTGATCTTGCTGAAAAATAGAAACTTTCGTGCTCACGAAAATAATTTTCATTTTTAACAGAAGCACGATAAAATATCAATTCTTGTTGAAGAAGATTAATATACAAATTTCTCAGGTCTTCCTAATTTTTCAGATTTTTTGGAGTTACAAAAGTATTAGAAATATCCAGATTGCTACAGACTCTTCTGTTGTTGACAAACTCTGTTTTCTTTGTGTTGTGTGCTTGTTTTGATGATTCTATGGTTTTCTTTGAAGAGACTTTGCCATAGGAAAGTTCGAATACGGTAGATATAATGCAAGAATAAAATATGAATTGGTTTTCAACAGCACTGTCGGTGTACAAAAGTAGGGGGTCCCTTTTTGTATCCCTTTACTTGTGCACGGGTATTCGCGCCCCACGCCCGTGGCCACGCTTGGCGGAGAAGAGGAAGCAAAGGCCCAAGACTACCAGAGCAACGCCAAGCCAGAAACACGAAGAGCAGAAGGGCGAGGTGAACTCCCCCAGCAAGGCCCTTGCCGGGGCGGCCTCCACAGCCCCGGCAGGAACCTTGCCGGGGCAACTTGCAAAACGCTAGCAGAGCTGCCACCCTTGAGCCTAAGAGTTCCGACGCCTTGAACCACATTGGAACCAAAGCTCGGGAGGCGCCTTCGTGGCGGCATGCAGATCTATGTGAAGACCAAGAACATACAATACTAGATGAGAATCAGAAGACGAAGATCCTCGGCAAGATCCTTGCTGAAGATACCCATGAGAACCCCGGCAAGACCCTTGTCGGGGACACCCATGACGCTGCGGCAAGTCCCTTGCTGGGGCCCCGGTAACACCCTTACCGAAGACATCTGCGGGGCCGCAGCAAGGCCCACACATGCCAAGACTCCACCGCCGTTCCCACACAGCTGCCAGCCCACCAACTAGGCAAGCACCTGTGTGGCGACGTGCGGCCTCCAGGCCAACTCAGCAAGCACCTACGTGGTGGCATGCAGATCTTCGGCCATCGCACCAACTCAGCAGCCAGCCAGCGTGTCACTACACGCCTCATCAGTTCGGATGCGCGTCGAAGCCAGGCGAGGCGGCGACAGCTGGGACGAGCTTCCTTGCCACCCCTGATAAAGCAAGAAGGGCACATCGGCAATGCATTAATTGTGCTTATCATACGGTGCCAGGAGATAGACTCAACTACTGTACAACTTTCCACCTCCTGTGTGCCACCGTGGCAGCCCCTTTTGACTATAAAAGGAGGCCCGCGACGTACTAGGAGAGGATTCAGACTTTTTGGACCCTACACGCTTTGTAGCTAGTCTAAGAACACCAGAAAAACATAAACCAGTAGGAGTAGGGTATTACGCATCACTCGCGGCCCGAACCTGGATAACCCCCCCTCGTGTTGATCCCTCAAACCAGCTCTTTCCACAGGCCCGCGCCCGCCAACCGTAGAAAAAGGGATTCTTCGTGATCCCGTAGGTGTCATTTCCCCCGACATCTCTGGTGCGCCAGGTAGGGGTCACAAGCTGTTAAAATCCGGTTTGGAGGTTAGCACACCGACTTCATCATCACCATGGCCCCCAAGAGAAAGGGGATCACAATGATCGGCTCGTCCGGGGCCGCCCCGTTCGTGCCAATACGAGTGGGCGGCGGGTGGCCACGGATGGGGCCGGAGACGTGGCCCGCAAGCATCCATGACATTTTGGTGATCGGAGCCAGGCGAGCAGCGTCGTCCGAATCCGAGACAACGAACCACACGCGCTGGGTCCAAGGGTTGGTCCGTGCTACCCAAAGGTGGCGCCGCAGCCTCTACAGCACCCCAGCTGGCACCCGTGCCGCGCCCTTCCCAGGCCGCGCATGATCAGAAACACCGCGATGCCAGAGCCCCCGGGCACCGCCGCGGAAAGAGCCCTGTGCGCCACTCGCAGGACGAACCAGGCCGGCGTGCGTGCTCAGACGCCGGTGCAGGTGGCATGCAACCGCGAGACCGCGACATAGCCCCTTCTAACCCGGTTAGAAGTCGGAGCACGTCATGGTCTACGTAGATCTCGCCGCCGCCTACGCCCTCGACTTCCCCCCTGCTGCGGAGAAGCTTGACGAGTGGAGGGCCACCATCCGAAGCCTTGTCAGCTTAGCCAACAAAAACAAGCCGCTCCCAATGGGACCCTCACACCGGCATCCAGATGAGCTAGTGCCTGCCGACGGTGGGGGGGCCAGAGACACTGTGATCACGGTGCACTCCCCCCCTGCGTCTGTGACAATGTTTCCACAGCGTCGTCGGACCCACGAACCCGCCGTGACCAACATCAAGTCCTTTGGGAACGGGCCCAGGAAGACGCTCAAACTACCATCGAACGACGACGGGAGAAGCGCCATCAGTCAGATTGGCGTGCGGGGCCTACTATGGACCACCCGGTGCCGGGGGGCCCTGGCGACCTACCTTACGAGGTGGGTTGTCCAGACTTTACCCGAGAGTTGCGGCTGTTCCAGTGGCCCTCCCACCACACGTTCAAGCCCGATGTTGGCTAGAAGTACAACGGCAAAACCCACCCGTCGGAGTTCCTCAACATCTACACCATCGTGATGCAAGCTGCTAGAGCTCGCGACAACAAGGTGCTTGCCAATTACTTCTCATTGGCACTCAAACCCAACGTCATGTCGTGGTTGATGCACTTGCCAGTGGATTCCATTTCTTCTTGGTCAGATTTGTGCCATGAGTTTGTTGGCGCCTTCACTAGAGGCCACCAAGCTCATGGCCAGGCAAGCGATTTGCATATCATCCCCCAGAAAGAAGGTGAAAACCTGCGCAAGTACATACAGAGGTTCAGCCGGGTGCATTACAACATCCCAGATGTTCGTCCTGCCGCTGTCATCAGCGCATTCCATCAGAATGTGTGCAACCGCAAGATGCGAGAAGAGTTGGCGATGAACAAGGTCAAGGATGTGGCCAAACTTTATGTTCTAGCTTATAGATGTGCTCGAGCTGAAGAGGGGAGTGTCGGTGTCAAAACCGGCGGATCTCGGGTAGGGGGTCCCGAACTGTGCGTCTAGGTCGGATGGTAACAGGAGGCAGGGGACATGATGTTTTACCCAGGTTCGGGCCCTCTTGATGGAGGTAAAACCCTAGGTCCTGCATGATTAATGTTGATGATATGGGTAGTACAAGAGTAGATCTACCATGAGATCAGAGAGGCTAAACCCTAGAAGCTAGCCTATGGTATGATTGTTGGTCGTCCTATGGACTAAAACTCTCCGGTTTATATAGACACCGGAGAGGGCTAGGGTTACACAGAGTCGGTTACAATGGTAGGAGATCTACATATCCATATCGCCAAGCTTGCCTTCCACGCCAAGGAAAGTCCCTTCCGGACACGGGACAAAGTCTTCAATCTTGTATCTTCATAGTCCAGGAGTCCGGTCGAAGGTAAAGTCCGGCCATCCAGACACCCCCTAATCCAGGACTCCCTCAGTAGCCAATGAACCAGGCTTCAATGACGACGAGTCCGGCACGCAGATTGTCTTTGGCATTGCAAGGCGGGTTCCTCCTCCAAGTACTTCATAGAAGATTTTGAACACAAAGGTAGTGTCCGGCTCTGCAAAATAAGTTTCCACATATTGCCATAGAGAGAATAATATTTACACAAATCTAATCTGCTGACGTATTCCATGGCGTGACATCACACCACGGCCAAGTCTTTATTCGAATCGTTTTATTGTCCCACCTTAGCCCGTTTAGCGAGGCGGTTTCCTTGGCACGTCTTGTTAAAGCAGAGATCGTGTCCCCTTATTCTGGGATTCTCATCAACACGGGCGTGGGTAACCCAACCGTACCCATTGGTATATTTTCTCGATCAAAGGCGAGTCCCAAACGGTCATGGGGAAGGCCCTTGGTATTCAACCTCTTATGAAGAGACCAAGGCCTTACTCCTTTCTTTCAATCTCAAACGAGTTCGCCCTTCGCCTTGAGTTCCAACACCCAAGGCTCCATATTTCAGGCGCTTCAGACCTTCGACAATGTCCGGTTCCGACCTTTGAGGCCGATGGATGCCTTCCTCCGTCACGGAGGAGGACGTGCTGAAGTTGAGAGAGGCCAGGTTCTTGACCGGCGAAATCTCGCATAGGCTGCCTGCTCAAGGGCAAGTCATTCCCACTCCCAAGCCCGGTGAGAGTGTGGTGTTCATGTCTCACTTCCTTCGGGGGCTAGGCTTCCCGACGGATCCCTTCGTGAGGGGGCTCATGTATTATTATCGGCTGGAATTTCACGACTTAGCCCCGGAGTCCATCCTCCATATTACCTCATTCATCGTCGTGTGTGAAGCCTTCCTCCATATCACTCCTCACTTCGAACTATGGCTCAAGACCTTCAAAGTAGAGCCGAAGATGATCGACGGACGGCATGCGGAGTGCGGAGGTGCTTTTATAAGCAAGAATGCTGGTACTCCATGGCCCGAGGGCTCTTTTCAAGAGGAGTCCAGCTTATGGCAGCGAGAGTGGTTTTATATTACCGCTCCCAGGGCCCCTAAGTGGGTGGCGCCACCTGCCTTTCGCTCGGGTCCCCCGCCACGACTGGCGTCATGGGTCAATACGGGGCTGGACTGGGGGCCGACAAAGGACGTGCCCCTGTTGCAGGGCCACATCCGAGATCTCCTAGAAAGAGACATCAGTATGGTCATGGTGACGCAGGTTATGTTAATTCGCCGAGTTCTGCCCTGCAAACATCACCCCTCCGCCTGTGGGAGTTCAACCCGGAGGGACCACGAGTTCTCCAACATTTTCTTGGCATGACGCCCGTGGAGATGTACAAATTGTTCTTCGGACCACAAGTAGTGTGTCCGGATTCTACGGAGGACGCAGGTCTGAGCTGTAATCGTCCGGATACTCAAGTAAGTAGCCTTGTGCCCAGACTCGCTATCCGTATATTTATCATAAAATTGCCCCTAAAAGAGATGTCCTTTAAACAGGAGTGGATGGCGAAAGCAAAGCTAATGAGGTGTTCGGCCCCCCTCCCCGAGACCACGCCGGGTCCTGTGCTAGTCAGGATGTTGGAGGTTGTGCCTTCAAAGGGAAGTGAGGGAGGGGACAAGGGAGCTACAGCCTCCTCAAAGGAGGTTGTCTGGAAGGGAGGAATCGAAAATTCCTCACCTCAGGAGAAGAAGAGGACCGCCTCTGAAGACCCGAAGACCATGGCCTTAAAGCGGGAGAAGAAATCATCGCCAGAGGGTCCTGTGCTGGGGGACACTTTGGCCGAATTATGCCCTCAAGGGGATCAGCCCTCCACCGAGCCGTAAGTAGAGAGGAGTTTTCTTTTTAAGAAACGAGAGAAATCCCTGCTTTATATCTGAGAAAAGTAATTGAAAATTTACCATGTAGCTCGGACCTTAGCCCTTCTCAGCAGAGCTCGTCTTCGGAGGATCTTCTTCCGGAGATGATGGAGAGCGGAACGCCTCCCCCTGCCGTACCGCCTTGCGAGGTGGGCGACCCTGAGGTATCGCCGCAGAGGGTTTCTCCGAATCCGGCGGGGCCGGAAGGTAGTCATATGGCCCCCCAAAGCCCTCCGCGTCCGGCCTTCGAAAAGGGCCATCAGACGAGTCCGGCGCCGTCTGGTCCGCGGTCGGAGGAGCTGAAGGATCTGCTAGGGTGAGCATCTATCTCAGAGGAGCACCGTGCATTGGTGGGTATGGTGATTGAGAGGATTTCATCCGCGGAGAGCGGTTTGCACGAGGCCGTCAGGAGTTTACTGACAGGTTTTCAGGTACGCGAAATAATGTACCCTTTTCGGATAGTTGCGCATAAATAAGATGCGCCCTGTGTAGATAGTAGCCCCTGAGACTCTGTGTGTTGTCAAAAGTGACGATGCACAGAGGATCATAATCCCAGGTCTAATATGCCGCCTTTATACATAGGTGGCGAAGTGTCCGGTGGCCAGCCGGACTGATGGATTTGCCGAGCTAAAGCGGCAACTTGACGTGGCAGATGCCGACATCGCGCTTGTCAACAAGCGGCTTGACGAGGCACAAGGTATGTAATTCCTTTGGCGGCGCCTGAGAAGAGGAGCTTTATGCCAGTATCTTACAATGTGTGCGCTTGATGCAGATGGTGCTGCTGCCATAGAGAATCTTCGGGCAGAACAGACGGACCTGAAGAAGGCCGTTGCCGATGCCAAGGATGCTCGCTCTGCGATGAGAGCAGTGAAGGAGGAGCTGCGTCAGGCCGGAGAAATCGCGGCTGGAAAGCCGCTGCGGAGGAAGTTCTGTGATCCTAAACATGCTCCGTTAGACCAGATGTGGAGTACGGCGGACACCTATCTGGATTTAGCAGCGAGTGCGCAGATGCGGCCGAGCACTTCCGAGATCAAGAAGATCGTGAAGTGGAAAATCTCTTCTGGTCGCAGTTCCACAATCCAAAGCGTCCACTGTCATTAGCCGATCGTTTGGACGAATGGGCCGAGCTAAATAGGTTGTCCGGACTCGCCATGAAGTATGTCGTGAGTCATCTGTGGCCATAGAGACGAGAGCCAAAAAGTTATTTCAACTTGGTGCAGCAGTTCCTTGGTGCGGTGCCGCATATCAATGCGATGAAGAGGTCAGCGTTCACAGAGGGTGCACGGATGGCTCTTGCCCGTGTCAAGACATACTGGGCGGAAATGGAAGCCACCGCTGTTGCATCCCCAGACTCGGATGGAAGCCGAGTACCTGCCGAGCGCTATTTTCAGGAAGTTCTGCAAGGCGCTCGTTTAATAGAGTCGCAGTGCTCGAAGGATACTATATTTGAATAGCATGTATTATTGTAAAACAATATTTTGATAAATTGTAGAAGCTTTTTATACTTGTGCCTGCAAGTATTATGATACCTCATGTGCGGCCGTTTAACATATATGTATATATAATCAGAAAGATGGCAGTCGTCGGCTTCAGCCCCACGCACATAATGCGGGGGTGTTTGCAGAAGGCGCATTTTCACACTTGATCCAACGTCTTGGTCCTACAAAGGAGGTGATAGCGCAGCGAACTAGGCAATCAGACTATGATGCTTTATCACTTTCACTTAGCCATAGGAGTTTGACATTGAGGCTACTTATATAGCCCCTGGTGGCGCCTGCGCTCGCCCAAACTCGGGGCGCGTATGTGCCTGGCCGGGAAACGACCCTTCATTAATGCGGAGGAATCCTAAAGATTCCGGTATGTCATCGAGTGGTTGACCAGTCTCACGATATATCATGACAGTCAGTTTTCGGCTTTCTCTACTGAGGTGCTCGCCTGGCCGAACCGGGGCACAATCGCAGTAGTTCTCCTGGTGCCGCCTTAGCCGATAGAGCGGAATGTAAGGCAGCAAAACACAGGAGCCGGGAAAACCCAACATTTGACCAAAGACATGATTCGGAGCTGATGCATATAAGGCCAAACTCGCGACGCCGAACACTCCCTAAGGTATTCGGTCTTTATGGAGAAAATTCCTTATTTGACACTATCTTAAAATCTGCTTCCTTATTTGACACTGGAAAAGTTTTTCTTCTTTATTTGACACAAGTTCTAAATTTTATTCCCTATATGACATTTTCGTCCATTTTAAGCCTAAATGACACCTGAAAAGACTCTTTTGCCCCTCATATGGTATGTGTGTGGGGGGCAATAGCGCACACACGCAGCATCAGTGCGAAAGCAGAAGCACACACGCATCAACACATACACATGCACCAACACACACGCACGCGCACACACACGCACGCGCGCGTGCACACACACACACACACACACACGCACGCAACAACACACACGCACGCAGCACACACCCACATACACACACGCAGCAGCACACACGCAGGCAACACATAGGCACGCAACAACACACACACACGCGCACGTACACACGTAGTAGCAAACACACACGCAGCAGCACACATGCACACACACATGCAGCATCAGCACACATGTGCGCCTGCACCCACACACGCAACAGCACACGCACGCGCGCACACATACCACATGAGAGGCAAAATGGTCTTTTCAGGTGTCATTTAGACTCAAAATGAACGGAAGTGTCGTATAGGGAATAAAATTTAGGACTAGTGTCAAATAGGGAAGAAAAACTTTTCCAGTGTCAAATAAGGAACCAGATTTTAAGACAGTGTCAAATAAGGAATTTTCTCGTCTTTATGAGGGCGGGCGGGATAACGCCCTTAGTAATAAGCCCCTAGTGTCTAGGTACGCGCAAAACTCTGACGTGGCCACATGCCAAAACGCCAGCCTCCTCCTTGGTTATACCAAGAAACCAGGGGATGTGTATCAACAAGAGCAGTAAAAAAGGTTTACGTAGGGTCTTAATCTGAAAAGAATCCTTGGAATGGGTCCCTGCTGCACGTCTGCGCCTGTGTCTCCGTTGTGCCGTATCCAGGACGGGCGTAGCACGGTGTTCATCTGTTAAAGAGAGGAACTTAGTTAAAGAAAGATCATGCCGAACATGAGTTATACTAAATAAACAAAGTATGAATCGAAATGGGTAAAATTGAGCTTTATTGTCTCTTGTTTTATATGCGCGGAGCCCCTAGTACAGGGGTATACGGCTATTAAGCCTTTATCAATTGTATGTTTATGCCGGACTCGTCTAGCCGTGTCCGTGGTGTTCACGACCTATTTAGATGGTTTGGCTGGTGAAGCTGCTTTATTGTGGGGCTATCAAGGCAGCTGCACTGTTTTCCGCACGGGAGGAACACTCAATGTTTTCCCTTTAATGAGATGATGCCTCATGGATCGGGAATCTTAAGCGTAAGAGATGCATAATGCGGTATTGCGTTAAAGCGGGTGAAAGCTTCGCGTCCCAGCAGTGCTTGATAGCTACTTGAGAATGGGGCAATGTGGAAAGTTAGTTGTTCGCAACGGAAGTTATCGGGGGAGCTGAACATAACTTCTAGCCGAAGAGAACCCATGCAACGGGCATCCGGGCCTGGCGTTACCCCTTGAAAGGAGGTTTTGCTATGGCGAATTTTTGTTGGGTCTATCCCCATGTTGCGAATTGTGTCCTGGTATAACAGGTCTAGACCACTGTCGCCGTCCATCAGGACATTTGTAAAATGGAGTCCGCCGATTATTGGATCTAATACCAAGGCAGTCCAGCCTGCGTTCCGGATACTTCTAGAGTAATCCTGATGGTCGAAGGTGATTGGTTTTAACAACCATTGGCGAGACTCCTTTGGGATAGGCCGTATGGCGCGTATCTCTTGTGGCGCCGTTCTGTTCGTCATGTGAAGTAAGTTTACTGTTTTGACTTCTTGTGCGAAATCCTTTTGTTTCCTGGTGCTCTTCTTGTGGGGTTCGTCGTCGTCCTCACTTGGTGTGTCGAGCCCCTTGTGTTCGGTGTTGAGCTTGCCGGCTTGCTTGAAAACCCAACAATCTCTGTGGGTATGGTTCGCAGCCTTCCCGGGAGTACTGTGTATTTGACATATCTTGTCCAAGATTTTGTTTAAGTTGGATAGCTCGTCCTTGTTATCCTTGAGGGGCAGCTTTCTCTGATTCTGCCGTGAGCTTTTGAATCCGGCATTGACCGCCGTGCTCTTTGGGCTGTTTCCCTTATTCCGGCACTGGTCCTTGCTGCGTCGGGGTTTTCCGTTTCCATCCCTAACTTCGGATGTACTTGGGTCGCTGGTGCTGCATCTTGCCAACCAGCTGTCCTCACCTGCGCAAAAGCGGGTCATGAGGCTTCTCAATGCGGCCATTGTTCTTGGCTTTTCTTGGCCGAGGTGTCTGGCGAGCCATTCGTCTCGAACGTTGTGCTTAAAAGCTGCTAGGGCTTCGGCGTCCGGACAGTCGACTATCTGATTCTTTTTAGTAAGAAACCTATTCCAGAATTTCCGGGCTGACTCTCCGGGCTGTGAGTTATGTGACTGAGATCGTCTGCATCCGGAGGGCGGACATAGGTCCCTTGAAAATTTGCCCGAAAAGCATCCTCAAGCTCTTCCCAACTTCCAATGGTGTTTTCGAGAAGGCTTTTGAGCCAATGCCGGGCTGGCCCTTTAAGCTTGAGGGGTAAGTATTTTATGGCGTGGAGGTCATCTCCTCTGGCCATGTGTATGTGGAGGATATAATCCTCGATCCAGACCCCAGGGTCTGTTGTTCCGTCGTACGCCTCTATGTTTATGGGCTTGAATCCCGCTGGAAATTCATGGTCCAGCACCTCATCGGTGAAACATAGGGGGTGTGCGGCACCCCTGTATTTGGGTGTGCCGTGATGTTCGGATATTTGTTGTGTTGCATTTCTTACTAGAGCTTGCTTTCTTGGCCCGTATATAGATCTGGCTGGGCCGTCTTTTTGATGCGGATCCTTTGGTGGATCGCGTGCCGGCTTGTGTGCGGAGCCGCTTGCCGCTCCATGCTGGCCATGTTGTCATCCATCCGACCAGATGGCTTTCCTATTTTTTGACTGCAGGGGCTCTAAGGCCTCCTCGTCAAATTCAGGTAGTAGCTTTCACTTTAGATAGCTTTTTGTGCGGCGACTGCCGGCATATTTGTCTGCGGTGTTGCGTACTTTGCTCCATCTGATTCTGAGTGCATCTTCCGCAGTTTTGAGCTTCCGCTTCTGCTTTTTCAGGCTATGCGTGGTGGCGACGAGCCTTTTGTGGAGGTTCTTCTGCTCCATGAGTTTATCCGGCGTAAGGTTGTCCGGACTGTTGTTTTCACCGGGGATGGGGTGTTCGGTTTGTTTATCCAAGTTTCCCTGTTCGGACGCTTGCTCGAAGGCATGTTCGTCGTCCACCGGCTCGTCCTGCTCTATGGCCGGGTCTGTATGGTTGTTGTCTCTGTCAAGGCGGGGCTTGGAGCGGCGCTTACGTCGCCGCTTTGATTGCTTTTCGAGTGAACGATCCCTCATTGCATCCATGTGTTCCTCATCGTCGCTTCCTTTGGGTGTGTCCACCATGTATACATCATGAGATGAGGTGGTTGTCCAGTGCCTTATAGGCGTTGGTTTGTGTTCATCTCCTACATCGTCGTCCATACCGTCGATGTCTTCGGAGTCGAAGTCGAGCACATCGTTTAAATTATCGATAGTGGCTACGAAGTGGGTGGTGGGTGGGCTTTGAATTTCTTCATCATCTGCATCCCAACCTTGTTGACCATAGTCCGGCCAGGGCTCTCCTGATAAAGAGAGAGACTTTACTAAATTTAGAATATCGCCGAAGGGCGAGTGCTGAAAGATGTCCGCGGCGGTGAACTCCATGATCGGCGCCCAATCGGGTTCGATCGGTCGGGGCGCGGAGGGCTCAGAGTCTGGAGAGGAGTCCGGCTCCTTGGAGTCACGAGCTTTGCAGAGAATAGGGCTGGTGTTCGGCTCGATCGCCGTAGAGATTGCAGCCCCCGAGGCGGTGTCTAACCACCCATCCTCGATTGGTGTGACCAGCTCCGAGCTAGGGGTCGGAGCGGACACAGGTGCGGCCTCCAAGGCACTGTTCGGCGGCAGAGCTAAATCATGCCCATCGTGACAGTGCGGCGCGCTCGGATGTGGCTCGAATCCGTCGAAGATCGAGTCTCCGCGGATGTCGGCCGTGTAGTTCAAACTTCCAAATCTGACCTGATGGCCAGGGTGTAGCTTTTGATCTGCTCCAGATGGCCAAGCGAATTGGCCCACAGTGCAAAGACGGCGAATACGAAGATCTGTCCGGGGAGAAAAGTCTCACCCTGGATCGCATCGCTGTTGATGATCAGAGAAGCCTGTCAGCGTTCTGGGAACGGGGGTCCCCAAACTTGCCTGCCTGCGGCCTGCGGCGTGGCTCAAAGGGGGGCCTAGCACGGCCCATCTTCATCAACACAGACCCAAGACCCTCGCGAGGGGCCAAGCCTCGCGGGGCGGACGACGCAGCGCTTCCTCAGGCACGGCCTCACCGGGCTGGCTCGCGAGGAGGCGGAGAGATCAAGGCGGGGTACCTCACGAGGTGCCCGTGATGCAAGCCATGACGACCAAGGGCGCCAGGCGGGCGCCAGCCCGCGCAGTGTCCTCCTTTCCCCTTTGGTGCAAAGGGGGCAAGCGCAGCCGTGGGGTACCGAGGCATCAGGCAAAGGTTGCCATTTCGGTGCAACAAGACCAAGACCAGGAGGACTTCAAGACGGAGGTCATCATGGAGCCCAAGACGGCGTCACCACGAGAGCTTTGTCCAGGCGAGGACCAACTTTAGTCAGGATAAGTGTACCAGATGTTCCCCTTCAAAATGGCCAATTGTTGGCGCCCTTCCCACTCAATATTTGGGAAGAGGCCCAGGGCCTTTGCATATAAATAGGACCAGCCACCCACAGGGTAGGGGGGATCGGATCGAATCAGAGAGAGAGAGAGAAGGGTGACTGAACTCCTCCTAGCAGTTCGTCCCCCCCAGCCAAGAACAGACCCTCGTGAGGCTGTTCTTCCTTGTATTGTTCATCATCATCAGCCCAAGAGGCAATCCACCACACACTTGAGTAGGGTATTACACCACGACGGTGGCCCGAACAAGTATAAACCCTGTGTCTCTTGCGTTGTTCTTTCCATAGCTAAGATCTTAGCGAGGCGGAGGGGTGCAGGGTAGGTAGAAGGCGAAATCTCCGCGCGCACCCCAGTGTTTGAACCTCAAGGGTCTGCCGGAACCTGAAATCCAACATTTGGCGCGCCAGGTAGGGGTGCGCCGGAATTCGTCTTCCACCACCCCGTTCTCCTCCGACCATCGCGTCCATGTCTGACGCTCGTCGGGCCCGCGCCGAGCGCCGGCCCGCTCCCGCTTCCCGCGTCGCCCAGACGGCTCCTGTTGGCGGGCGTCCTCGCCATTCCGCGTCACCTGCCGTCAACGCCGGCACCGGCCCAGTGGGGGACGAGCAGCAAGCATCGTCTCAGCATCCGTCAGTGCGGCAAGACGGCCGCACCGCTACTCCCTCCCTCACCCCAGCTGGTTCTTTGCGCCGCGCGCTCCGCGCACCCATGGAGGCTCGAGCTGCACTCATCGCGGCAAACGAGCTCCTGCGCTACCGTCCCATCGACGACGTCTACGAAGAATGGCTCGACCGCGTCGCCTAGCTCGTCCGCGCCGCAGGGGGCTCTCCTGCGCCGTCCGTCAAGAAGTCCCTCGCCCACAAGGAGCTGCCCGGGCGCTCCCTGCTCCAGCACGTCGCGACCATGCTCCTGCTCCCGCACGTCAAGACCCCGCGCTGCTCCCAGCTGCAGCGCGTGGGGACATACAAGACCAAGCTCTCCATCACCCAAGGCCTCTCGTGGCCACAGCAGGCTGCCGCGCCTTCACCACCGAGCTACGCAGCATCGCGTGGCCCGGCAAGTTCAAGCCAGACCTGCCTCCTCGTTACGACGGCACGGCCGACCCTGCGGAGTTCCTCTAGCTCTATGAGCTGGGCATCGAAGCTGCCAATGGAGACGAGAAGGTCATGGCAAACTGGTTTCCCATGGCGCTCAAGGACGGGGCCCACACCTGGCTCCTGAACCTGGCTCCAGGCACGATCTCCTCTTGGGCCGAGATGCGCACCTGCTTCATCGCCAACTTCCAAGGTACTCGCGACCGGCCACCCGCCGTGAGCGACATGCGCCGCATCAAGCAACAACCCGGGGAGACCCTGCAGAAGTACATCCAGCGCTTCAACAACGCACGCCTCAAGATTCCCAAGGTGACTGAGGAGGCCGTCATCTCAGCCTTCTCCGACGGCGTGCGCGATGTCAAGATGAAGGAGGAGCTGGCGATGCATGAAGACCTGTGCACTTCCTTGGAGCTGTTCAACTTGGCAACCAAGTGCGCCAGGGCTGAGGAAGGGCGTCTCTCCCTCCTCGAGCTGCCTGCCGCAGACCCAGAAGAGAAGAAGCCCAAGGCCAAGGATGTGAAGCGCAAGGGGGCTGCCGTGCTCGCGGCAGAACCAGACACCAAGCGGGGCAGAGATCAGCCCGAACCTTCCAAGGGCAGTCGGTACTGTGTGTACCATGACCTCCACACCCACAACACCAACGAATGTCAAGAGCTCCGAGCCGTGCGAGAAGGAAGGATCGGCCGTCGCCCCGACCGCGGTGACCGGGGCTACGGTCGAGGAGGAGGAAGGAACGCAGGACGCTGGGAAGACCGTGGCCCGCGCCAAGGGTGGCGCGATCAACCTCGCGAGGATCGCTGGCAAGATCCGCCTCACGAGGGAGACTGGAGGGATCAGCCTCGCGAGGATCGCCCACAAGGCAACGCAGGCCTCCCTCCGCTACCGCCGCAGCCAAGGAGAAACGAGGACCGCCACCAAGACGAGGGGGCTAGGGGCTTCCAGGAGCCGCGCGCGATCGCCTGCATCCTGGGCGGGGCTCAAGCCCCAGCCTCTCAATGCATCTTCAAGCAGTTCGCCCGCGAAGTGAATGCAGTCCTCCCCAAGCTCGAAGCCACGCGCCCGCTCAGGTGGTCGGCGTGCGCCATCACGTTGGCTCAGCAGATCAGCTCAAGTGTGCGGCTACAGCCGGAGTCCTCCCGATGCTTTGTTCCCCAATCATCAGCAACGTGGTGGTCACCAGGACCCTCATCGATGGCGGGGCAGGGCTCAACGTCCTGTCCGTGGAAGCATTCAACAATCTCCAGGTGCCCTATAGCCAGCTTCAGCCAACCAAGCCTTTCTCCGGAGTCACCGACGGTTTCACGGTCCCGATTGGGCAGGTCCGCCTCCCTGTCACCTTCGGGGCACGCGACAACTACCGCACCGAGCTCATCGACTTCGACCTCGCTCACATTCGCCTGCCGTACAACGCCATCCTTGGGTACCCAGCGCTGGCCAAGTTCATGGCCGTAACTCACCACGGCTACAACGTCCTCAAGATGCCAGGAAGTGGCGGAGTCATCACGGTTCCCTGTGAAGAGAAGGACGCGGTGTGTTCCCTGGAACGAGCCTTTCAGGCCGCGTCACTGGAAGACCCAGATCGCGGAAGCAGGAGGCTTCCCTAGACCGCCCCCAAGAAGAAGAAGACATCGTCTGGCCAAGCCCCTCAGGAGGCAGGCCCCTCTGGGCCCGCGCCTGCCCAGGGGGAACCTCTTTCCATCGCATAGGAAAGCGCGCCCGGCACCCTCCTCAGGCAGGGCTCGAGGGCTCTCCCCTGGAGGGCCATCGACCTGGCTAGGGTCACGAGGGAGGCGCTTGGGCACCACATGGAGGCGTGTTTCGAAGCACGTTTCCCTCAAGAAGGAGTAAGGCAAGGAGAGCCAGACCCTCAGGAGTTCGTCAGCAAGGCCATTCAGGAGCTACAGGAGTCAAGAGTCATCAAAGGCGGCCGCCGCCTACCAGCAGTGGCTCCCCATCCAGGCGAGGATGGTGGGTTGCGCGTCTGCATCGACATACCAGGGCTCAATCGAGTCGCCTCTCTGGAGCTCCTCTGGCCCTCGCGAGTGGGGCACTGCAGAGGCCCACCCACAGCTACGTTTGCATGCCTTACGGCTTGCCGAACGCGGCTGCCACGTACCAGCGCCTCATGAGGGGCATCATGGAGGCACAAGAGGCCAGGCGTTCTGCAGCCCTGGCGGAGATGGAGATGGTCCGCGAGGAGCCACCAGCGCCTTCGGAGCCTCCCGAGGCCCCTAGGCCTGGGGGCTCGTGAGGATCGGCTTCCGCAGCCCACCGAGTCTAATACACCAACAGTCCTTCGTCCTCAACATCATCAGGTGACATCTTTCAAGTTTCATTTCCAGCTGGGAGCGCCCCCCCCAGGGCTGCATTATTCCCAGGGCGCGTGGGTCCGTCCCTGTGGCATGTATCCCTTTTATTTCATGCTGTTAGCTTACCTTTTTGGGGGCGCCCCTCGGGCTGCATCATCCCCCAAGTCGCTCGGGCCTGACCCAGTGATGTCCGCCTTCCCAGCATCTATTTGAATGAATCCACTCCTTCGCGGCTAATGTGTTTGACCTAGTTGCCCGCTCAACTGACGCCAACTGACGGAACTGCTCCCAAACGGCACGACGCTTGCGCATGGGTCCGTCCCTGCAACGCCGACAAACCTGAATGGCTGAGCTCTGGCCGCGGCAGCCCCGCATGGTGCCACCTCGTCAAGCCTTCAGTGCCTCATCGCCCCTCGGAAGCAACCAATGACTGACTGTCAATTGTCATGGCAACCCCTCGTTCTTTCTATGATGGGTTTACAGGATCTCCTAAAGGAGCCACGTCAGGAGAGGCCCTTGCGGTGTCTCCTTCACTCTCATCCGCGCGAACCGCTTGCACGTTAAAGGGGGGGTGCGTGAGCATCGCGACTCAGGGCTCCTACTAGCTCTCCAGCCCTCACCCTCTGGCCTTGACCACGACATCGCGACCTGGCATAGCAGCGACGGCTGAGACTCGCTCGAGGGCCGGGACCCAAGGACGTAGAGCAGAAAGGGGAGCAAAGGCAAGAGGGGAGGGACACGCGAGGACCTCGCCGGGCAACCTCACGCCTGCCGATGCACGGACCCGGCGACACACCAGAGAGCGACCCCTGATTGTCGAGATAAGTCACCACCCGGAAGCACCAGCTACCATGGCACCATCCCTGCACCTAATGCAATCCCGTGTTAGCGACGCCACTCTCCTTTCTCACCGAACGACAGCTACTTGAGCGCCAAAGGGGACCTCCTGAGCATCATGACTCAGGGGCTCTTACTGGACTCCGGGTCGCTCACCTCCTGGCCTTGACCACGACATCGCGACCTGGCATACCAGCGACGGCTGAAGCCGCCTTGGGACTGGGACCTGTCGACGCAGAGCACCAAGCCCTCGTGAGGTTCGAAAGGGGGAACTGAGCTAAGACGGAATGAGCAACTCGCACAATTCTACGACAAGGGTTATATTGACAAAACAGGATCACAGGCACCTTACAAGCCCCCACGGGACACGTCTTTGATTCCACGCAGGGAACATATCCTAAAAGGACGCTAACTACGCGTGCCCCTGCAAAAGACGCCATCATCAACAGTGGGTCGTCAAGCACCGGCGCCAACCCCATCCAGATCAGAGGCGGCGACGGCCTGACGAGCCCACCCTGCTCCAGGAGCGGCGCCGGCTCGGGGGCTCGTAGCTGTCGTCGCTCGTCTCCGGAGTCGCGAAGAGCTTGCCGGAGTTGCTGGAACCTCCGACGCCTCCGCCGCCTGAGGAGCCGCCAAGGGAGCGGTCGGCGGGCCCAGTCCTCGCCTCAGCAGGGTCCTGGCCACCTCTCCCGAGGCAGCACTCCAGCCGGCGCCCATTCGCATCGAAGACCTTGAAGAACATCACCGAAGCACCGTCGTACTCCAAGTGGATTGCGAAGGCGCCTCTTGTCCTGCAAACCCGGGTGACTTCGCTCCAGCCTCGAGTCATGAAGACCTCGCCCGGGGCAACGACCGCGACCTCTGCCTCGGTCGCGAGGGTGCTGCAACCGGCGTGCTGCAGCCAAAGCTCTAGGAGTTCTCCCTGCGGGATGATGGAGGCGAAGAAGGGAGGAAGGCGAATCCAAGACCGAGGAGGCATGGCAGCATGGAATACAAACTCTCGGGAGGAGCCCTCGGTGTGGACCCCAGGGGGGATGACCCACACCTTCGTGACCCGTCGGCGCCGACGGCGGCGCCGCCCGTGGCGATTAGCATCAGCTCCTTCAGGACCCTCGTTGTGGGCGTACAAAGGAAGCGGGAACCCCGGCGGTGGCCGCTTGCACCAGGGCCTCGACACCACCTAATGGGCCCCCTCGTCCGGGCCGCGGAGGACGAGCCGTTTCTTCGGCGGAAGCGGGTCTGGTTCCTCTCGGGGAGCCTTTCCCTTCTCTGCCATCGAGAACCGGCGGATCGGAGCCATCACAGCAAGACAGAGCAAGGACCAGGAAGAAGGAGAAGCAAGAAGGGATGGACTAGAAGGGCGTGCGTCGTTCCGTACCTATGGCCGGCGAAGGCCAATCGCCGACCTCCACGATCGCATGTAATCCTGACCCGCTTTGCATGCAGGGACTTGTCCAATCTATGCAGTTGCCGAGGCGCCATGGGGAAGTGGAGACGCCCACGCCCAATCGACCGCCACGCGGTGCCCAAGGCCGCAGGCTGTTAGGGCCCGCGGCGCTTCGCTCTTGCCCTTCCGCCTCCCTGCACGGCCAAGTCCGGGCGCGCCTTGGGCCCAGGGGCTACTGTCGGCGTTCTGGGAACGGGGGTCCCCAGACTTGCCTACCTGCGGCCTGTGGCGTGGCTCAAAGGGGGGCCTAGCACGGCCCATCTTCATCAACACAGACCCAAGACCCTCGCGAGGGGCCAAGCCTCGCGGGGCGGACGATGCAGCGCTTCCTCAGGCACGGCCTCACCGGGCTGGCTCCCGAGGAGGCGGAGAGATCAAGGCGGGGTACCTCATGAGGTGCCCGTGACGCAAGCCATGACGACCAAGGGTGCCAGGCGGGCGCCAGCCCGCGCAGTGTCCTCCTTTCCCCTTTGGTGCAAAGGGGGCAAGCGCAGCCACGGGGTACCGAGGCATCAGGCAAAGGTTGCCATTTCAGTGCAACAAGACCAAGACTAGGAGGACTGCAAGGCGGAGGTCATCGTGGAGCCCAAGACGGCGTCACCACCAGAGCTTTGTGCAGGCGAGGACCAACTTTAGTCAGGATAAGTGTACCAGATGTTCCCCTTCAAAATGGCCAATTGTTGGCGCCCTTCCCGCTCAACATTTGGGAAGAGGCCCAGGGCCTTTGCATATAAATAGGACCAGTCACCCACAGGGTAGGGGGGATCGGATCGAATCAGGGAGAGAGAGAGAGAGAGAAGGGTGACTGAACTCCTCATAGAAGTTCGTCCCCCCCAACCAAGAACAGACCCTCGCAAGGCTGTTCTTCCTTGTATTGTTCATCATCATCAGCCCAAGAGGCAATCCACCACACCACACACTGGAGTAGGGTATTACACCACGACGGTGGCCCGAACCAGTATAAACTCTGTGTCTCTTGCGTTGTTCTTTCCATAGCTTAGATCTTAGCGAGGCGGAGGGGTGCAGGGTAGGTAGAAGGCGAAATCTCCGCGCGCACCCCAGTGTTCGAACCTCAAGGGTCTGCCAGAACCCGAAATCCGACAAAGCCATCGGGCCTAAAAGTGACGACACAGAGGAACTCTCAATGAAAGCACCAATGTCGGTGTAAAAACCGGCGGATCTCGAGTAGGGGGTCCCGAACTGTGTGTCTAGGTCAGATGGTAACAGGAGGCAGGGGACACGATGTTTTACCCAGGTTTGGGCCCTCTTGATGGAGGTAGAACTCTACGTCCTGCTTGATTAATATTGATGATATGGGTAGTACAAGAGTAGATCTACCACGAGATCAAAGAGGCTAAACCCTAGAAGCTAGCCTATGGTATGATTGTTGGTCGTCCTACGGACTAAAACTCTCCGGTTTATATAGACATCGGAGAGGGCTAGGGTTACACAGAGTCGGTTACAATGGTAGGAGATCTACATATCCGTATCGCCAAGCTTGCCTTCCACGCCAAGGAAAGTCCCTTCCGGAGATGGGACAAAGTCTTCAATCTTGTATCTTCATAGTCCAGGAGTCCGGCCGAAGGTATAGTCCGGCCATCCAGACACCCCCTAACCCAGGACTCCATCAGGGAGGAAGTACCCCGGCGAAGACACCGGTGGGGAAACCGACTCCACAGACGAAGACACCGCCGCCCTGACAAAGAAGGGTCGGTGCCGCAACAGGAAATGTAAGGGCAAGACTGTGCTTGCCGTTGAGGGATCCGGCGAGCCCAGCGCCGCCAAAAAGGCCAAACCTTATGACCCCGTCAAGGAGGTTGCCGGGTGTGCCACCTGTTTGGCCCTGGCAGCCGCTGGCAAGCTAGGAGGCTCCGACAAGCAGTACTACAAGATCCACCGCACCAAGGGCCATGACCTCCAGAACTGCGGATAGGTTGAGCTGCTGGCAGAAAAGTAGAAGGCTGAATATGAAAGGAGAGACAAGGAGAAGGGTCAGGATGGTGCCGAGGGGCCCGACAAGAATCGTGGTGGCCAAGGGGGTCGCCGCGGCAAAGATAACCAACAAGAGAGGCCCGCTCGGCGTCACAACAAGAAAGACAAAGATGATGATCATGACGAGGACGACGAGTCCGGCGAGCACGAGTTCTAGAAGGCTACAGAGGCCATGTGCATCGACGGTGGTGCCTCGTTGCACACCTTGCACCGCCAGCTGAAGCAGTGTGCGCGTGAGGTCACTACGGCGGAGCCGTCGTTCGATGCCCAGAAGCCACTGAAGTGGTCCTGCATGCCCATCGTTTTTGACACCGAGGATCACCCTGATCGCACAACTGCGGTCGGGTGTTTGCTGTTGTTGGTTTCACCAACAATACGCAACCTCAAGGTGACCAAAGTGCTGGTTCACGGTGGGGTCGGTCTAAATTTGATCTCACCCGCTATGATCAAGAAGCTGGAGATTCCTGATGGAGATCTCGAGGAGACGGGCACGTTCCAAGGGGTTAACCCGGGAAGGAGTCAGCCGAAAGGTAAAATCACGCTGCCTATTACATTCGGGGGCGAGCTGAACTACAGGACAGAGAAGATCGTTTTTTTATGTTGCCGAGATCCCCCTGCCGTACAACGGGATCCTTGGCCGCCCGCACTGGCCAAGCTCATGGCGGCGTCACACTACGCCTACAACACATTAAAGATGTCGGGGCCGCTGACCATCATCACCGACCAACTCTACCGAGAGGCAGTTGCAGCAACTGCCGCCAGGGCACTTGCTCCTGCCGCTGAAGCCCCGGGAAGGAAGAAGGCCGACAAGACCTCTTGCACCCACTCCGGCAAGCGCACCTCTTCGGAGTGTTGTGCTCCCGTTGAGGACGTGCCAGAGAGCTCCACCGGCAAGATCAAGAAGTCCAAGGCTGCACCACCAGAAACCAAGAAGGTGTCCGTCAAGGAGGATGGCACGGGCGGGGCTTTCACTATAAGCTACACCCTCGACAGCAAATAGGAAAGCGCGCTCATCGCCTTCTTGTGAGCGAATGTCGATGTATTTGCATGGCAAGCATCTGACATCTCCGGCGTTCCCAGGGAGGTGATTGAGCACCATCTTGCTGTCTGTCCTCACGCACGGCTCGTCAAGCAGAAGGTCAAGAAGCAAGCTTTGGAGTGACAAGAGTTACTCCAAACGGCATTATTATGCATAAAAACAATATAAATAACAGTAGGTAAACATGATGCAAAATGGACGTATCAGGGGGATCAATCATGGAGGGCTTCTACATTATCCTTGCTGCCTCCTGATGATGTGTGAGTAGTTCAACATAGACCTACAGGTCCATAGCTAGTAGCTAGACAACTTATTCTCCCTCTTTGATCTTCAATGCCATGTTCTCGTCAATTTTCTTGGAGTTCTATCCGATGTAATCTTCTTTTGCGGTGTGTTTGTTGGGATCCGATGAATTTTGGGTTTATGATCAGATCATTCATTGAAAGTAATTGAGTATATTCTAAACTTTATTATGCATGATTGTTATAGCTTTGTATTTCTCTCTGATCTATCTGTTTCGTCTGGCCAACTAGAATGATTTATCTTCAGTGGGAGATGTGCTTTGTGATTGGTATGATCTTGCGGTGCTCTATATCCCAGTGACAAAAAGGAACAAGAAGGGTATTTGTATTATTGTCATTAAGGGTAAAACAACAGGGTTTATTCATATTGGTTGGGTTTACTTTGTCTACATTCACTGGTGCACGTCGGTCCTAAACAAACGGTTTTTTACCCCTTTCCGCGACGGCATTTGGAACCATCGCCTAGTCAGTGTGGGTGATAGGGGGGTCCTTCCCACACGACCCAGAAACCATCGGGGATAGGAAGCCTGGATGCATACAGTTGTCCCTATATAACCGTTTCCGATATCTCGAATATCCCAAACGCTTCATCCTTGCTACCCGTTTGTGCTCGCATTGCCATCGCAGTTGGAGTTTTGTGGTTCTGCCTAAAACCAGGCAGATTCTACGCATGGGATATTTCCAGGCAGATTCTAGGCAGATTCCAGGCACGGGAGATTTACGATGCCTGGCACATCACAAAAAGTACATGATTATAAACCGGGTACGATAGGTAGACAATCACACACATTTAGTTTTCCTGCACTGTATGCGATAGTGTCGGACATCGCACACGTTTTGTGAACGGCAATTGTGTGCATGATTGCACACGTTTCCTCTCCGTGAACCATCTCGGATTATGGTGTATATCGCAAATGTTTGTGTTTTACCAATCGTGTGTCCCGTAATGACCTGCACAACGTAATTTCGCCCTAATTTAATTTCTGCTATTTAAAATTGTACCTAATTTTAACTTGAAAGTAGGCTATAGCTTTATTCATATCCATCATGTTCAAACAACTAATGCATTATTCGATTCACAGGTACATATGTTTAAGAATTATAGCAGCACCAAATAAAGAATGATGTGCCGGGGTTCTATACTTGTACTATTACAGATGGTAAAGAAAGAGGCGACAGACATTCCAGTTGCTGAACAAGGTGAAGCGGAATGGCCCTATTGTGCTCTCCTGGATGCAGAAGGCATGCAGTACTCTAGTCCAACCCCTTGTGATGGCTGGACGCCAATCATGTAGTTTGAGAAATAATCTTGAGTAAACTGCTTCAGGATCCACTGCAAAAGAAAAAAGATTGAGATATTGTCATCTAACACAACCCATTACGGGCAGTAAAAAGAAGGCTACATGGTTCTTACTTACCATCTTGCAGTTCACGGTTGTCTTGCATAAAGTGTAAACAAATAGTTCAATTGACATCTTTTGACCCATTTTAGTAACAATCTTTATCAGTTTCCTCACTTGATGCTAGTTCATGAATATCTGATTGCCCCATGCAAAGAAAGGGTCGAAGTGTGGATCTTTGGCAATGATATATGTACCTAAAAGCACCAAGTTAATATTAGAAGCTAAACAACAATTGAAAAATGATGTAGTACAACATTCCATCCATCCCATTATATAAGATTTTATTACATGTATATCTAGAAATCATCAGAACATTAAGGTAACACTCTTCCTTGTTGCTATGTAGCCTGGGATTGCATATTTAGTCATTCAGTACAATGCATGTTGCTAAACAACAATTGAAAAATGAAAAGGCATGTTAACTGTAATATCCTTAAGAGCAACCAAATATCGTAATTCATAGTGGTATTGTTGAAACTGTTATTGATGAAATTGAACTGCACAGCAAATAGTTGCACATATAGACCATCACATTGTGAAGAACTAAAATAAACAAGTCATAAGGACATCTCTAGGCGATCCATAAAAAGTTAAAGGACTAAAACCCTTAGTGGATATATATACTCCAGCAATTTTTGGCCATTTCTAGTCGATCACCTAAACTTAAGGTTGTAAACTTCAATTTGATCAAGTTCAGAGCAGGTTCAACCAAAAGTAGCATGCATTCAAACATAAACAAAGATAGTTTTGCATAAACGAACATAAAACATAAATTTAAACTAAGCTAAAATAATTTCGGTCGAAGTAGAGGTCGAGCCAATCCTTCCTCGTCATGTATGGTGTGTCGCCAGCCGGGTTCGGGCCAGTACCGTCGTCGGGGTCGTTGGGAAGGCACTCCTCCACTCGTCGACGTCGATCTCCTCGTCCTGGGGGCCCACGTCGATGCCCTTCGTGCCGCCGTCGCCACCGCCTTTGACCTCGTCATCAGAGGAGAGCATGATAACCTCGCCGCCCTCCGCACCGCCGTCCACGCCGCCTTTGACCTCATCATCAAAGGAGAGCATGATAACCTCGCCGCCCTCCGTGCCGACAAAGATCGCCTGCTCTACCTCCACGAGCTCCGGGTGCTGCCGGTGGAGCTCTTACATGTAGGCCTCATTGGTGGCCTCGGCCTCAAGACGCTCACATGCCTCGCGGTCCTCCCGCGCCATAGCCGAGTTCACCACCCCTGGCTTCGGCGGAACGAGGTGGATCGGACGTGTACCGAAGGGGAAATTGAGCCTAGCCGCCGCGCCGTGGTAGCGGACCTGCCAGCGGTCGTACTCCATGGCTGCGAGCTCGGCCGTGTGGAAGCTACTAAGCCACCGGCGGGTGTGGGTCTCTCGATCTGTAATCTCGGCAACCCACGTCCCCCACCGCCACTGCCGGGCCCCGAGGTAGGACTTCATCGGCTGTCGGGTCCGGGGGAGGACGGGGAAGTCCTGAACCGGTGTAGGGGCACGATGGCGGGCAGATCGGGGGACCGGCGACGACGGATTGAGCCCGCAGAGGACGACGGGGACACCTCGGTGGCCACCTCGCCGGCGTCGGGCGAAAAGGCCGTGACAAACCTCTTTTTGGCCATTGGCTACTTGAGCTCCCCAGCACACAGGCAGAGGTTGAGGATGGAGGCGCCGACGATGGCCGCGACCTACCAATGGTTTCGAGGGTGTCTGTGTGAGCGGAGGTTTTGTTTGAGGAAATACTGCGGCAAATAAAATTTTTACTAGGTGGGAGTAACAAGGCGGGGCTACTGAAAATTTGGATCAAGGGCGACTAGATATTTTTGGGAATGCGAGAGATGCAGAGGAGGGAGTAAAATGCTGAGGCTACTGAAAATTTGAATCAAGGGACTGAAGCAGAGAGGGAGGCAGAGGCAGGAGTTTTGGGGGACCGAGCTAGTGTGCTTGACACGCCGGTTGTGGACTGTAGACGACGCACCTTCTCGCGTAAGCCATAGGCATACTATACACCGACGGTGCTCCAAGATATTTTGTACTACATCTCACATGGTTGGTCAGAATAAACTGTGTGGGATCTACTTGATTTGAATTACAAAATGGGGTCACAGCGGCAATGGACGGTGTTTGAATTGCTAGACCTTTTATATGTAGTGAACATGCAACTGTATGTGTGTCATAAAAGAATTGGGATTATTCAGGGTTCGTTTGGACATTTCATACATTAAACTGGTTTTCTAGCCATTTCAGGTGCACAATTCAAAATTAAACTACATGCACATGCTCTGGTGCATACAAATTGGTTGAAAAATCAAATATGTGTCCTTCAGTGCATGCTTTGGTCCCATTGAAGAAATGGGAATGAATTTTTCGGGGTTCGTTTGGACTTTTTATACATTAACTGGGTTTTCTAGGCATTTTATGTGCATAATTCAAATTTGAACTACAAGCACATGCTCCAATGCACTAAAGTTGGTTGAAAAATCACATGTGTGTCCTTGGGTGAATTTCTAGGTCTCATGCAGGAGATGGGAATGAATTTCAAACACCAAGGCACTGTTGATTGCCGGCAAAACATTGAGATACCTGGTTTTTAAATTCTAGTAAATCCAAAACTCGTCTGAAATTCATGAAACTTGGCATGCTATCATGGAGCGGCATCAACATGCCGTGGTGAATTTTTTTCCCATTTGGGGTAGGTTTGGGTATGAGCTTCACACGAACCAGAGCTTCTCACAACAAGCATGATGGTTTCGATAGGGAACGTACCACCTTTGGGGACGAGACGATATCCGTTGCCTCTTATTGCTTTCAAAAAATTTCTAGTGTCAACATAGAACAACAGGAGTGTTGTGTTCAATCTTGGAATTTTTTGGGGTTCGTCTGGCCTTTTTATACATTAACTGGGTTTTCTAGGCATTTTGTGTGCATAATTCAAATTTGAACTACAAGCACATGCTCCAATGCACCAAAGTTGGTTGAAAAATCACATGTGTGTCCTTGGGTGAATTTCTAGGTCCCATGCAAGAGATGGGAATGAATTTCAAACACCAGTTCGCTGTTGATTGCCGGCAAAACGTTGAGATGCCTGGTTTTAAAATTCTAGTAAATCCAAAACCCGTCTGAAATTCATGAAACTTGGCATGCTATCATGGAGCGGCATCAACATGCCGTGGTGAAATTTTTGTCCCATTTGGGGCAGGTTTGGGTATAAGCTTCTCACAAATCAGAGCTTCTCACAACAAGCATAATGGTTTCGAAAGGGAACGTACCACCTTTGGGGATGAGACGATATCCATTGCCTCTTATTGCTTTCAAAAAATTTCTAGTGTCAACATAGAACAACGGGAGTGTTGTGTTCAATCTTGGAATTTTCCGGGGTTCGTTTGGCAATTTTTATACATTAACTGGGTTTTCTAGGCATTTTATGTGCATAATTCAAATTTGAACTACAAGCACATGCTCCAATGCACCAAAGTTGGTTGAAAAATCACAGGTGTGTCCTTGGGTGAATTTCTAGGTCCCATGCAAGATATGGGAATGAAATTCAAACACCACCATGGCACTGTTGATTGCCGGCAAAACGTGGAGATGCCTGGTTTTTAAATTGTAGTAAATCCAAAACTCGTCTGAAATTCATGAAACTTGGCATGCTATCATGGAGCGGCATCAACAAGTCGTGGTGAAAATTTTATCCCATTTGGGGAAGGTTCAGGTATAAGCTTCTCACAAACCAGAGCTTCTCACAACAAGCATGATGGTTTCAATAGGAAACGTACCACCTTTGGTGATGGGACGATGTCCGTTGCCTCTTATTGCCTTCAAATATTTTCTAGTGTCAACATAGAACAACAGGAGTGTTGTGTTCAATCTTGGAATTTTTTGGGGTCCGTTTGGCCTTTTATACATTAACTGGGTTTTCTAGGTATTTTATGTGCATAATTCAAATTTGAACTACAAGCACATGCTCCAATGCACTAAAGTTGGTTGAAAAATCACATGTGTGTCCTTGGGTGGATTTCTTGGTCCCATGCAAGAGATGCCACTTAAATTCAAATACTAGGGCACTATTGATTGCCGGCAAAACGTTGAGATGCCTGGTTTTTAAATGCTAGTAAATCCAAAACTTGTCTGAATTCATGAAACTTGGCATGCTATCATGGAGCGGCATCAACATGCCATGGTAAAAAAATTATCCCGTTTGGGGAAGGTTCGGGTATAAGCTTCTCACAACAAGCATGATGGTTTCAATAGGGAACGTCCCACCTTTGGGGACGAAATGATATCCATTGCCTCTTATTGCTTTCAAATATTTTCTAGTGTCAACATAGAACAACAAGAGTGTTGTGTCATTTTTGTGATTTTTCGGGGTTCGTTTGGACATTTTTATGCATTAACTGGGTTTTCTAGGCATTTTATGTGCATAATTCAAATTTGAACTACAAGCACATGCTCCAATACACCAAAGTTGGTTGAAAAAATCACATGTGTGTCCTTGGGTGAATTTCTACGTCCCATGCAAGATATGGGAATGAATTTCAAACACCAGGGCACCGTTGATTGCCGACAAAACATTGAGATGCCTGGTTTTTAAATTCTAGTAAATCCAAAACTCGTCTAAAATTCATGATACTTGGCATGCTATCATGGAATGGCGCCCGACATGATGTGGTATTTTTCGTGTCCATTTTGAGAGAAGGGGCACTCAAATAGTGACAACCAACAAAAGAATTTTGAAAAAATAGCTACCACTTAATATCTCAAATGTTTGTATAATTCAAAACGTGTGCATTTTGTTAACCATCCATGTGATGCCACGTGTCTTGTTTTTAATGGCTGTAGGAGGTGCCGTGCGGACTGTTTCTTGACCTTGACTGAACAGGAGGCGTGCGAGTGCAGTCCGGTGCGCAGGCTGACTGAGAGGTGTGCAAGCTGTCCTCCAATGCGCAGGCTCACCGGGAAGCATGCGAGCTTTACGCTGCGCAGGCTCACTTGGAAGCGTGCGAGCTTTACGCTATGTAGGCTCACTTGGAAGCGAGCCCTTTGACTTCCATGGCCGCCCGCCTTCCTCTCCATTAATGGCGCCCGAGCCGCTGTTTAATATGGGCATCCTTACTGTTCGCCTCCCATTCCCCTCCCCCCGCAAACCTCCACCGCCATGGCGCAGAATGATCATCTGCCACTAGTCTTCAAGTTTGGTGAAGTTGACTCTGAGTCGGAGGAGATAGAATATAAGGAGGAACGGGGCCTCATTGACATGGCCCAGAACGAGCTGGCCGCGGTGGTTGCTTCCGCCACTCCCGTCCCAGCTCCCATCCACGCGCTCGCGCCATCGACCATCCCCGTAGCATTGACGGGCTGGTCGCCGAGCACTATCGCAGAGCTGGAAGCCGCGGGCGTCGGCGAGGTCTCCGCGGACCCATGCTAGCTCGTGTACATGCCAGCGCAAGCGCCTGTGCCCGTTCCCGTGCGTGCCCCTCCACCCATCGTGCCGCCGGTCCCCGTGCGTTTGGCTGCATCCGCCGCGCCCCTTCACCCACCGTGGCGCCCGTCCCCGTGCATTTGGCTGCACCCGCCGTGCCTGTGCCCGTGCCCCCCCTCCTCAGCGGCATGGGACGCTGCCGCCGACCGCCACCTCTCAGCGGCCCTAGTTACCGTCCTCCCGCGCCTCGCCCGTCGATCGCGCGACGACATGATGTTTGATGTACAAGTGAAGAACATTTTGTGCTGCCTTGAAGACTTCAACAACGGCATCCCGGAGGACGACAACGACAACGATGGCGCGGCATGCCGCCTCCGCCATCACCGGAAACAGTTTTTTGGGGTTTAATACTGTATCTCAAATTCTCGATCATATGAATATAAATTCGCAGTGTCACTGAATGAAAGGTATGGTTTGAACGAACTTGCTTTTTTCTCTCTTAATGTACAGACTTATGAAATAATTTTCTTTTGAAAAAAGGCCAACGGTTTTTAAATATAAAACACTCATCACAAACATTTTAGTTAGAACACCTGTATGCAAACTGACAGCTTCCCCAGGAAGCCAAGGGAAAATGTGCCGAGCAGGATTTCTGCATCCCTTCAATGCAAACGGTTGTTTTGCATGACCCGTGTGCAACCACATACAAATAATTGGGTAAGATTTGCATATGTTTCATGTTGGGTGTGTTGCCATTTCTCAAACTGGAAAGATTGACATTTGTTTATCTAGTAACATTGCCATTTGTCAACCTTGTAACACTGCGATTTGTCAAAATATGTAGCTACAAATCACTAGCACTATCTAATTTTTGCAACTAAAATCACTAGCACTGTTCATATGGACACCACTAGCAAGCGTGAGTTCATGGACGCATATGCAAATGTACCATTGATTGCATACAACAAGTCATCAACCCACAACGACACCAAGGATACATGTTGGATTATAGATCATTTCCAACAAAACATTCTAGTAAAGTTTTTCTCACGCAACAAATAACAAAGCGATGAAATGAACTTTAGCTCAAGCACTCGTCGGCGTTGGAACACTTGCTTTGAACCAGAAGTGATTCTCTGGGAAGGGCCAACTACTGTCAATCTCGAGACCAACGCAGGACTGATCATCCAGGCTGAAGCGGCCTATTTCAATACCCATATTGGGACGGTAGGGAAGCATAGTAATGTCCGAGGTATAGATACAATTGCTTCTCATAAATGGTAGTAACGTTGTGTCAACAGCAGTTGGATCGCCTTCCACCATCATTGGATAGTTTTGTCCAAGGAAGAGCAAGTTTCCTCCAAGACTTTCAATGCTGAACCACGGAGAAGGTGTTGGCGCTAGTACACCAGTATCCATCCCGAATACCCTGCAATGGATGTTGGAATAGGTCCAGAGAGTGCGACCATACGAGACAACCCCTGCTTCCTTAGTAACATCAGCAGTGCCCTGTATACACACAAGAAGAGGTGATCCATCGGAATAAGTTGCCAGGCGCCACTGAGTATATGGGTCCTGCTCATGAATAAAATTTTCAAGTATAGGTGGTGGAATGTTCACATGACCTTGGAAACACAAGAAGGTTACTTAGTAAAGGGAAACTAGCTAACTCGTATGCATGTGGATGAAACAATTATAATTATGGTGGAAGACAAATGTACCAAAATCACGAGGATTCCATGCAAAAATAGTGCCACGAGTGGTGGCAGCAAACACAAGACCCTCGTATTAAATTGCATCACAGTACTCATTAGTGTATAGAAACTGATTTTTGAGCAATATCCATCGAGTTGAACCATGAAGGACGGAAACAAGCTTGTCGAAGATAGCGATAGCATAAGCATTCCTATAACCCAAGAGCGGTTGGGAACTCGACAAATTGCTATCTTTCATAGACGACAGTCAGCCTGATCGTATTTGAACTCACGTAGAATACCGGTGTACTCAACCTCTGGGAAGTCCTCTGAGAATTTTCGAAGTGGAACCCGGTGACGAGTGTACACATTCACAAGTTCCCACTCGTAGTTGTACCCAATATAAACAACCCAATCTCCATTTGCGCCTGCCCAAGCATTGCCCTCAAGTGATGGCATCTTAACATCATACGCATCATTATAAAGTGGCATCAACTTACCCAAGGCGAGGCTTCCCTCGTCCCCACGCTAGTCAGCGGGGTCACGACGAAGAAGATAGGGGAGATCAAACCGCTCCTAAACCCTTGGGTTCCTTGTAATGATGTTATTAGTTGAGTCGAGAATGGTCTCGAACGAACCTGCCATGCTAGCCGAGGTGATTACGTCGGACCGATCAATGAGTTCCTCCACCGCGTCATCATTCAGATCAGGGCAAGAATAACGGGGTCGTTTCCGGCTTGTTCCCTCCATGGAGAAGACGATCAAACAATGGCAGAAGGAAGGGTGAAGGGAAATGGAGGTGGGAGGAAGAGCTAGCGTGCGACAGCAGTTCCAAATCGAGAGGGAAAGGTGAAGAGTCGATGGACGGTTGCCACGGTACATGAAGATGCGCTTGGGGAGCGAACGGTTGCCACAGTGGTCACACATTGACGGCAAGGGCCAAGTGAACCGCATGCAATCTCATTGCACAACACACACATCTTGTAAAATTGAACCATTTCTGTACTCTTCTGTCAATGCAAACAGCCATCCGAGTGAACCGCATGCCGTATATCACTGGTACCTCTTGAGCACTGCGATGGTTTTCCCATGAAGAGGAAAGGGTGATACAGCAAAGTAGCGTAAGTATTTCCCTCAGTTTTTTAGACTAAGGTATCAATCCAGTAGGATACTACATGCAAGTCCCTCGTACCTACACAAACAAATAAGAACCTCGCAACCAATGCGATAAAGGGGTTGTCAATCCCTTCACAGTCACTTACAAAGAGTGAGATCTGATAGAGATAATAATAAGATAAATTTTTTTTGTACTTTTATGATATAGATTGAAAGTAATGATTGCAAAATAAAATAGATTGGAAACTTATAGGATAAAAGATAGACCAAGGGGGCATAGGTTTCACTAGTGGCTTCTCTCAAGATAGCATAAGTATTACGGCGGGTGAACAAATTACTGTCGAGTAATTGATAGAAAAGTGCATAATTATGAGAATATCTAGGCATGATCATGTATATAGGCATCACGCCCGCGACAAGTAGACCGAAATGATTCTGCATCTACTACTATTACTCCACACATCGACCGCTATCCAGCATGCATCTAGAGTATTAAGTTCATAAGAACAAAGTAACGCATTAGGCAAGATGACATGATGTAGAGGGATAAACTCAAGCAAAATGATATAAACCCCATCTTTTTATCCTCGATGGCAACAATACAATACGTGCCTTGCTGCCCCTTCTGTCATTGGGAAAGGACACCGCAAGATTGAACCCAAAGCTAAGCACTTCTCCCATTGCAAGAAAGATCAATCTAGTAGGCCAAACTAAACTGATAATTCGAAGATACTTGCAAAGATAACCAATCGTACATAAAAGATTTCAGAGAAGAATCAAATATTGTTCATAGATAAACTTGATCATAAACCCACAATTCATCGGATCTCGACAAACACACCGCAAAAAGAGTTACATCAAATAGATCTCCAAGAAGATCGAGGAGAACATTGTATTGAGATCCAAAGAGAGAGAAGAAGCCATCTAGCTAATAACTATGGACCTGAAGGTCTGTGGTAAACTACTCACACATCATCGGAGAGGCTATGGTGTTGATGTAGAAGCCCTCCGTGATCAATTCCCCCTCCGGCGGAGCTCCGGAAAAGGCCCTAAGATGGGATCTCTTGGGTACAGAAGGTTGAGGCGGTGGAAATAGGGTTTCATGGTGCTCCTGGATGTTTTCGGGGTATATATATATATATATATATATATATATATATATATATATATAGGAGGAAGAAGTAGGTCGGTGGAGCTGCGAGGGGCCCATGAGGGTGAGGGCGCGCCTAGGGGGGCATGCGCGCCTCCTTGCCTCGTGTCCTCCTTGTTGATTTCTTGACGTCTACTCCAAGTCCCTTGGATCACGTTTTTCCAAAATAACTCTCCCGAAGGTTTCATTCCGTTTGGATTCCGTTTGATATTCCTTTTCTGTGAAACACTGAAATAGGCAAAAAAAACAGCAATTTGCACTGGGCCTTGGGTTAGTAGGTTAGTCCCAAAAATAATATAGAAGTGTATAAATAAACCCATTAACATCCAAAACAAATAATATAATATCATGGAACAATCAAAAATTATAGATATGTTGGAGACGTATCAAGCATCCCCAAGCTTAATTCCTGCTCGTCCTCGAGTAGGTAAATGATAAAACAGAATTTTTGATGTGGAATGCTACCTAGCATAATTCTCAATGTAATTTTCATTATTGTGGCATGAATGTTCAGATCCGAAAGATTCAAGACACGAGTTTAATATTGACATAAAAATAATAATACTTCAAGCATACTAACAAAGCAATCATGTCTTCTCAAAATAACATGGCCAAAGAAAGTTATCCCTACAAAATCATATAGTCTGGATATGCTCTATCTTCACCACACAAAGTATTTAAATCATGCACAACCCTGATGACAAGCGAAACAATTGTTTCATACTTTTGATGTTCTCAAACTTTTTCAATCTTCACGCAATACATGAGCGTGAGCCATGGACATAGCACTATAGGTGGAATATAATGGTGGTTGTGGAGAAGACAAAAAGGAGAAGATAGTCTCACATCAGCTAGGTGTATCAACGGGCTATGGAGATGCCCATCAATAGATATCAATATGAGTGAGTAGGGACTGCCATGCAATGGATGCACTAGAGCTATAAGTGTATGAAAGCTCAACAAAATAAACTAAGTGGGTGTGCATCCAACTCGCTTGCTCACGAAGACCTAGGGCATTTTGAGGAAGCCCATTATTGTAATATACAAGCCAAGTTCTATAATGTAAAATTCCCACAAGTATATTGAAGTGACAACATAGAAGACTCTCTATCATGAAGATCATGGTGCTACTTTGAAGCACAAATGTGGTAAAAGGATAGTAACATTGTCCCTTAGCTCTTTCTCTCTCATTTTTTATTAGGACTTTCTCTTTTTTTATGGCCTCTTTTTTTTTCTTTTTTTTCTTTTTCGTCCGGAGTCTCATCCCGACTTGTGGGGGAATCATAGTCTCCATCATCCTTTCCTCACCTGGGACAATGCTCTAATAATGACGATCATCACACTTTTATTTACTTACAACTCAATTCTTAGAACGAAATATGACTCGATGTGAATGCCTCCGGCGGCGTACCGAGATGTGCAATGACTCATGAGTGACATGTATGAAAGAATTATGAATGGTGGCTTTGCGAAAAATACGATGACAACTACATGATCATGCAAAGCAATATGACAATGATGTAATGTGTCATAACAAACGAAACGGTGGTAAGTTGCATGGAAATATATCTCGGAATGGCTATGGAAATGCCATAATAGGTAGGTATGATGGCTGTTTTGAGGAAGGTATATGGTGGGTTTATGGTACCGGCGAAAGTTGCGTGGTACTAGAGAGGCTAGCAATGGTGGAAGGTTGAGAGTGCGTATAATCCAAGGACTCAACATTAGTCATAAAGAAATCATATACTTATTGCAAAAATTTATTAGTTATCGAAACAAAGTACTACGTGCATGCTACTAGGGGGATAGATTGGTAGGAAAAGACCATCGCTCGTCCCCGACCGCCACTCATAAGGAAGACAATCAATAAATAAATCATGCTCCGACTTCATCACATAACGGTTCACCATACGTGCATGCTACGGCAATCACAAACTTTAGAACAAATATTTCTCAAATTCACAACTACTCAACTAGAATGACTCTAATATCACCATCTTCATATCTCAAAACAATCATCAAGTATCAAACTTCTCATAGTGTTCAATGCACTTTTTATGATAGTTTTTATTATACCCATCTTGGATGCCTATCATATTAGGACTAATTTTATAACCAAGGAAAATTACCATGCTGTTTTAAAAGACTCTCAAAATAATATAAGTGAAGCATGAGAGATCAATAATTTCTATAAAATAAAACCACCACCATGCTCTAAAAGATATAAGTGAAGCACTAGAGCAGAATTATCTAGCTCAAAAGATATAAGTGAAGCACATAGAGTATTCTAATAAATTCCAATTCATGTGTGTCTCTCCCAAAAGTTGTGTACATAAAGGATGACTGTGGTAAACTAAAAAGCAAAGACTCAAATCCTACAAGACGGTCCAAGCAAAACACATATCATGTGGTGAATAAAAATATAGCCTCAAGTAAAGTTACCGCTGGAAGAAGACGAAAGAGGGGATGCCTTCCGGGGCATACCCAAGCTTAGGATTTTGGTTGTCCTTGAATTTTACCTTGGGGTGCCTTGGGCATCCCCAAGATTAGGCTCTTGCTACTCCTTATTCCATAATCCATCAAATCTTTACCCAAAACTTGAAAACTTCACAACACAAAACTCAACAGAAAATCTCATGAGCTCCGTTAGTATAAGAAAATAAATCACCACTTAAAGTACTGTAATGAACTCATTCTTTATTTATATTGGTGTTAAACATACTATATTCCAACTTCTCTATGGTTCATACCCTCCGATACTAGCCATAGATGCATCAAAATAAGCAAACAACACACGAAAAACAGAATCTGTCAAAAACAGAACAGTCTGTAGTAATCTGTAGGATTCGAATACTTCGGTAACCCCAAAAATTCTGAAATAAATTGGTGGACGTGTGTAATTTGTATATTAATCATATTCAAAAAGAATCAACTTAGTCACACTCTCCAGTAAAAATGGCAGCAAATCTCGTGAGCGCTAAAGTTTCTGTTTTTTACAGCAAGATCTCTAAAACTCCCCCCAAGTATTCCCAAAGGTTCTACTTGGCACAAACACTAATTAAAAGAATAAAACCACATCTAAACAGAGGCTAGATGAATTATTTATTACTAAACAGAACCAAAAAGCAAGAAGCAAAAATAATATTGGGTTGCCTCACAACAAACGCTATCGTTTAACGCCCCTAGCTAGATGTAAAAGCAAGAATAGATCTAGGTATTATCATCTTTGGTATGCAATCCATAAGTGGCTCTCATAATAGATTCATAAGGTAATTTAATTTTATTTCTAGGAAAGTGTTCCATGTCTTTCCTTAACGGAAATTAGAATCTAAGATTACCTTCTTTCATATCAATAATTGCACCAATCGTTCTAAGGAAAGGTCTACCAAGAATAATGAGACATGTAGGATTGCAATCAATATCAAGAGCAATGAAATCTACGGGCACATAATTCCGATTTGCAACAATAAGAACATCATTAATCCTTCCCATAGGTTTCTTAATAGTGGAATCCACAAGATGAAAATTTAAAGAACAATCATCAAAGTCACGGAAACCTAACACATCACACAAAGTTTTTGGAATCATGGAAACACCAGCACCCAAATCACATAAAGCATATCATTTATGATCTTTAATTTTAATTTTAATAGTAGGTTCCCACACATCAGGAAATTTTCCAGGGATAGAAACTTCTAATTCAAGCTTTTCTTCATAAGATTGCATTAAAGCATCAACGATATGTTTAGTAAAAGCTTTATTTTGACTATAAGCATGCAGAGAATTTAGCTCGGATTGCAATAAGGAAATACAATCTATAAAAGGGTAATTATCATAATTAAATTCCTTGAAATACAAAATAGTGGGTTCATTGCTATGTAAAGTTTTGACCTCATCAATCCCACTTTTACCAATTTTTGCATCAAGATCTAAAAACTCCGAATCATTGGAAAGCCTTTTAATTAAAGTTGACTCATCTCCAGTCCCATCATTATCAAGATTCATATTGCAAAACAAAGATTTAATAGGAGACACATAAATCACTTTTATATCTTCATCCTTATTATCATCAAAACTAGAAGACACGCTTTTATGAAGCAATCTTTTTTAGCACGCATCCTAGCGGTTCTTTCTTTGCACTCATCAATGGAAATTCTCATGGCTTTGAGATACTCATTGATAGCATGCTTAGGTGGAATAGATCTAAGTATCAAAGAATCAACATCAAGAGAAATTCTATCCACGCTCCTAGCCAACTCATCAATCTTAGACAATTTTTCTTCAATCAAAGCATTGAAACTCTTTTGCGAACTAATAAATTCTTTAGTACTAGATTCAAAATCAGAGGGCATATTATTATAATTTCCGTAAGAATTGTTGTAGGAATTACCATAGTTATTAGAGGAATTACTAGGATACGGCCTAGCATTGTTACCAAAATTGTTCCTACCAACAAAATTCACATCCATAGATTCATTATTATTCTCAATCAAAGTAGACAAAGGCATATCATTAGGATCAGAAGAAACACTCTTAATAGCAAACAATTTCATAAGTTCATCCATCTTTCCACTCAAAACATTGATTTCTTCTATAGCATGAACTTTTTTACTAGTAGATCTTTCAGTGTGCCATTGAGAATAATTAACCATAAAATTATCTAGGAGTTAGGTAGCTTCTCCTAAAGTGATTTCCATAAAAGTGCCTCCCGCGGCCGAATCTAAAATATTTCTAGAACCAAATTCAATCCAGCATAAAAATTTTGTATGATCATCCACAAATTCAAACCATGTGCAGGGCAATTACGAATCATTAATTTCATCCTCTCCCATGCTTGTGCAACATGCTCATGATCTAGTTACTTAAAGTTCATAATATAGTTTCTAAGAGAGATGATCTTAGCGGGAGGAAAATACTTAGAGATAAAAGTATCTTTGCACTTGTTCCAAGAATCAATACTAGTTTTAGGCAAAGACGAAAACCAAGTTTTAGCACGACCTCTAAGCAAAATGGAAATAGCTTCAATTTAATAATATTAGTATCCACATCTTTCTTCTTTTGCATATCACACAAATCAACAAAGCTGTTTAGATGGGTAGCGGCATCTTCACTAGGAAGGCCACATAACGGATCTTTCATGACAAGATTCAGCAAAGCAGTATTAATTTCACAAGATTCAACATTGATAAGAGGAGCAAACCGAGTGCTAATAAAATCATTATTGTTGGTATTGAAGAAATCACACAATTTAGTATTATCTTGAGCCATCGTGACAAACAATCCAACCCACAAGCAAACAAGAGGCAAACAAAGAGAGGCGAATGAAAAAGAGGCGAGCGGAAAAGAGGGCGAATAAAATGGCAAGGGTGAAGTGGGGGGAGAGGAAAACAAGAGGCAAATGGCAAATAATGTAATGCGAGGGATAACAGTTTGTGATGGGTACTTGGTATGTCTTGACTTGTGAGTAGATCTCCCCGGCAACGGCACCAGAAATCCTTCTTGCTACCTCTTGAGCACTGCGTTGGTTTTCCCTTGAAGAGGAAAGGGTGATGCAGTAAAGTAGCGAAAGTATTTCCCTCAGTTTTGGAGAACCAAGGTATCAATCCAGTAGAAGACTACACGCAAGTCCCTCGTACCTACACAAACAAATACGAACCTTGCAACCAACGCGATAAAGGGGTTGTCAATCCCTTCACAGTCACTTACGAGAGTGAGATCTGATAGAGATAATAATAATAAGATAAATATTTTTGGTATTTTTATGATATAGATTGAAAGTAAAGATTGCAAAATAAAATAGATTGGAAACTTATATGATAAAAGATAGACCCGTGGGACATAGGTTTCACTAGTGGCTTCTCTCAAGATAGCATAAGTATTTACGGTGGGTGAACAAATTACTGTCGAGAAATTGATAGAAAAGTGCATAATTATGAGAATATCTAGGCATGATGTATATAGGCATCACGTCCGCGACAAGTAGACCAAAACGATTCTGCATCTACTACTATTACTCCACACATCAACCGCTATCCAGCATGCATCTAGAGTATTAAGTTCATAAGAACAGAGTAATGCATTAGGCAAGATGACATGATGTAGAGGGATAAACTCAAGCAATATGATATAAACCCCATATTTTTATCCTCGATGGCAACAATACAATACGTGCCTTGCTGCCCCTGCTGTCACTGGGAAAGGACACCACAATATTGAACCCAAAGCTAAGCACTTCTCCCATTGGAAGAAAGATCAATCTAATAGACCAAACCAAACTGATAATTCGAAGAGACTTGCAAAGATAACCAATCATACATAAAAGATTTCAGAGAAGAATCAAATATTGTTTATAGATAAACTTGATAATAAACCCACAATTCATCAGATCTCGACAAGCACAAAGAGTTACATCAAATAGATCTCCAAGAAGATCGAGGAGAACATTGTATTGAGATCCAAAGAGAGAGAAGAAGCCATGTAGCTAATAACTATGGACCCGAAGGTCTGTGGTAAACTACTCACACATCATCGGAGAGGCTATGGTGTTGATGTAGAAGCCCTCCGTGATCGGTCCTCCCTCCGGCGGAGCTCCGGAAAAGGCCCCAGGATGGGATCTCTTGGGTACAGAAGGTTGCAGTGGTGGAAATAGGGTTTCGTGGTGCTCCTGGATGTTTTCAGAGTATATGGATATATATATATATAGGAGGAAGAAGTAGGTAGGTGGAGCTGCGAGGGGCCCACGAGGGTGGGGGCGTGCCTTGGGGGCAGGCGCACCTCCCTGCCTCATGGCCTCCTCGTTGATTTCTTTACATCTACTCCAAGTCCCCTGGATCACGTTTGTTCCAAAAATAACTCTCCCGAAGGTTTCATTCCGTTTGGATTCCGTTTGATATTCCTTTTCTGCAAAACACTGAAATAGGCAAAAAAAACAACAATTTGCACTGGGCCTTGGGTTAGTAGGTTTGTCCCAAAAATAATATAAAAGTTTATAAATAAGCCCATTAACATGCAAAACAGATAATATAATAGCATGGAATAATAAAAAATTATAGATACGTTGGAGACATATCAATCACACACACCTTGATCTGGCTGACCATTTCTTTTGTGTTGCCTAATCACAAACAGTTCATCCGAGTGAACCGTATGCTGTAACCTTCATCTGGCTGCCCATTTATTTTGTGTTGCCTAATCACCAATAGTTCATCCGAGTGAACCGTATGATGTGTATCGCACACGCCTTCATCTGGCTGCCCGTTTCTTTTGTTCCTCCTCATCTCAAACAGTTAATTGAACTGAACCTTATGCCCTTCATCGCACACACAACTAAAACCTGAACCATGTTTGATGCATCCGTCATCGCAAACATTTTATACATTTCTGACGGTTTTCATACAGCACCGTTTGTGATTATGGCATCCCACACAGATTCTCGAAGGGTCTCTGATTGTAGTGTCGCATTAGCAGCATCCTGCAGTAGTGATTATGTCATCTTGCTTAAGGCATTACTCCATTTTTATTAACTTAATACCCTAGATGCATGCTGGATAGCGGTCGATGGGTGGAGTAATAGTAGTACATGCAGGCAGGAGTCGGTCTAGTTGTCTCAGACGTCATAACTTTGCGCTTTTCTATCAATTATCCAACAATTATTTGTTCACCCACCGAATGTTATGTTCTCGAGAGAGAAGTTGATACATCTCGAACGTATCCATAATTATTGATTGTTCCATGCTATTATAGTATAGATCTTGGATGTTTTATATAAAATTTTGTGCTATTTTATATTATTTTTGGGACAAACCTATTAACCTATCGGCGTACACAAATAGGGTTGTATGTTTCCCCTAACTTGTGCATGAACAGTAGGCCTCCGACCCGGCAGTACCAAGCATCCAAGTCAAAGACCAAGCCGGAGAAGCAGCTCTTTGAGAAATCAAAGGGTGGATCAAGAAGACCAATACAAGCCAGGGGAACTAGATATCACTTTTGGAAAGCCTCCCTTGCCAGGCAGGCAAGCCTGGTGAGGTCGAGGTTGCCCCAAGGTCAAGTCCCAAGATTTCCCCAGCAGGCTTGCCGGGGCCGCCAAGGGCAACTCTTCCCGCCAAGACTTCACCGCTCCACCGCACCAAAACGCAAGTCACCTATCGATGCGGTGTCAAGCCCTCGAGGTGATTAAGTGGCTTCTACTAAGCACGTGGCACCCATTTGGAAGGAAGATTACCCCTGTATGACACCCGTCTAGAGGCGTGTAAAGCAGATAAGCAGGAGATGATTGAGCGGCGCGCCAGGTTTGCCAGGCCGCATCTTCAGCATGACACCTAGCAATGCATTTAATGCACTTTGTCCTAGCTGCCAGTGTTAGGTATGATAGCACTGTTAGCCATCTAATCGCTAGCAAATGATTGTTTTGCTACTGTGGTTACCCCTTAGCCTATAAAAGGAGGGCCATGGCAAACTAGGAAGGGTTTTGGACCCTCGCACACTTGTACGCGCGTAGCTCCTCTCCCCGAGGCGACCTTGCCGGGCTTGAGCGCCGCGTGCCTACTAAGACCCTTCCTTCAACCCACCAAAGTAGGAGTAGGGTTTTACGCCTCACGGCGGCCCGAACCTGGGTAAAAACTACCAGTGTCACCCTTGTCGCACTACTTCATGGCTTCTGCTCTTTGTGCAACATGACCTTCCCCCTTGCCGAACCATAAAGGGGCTCAAGGCTCCATAGGTGATCGTGTTCCATCACGACATCTTTGGCGCGCTAGGTAGTGGGACACACTTGCATGAATCTGAAGGGCAACACGTCAAGCTACGCCGACATCCTCCTCGGCACTCTCTTTGTTAATGGCGTTGAAAAGAAAGGACAACATCATTTCCTCGAAGATACGTATCCAACTTATCTATAATTTTTGATTGTTCCATGTTGTTATATTATCATTCTTGGATGTTTTATAATCATTTTATATCATTTTTGGTACTAACCTATTGACATAGTGCCAAGTGCCAGTTGTTGTTTTTTGCATGTTTTTTACATCGCACGAAATCGATACCAAACGGAGTCCAAACGTAGCAAAACTTTTTGCGGATTTTTGTTGGACCAGAAGACATCCAGTGGGCCGGAGAAGCGCCCGGGTGGTGCTCCGAGGGGAGCACAACCCACCAGGGCGTTCCTGGAGGCCCAGGCACGCCCTGGTGGGTTGTGCCCATCTCGGCTGCCTCTCGGACTGCCTCTTTACTCTATAAATACCCCAATATTCCAGAAACCCTAGGGGAGTCGACGAAAATCAATTCTAGCCGCTGCTAGTTCTAGAAACACCAGATCCAATCTAGACACCATCACGGAGGGGTTCATCATGTCCATTGGTGCCTCTCTGATGATGCGTGAGTAGTTCTTTGTAGACCTATGGGTCCGTAGTTAGTATCTAGATGGCTTCCTCTCTCTCGTTTGATTCTCAATACAATGGTCTCTTGGAGATCCATATGATGTAAGTCTTTTTGCGGTGTGTTTGTTGGGGTCCGATGAACTTTGAGTTTATGATCAGATCTATCATTTTATCCATGAAAGTTATTTGAGTCTTCTTTGATCTCTTATATGCATGTTTTCTTATAGCCTCGTATTTCTTCTATGATATTTGGGTTTTGTTTGGCCAACTTGATCTATTTATCTTGCAATGGGAAGAGGTGCTTTGTGATGGGTTCGATCTTACAGTGCTTGATCCCAGTGACAGAAGGGGAACCGACACGTATGTATCGTTGCTATTAAGGATAACAAGATGGGTTCTATTTCTACATAAATAGATATTGTCTACATTATGTCATCGTTCTTATTGCATTAACTAGTGATGTTCCCACTCTTTTGGATTAAAAAGACTTAATTTATGATAGTTTCTCTTTGATTGAATGTATTTCTTTGTTGAAATCCATGATGAATTCACCCCATGCTTATGAAAAAAATAAAGCTTTTACTAAACATATTGTTGATGCTTTGATGAAAGCTTTGGAAGAGAAATTGGAACTAGAAGTTTCAATTCCTAGAAAATTGCATGATGAGTGGGAACGTACTGTCAAAGTCAAGATTAAAAATTATGAGTGTTTTTCTTTGTGTGACTTGGGTGCTAGTGTTTCTACAATTCTGAAATCTTTATGTGATGTGCTTGCTCTTACTGATATTGAAGAGTGTTCTTTTAATTTGCACTTGGCGGATTCTACTATTAAAAAGACTATGGGAAGAATTAATGATGTTATTATTCTTGCAAATAGGAATTATGTTCCCATAGATTTTATTGGTCTTGATATTGATTGTAATCCGTCTTGTCCCATTATTCTTGGTAGTCCATTTTTACGCACTATCGATGCTGTGATTGATATGAAAGAAGGCAATATTAAGTTCCAATTTCCACTAAGGAAGGGTATGGAACACTTCCCTAGAACAAGAATTAGGCCACCATATGAATCAATCATGAGGGCATCTTATGGATCTAGAAACAAAGATGACAAAACTTAGATCCTTGCATTATGCCTTGCTAGGGGCGTGAAACAATAGCGCTTGTTGGGAGGCAACCCAATGAATAAAATTTATTTTTTGCTTTTGCTTCCTATTCTTGAGTGTTAGCACAATTATGCTACTGTTATGATTGTGTTTTTTGTGTTTTAATTAGTTTTTGTGCCAAGTAAAGCCTTTAGGATCTTCTTGGGTGATAGTTGGCTTGATCTTGCTGAAAAATAGAAACTTTCATGCTCACGAAAATAATTTTCATTTTTAATAGAAGCGCGATAAAATATCAATTATTGCTGAAGAAGATTAATATACAAATTTCTCAGGTCTTCCTAATTTTTCAGAATTTTTGGAGTTACAAAAGTATTCAAAATATCCAGATTGCTACAGACTCTTCTGTTTTTGACAAATTCTGTTTTCTTTGCGTTGTGTGCTTGTTTTGATGATTATATGGTTTTCTTTGAAGAGACTTTGCCATAGGAAAGTTCGAATACGGTAGGTATAATGCAAGAATAAAATATGAATTGGTTTTCAACAGCACTGTCGGTGTACAAAAGTAGGGGGTCCCTTTTTGTATCCCTTTACTTGTGCACGGGCAGTCGCGCCCCACGCCCGTGGCCACACTTGGCCGAGAAGAGGAAGCAAAGGCCCAAGACTACCAGAGCAATGCCAAGCCAGAAACACGAAGAGCAGAAGGGCGAGGTGAACTCCCCCAGCAAGGCCCTTGCCGGGGCGGCCTCCACAGCCCCGGCAAGAACCTTGCCGGGGCAACTTGCCCAACGCTAGCAGAGCTGCCACCCTTGAGCCTAAGAGTTCCGACGCCTTGAACCACATTGGAACCAAAGCTCGGGAGGCGCCTCCGTGGCGGAATGCAGATCTATGTGAAGACAAAGAATATACAATACTAGATGAGAATCAGAAGACGAAGATCCTTGGCAAGATCCTTGTCGAAGATACCCATGAGACCCCCCGGTAAGACCCTTGTCGGGGACGCCCACGATGCCACGGCAAGTCCCTTGCCGGGGCCTCGAAAAGACCCTTACCGAAGACATCCGCGGGGTCGCAACCAGGCCCACACATGCCAAGACTCCACCGCCGTTCCCACACAGCTGCCAGCCCACCAACTAGGAAAGCACCTGCGTGGCGATGTGCGGCCTCCAGGCCAACTCAGCAAGCACCTACGTGGTGGCAAGCAGAGCTTCGTGAAGACTCTGTCACCGCACCAACTCAGCAGCCAGCCAGCTAGCGTGGCACTATACGCCTCGTCAGTTCGGACGCGCGTCGAAGCCAGGCGAGGCGGCGACAGCTGGGACGAGCTTCCTTGCCATCCCCAATAAAGCAAGAAGGGCACGTCGACATCGCATTAATTGTGTTTGTCATACGGTGCCAGGAGATAGACTCAACAACTGTACAACTTTCCACCTCCTGTGTGCCACTGTGGCAGCCCCTTTTGACTATAAAAGGAGGCTCGCGGCGTACTAGGAGAGGATTCAGACTTTTTGGACCCTACGCGCTTTGTAGCTAGTCCAAGAACACTAGAAAAACATAAACCAGTAGGTGTAGGGTATTACGCATCACTCGCGGCCCGAACCTAGATAAACCCCCCTCGTGTTGATCCCTCAAACCAGCTCTTTCCACAGGCCCTTGCCCGCCAACCGTAGCAAAAGGGATTCTTCGTGATCCCGTAGGTGTCGTTTCCCCCGACATCTCTGGCGCGCCAGGTAGGGGTCACAAGCTATGAAAATCTGGTTTGGAGGTTAGCACACCGACTTCATCATCACCATGGCCCCCAAGAGAAAGGGGATCACAATGATCGGCTTGTCCGGGGCGGCCCCGTCCGCGCCAATGCGAGTGGGCGGCTGGGTGGCCACAGATGGGGCCGGAGACGTGGCCCGCGAGCATCCATGACATTTTGGTGATCAGAGCCAGGCGAGCGGCGTCGTCCGAATCCGAGACGACGAACCACACGCGCTGGGTCCAAGGGTTGGGCCGTGCTACCCACGGGCCGCGCCGCAGCCTCTACGGCACCCCAGTTGGCACCCGCGCCGCGCCCTTCCCAGGCCTCGCATGATCATCCGCACCGCGATGCCGGAGCCCCCGGGCACCGCCGCGGAAAGAGCCCTGTGCGCCACTCGCAGGACGAACCAGGCCGGCGTGCGTGCTCAGACGCCGGTGCAGGCAGTATGCGACCACTGTCGTGGTTCTAAGTCTGACAGTAATGTAGGGGGATAGGTATGGAGAGGCAAGATCTTAGCTATGGAGTAGTTGTAAGCACACGAGGTTTACGAGTTCAGGCCCTTCTCGGAGGAAGTAATAGCCCTACGTCTCGGAGCCTGGAGGCGGTCGACTGGATTATGTGTGTATGAATTACAGGGGTGCAAACCCTTTACACTGAGGAGGGGGTGGCTTATATAGAGTTCACCGGACCCCTTCGGACCTCAGTTGTGCAGGGTTTTAAATACATTAAGGTCAGGCGTTACTGGTAACGCCCCTAATAAAGTGCTATGATGATCATAAAAGCTACTTAATAACCGACTGTTAGCGTGCGGAGTGCCTTTAGGTCTCCTGGCCGTCGAGTGGTTGGATCTTGGTCGAGTGATTGCTTCTTGGTTGAGTGTCTTCAAATCTGTCGAGTGGAACACCTCCAAGTCGATTGAAAGGTGATTTCTTCTAGAGATGTCCTTGGGTAGGGTAGTTGGGACAGGTCCATGACCCTACCCTAGGTACATAGCTTCATCATTAGCCCCCGAATGGATCAAGGTTTGAGTGGGGAAGGAGCTGGGAACTTCCCCGACTCATTTTTCATGCCATGAGCATATCTTGTTTCGGATCAATGAACCTGAGTGATGACAACAACTTCCTTTTCAGTCGCCTTGATCCATTCTTAGTTTTTGTCGAGTGAGTTTCTTTACTTGAAAGGCTCCGAGTGACGGCGTGGAGGAGATCTTCCGTCTGACAAGTTGTTCTGCTGCCCGCAGATTTCGCGGGATTTGAATTTTGGGAAGCGCGCGGGACGGGGGAGGCCGCAGTTATCGGATGGCATAGGGCGGAGCCGCTTCGATCTCCGCGCCACCTTTTTCGCCACGTATCGCGCGTGCGATTGTTACGGGATTTGACAGGACCGCCTGGGCCTACTAGTCAGCCACTCGGAAGCGACCTCATATAAGGCGTCGGGCCTGGGTTTCTCGAATAGTGCATTCCCATTTCCTCTTCTCCTCTTTAGGCTTCTTCGTCGTGCTCGCTCTCGCCCCAGCGCCGCCGCTCCGTACGCGTCTCGCTAGCGACGATGGGGAAGGAGAAGACGGCGGCTCTGGAGCGGGCGAAGAAGGCAACGGCAAAGGCGAAGGGGAAGGCGACCAGTCGGGGTGGATCTTCCTCGCGAGCCGGCCTACCGAAGGGCTGGATCCAGGGCGACTGGATCCCCTCGGCGATCCTCCAAGAAGACCTCGATGACCTAGCCGAAGGAGGGCTGATCCCCCATGGATCGGCGCGGCTTCCAGGGAAGGAATCCGAGCCGCAACCTCGGGAGGGTGAGCGCGTTCTCCCTGCCACCCACGTCGACCGTGGATTTTCCTTGCCTCCTCACCCTTTCTTTCGGGGATTTCTGAATTTCTTTGGGGCACAACTCCACCACTTCACTCCCAACACAATTGCGTATCTCGCTGCCTTCGTGTCTTTGTGCGAGAATTTCTTGGGTTGTTGGCCTCACTGGGGTCTATTCAAGCACATTTTCACCTGTCGTTCTCAGACGGTGAAAAAGGCTAATCAGAGTGACGAGAGAACACAAGTGATTTAGATGTGCGGGGGTCTTGGTGTTCAGGTGAGAGGGAAAAGTTCCTTTCCAGCCATGATTCTTCCCGACTCGGTTCGCGGATGGCAGTCGACCTGGTTTTACTGCAAAGACCAGCCGACGCCAGGGTAGTCGACTGGCCTCCCTCATTTCACCATGGACCGAGTGAGGAAGCCCTCCTCTTTGAAGGTGCTCCCGAAGGAGAAGGCGCAGGTTAGGGTGCTGGTCGAACGAGTGGTCCAGCTTATCCGTGACGGGGTCACCGGTATGGATCTCTTGGAGGTTTTCCCTCAGCGGCGCATCCAGCCTCTTCAAGCCCGAGACCATCCGATGTGGATGTATTCGGGTCTTGATGACTCCACTCGGATTCACCCGGAGGAGGTCGATGACGACACACTAGAGAAGTGGCTGTCGGGCATGACCGGAAACAAGGACAACCCCAGGGGAGCCAGGAGAGTTCCTCCATTCGACCAGTCCCATGTACCAGAGAAGGTCCGATTCTGAGCTATTGATTGTAATCTGAATTCACTCGCGCAGCTGTCTATACTGCGTCGATTGACTTTATTCTTCCTGCTTTCTTTCAGGCCCTTATCGAAATGTATTCAATGCCCAATGGAGGGCAAGAGCAAGACCTGGAAGGAGAGGCGAGCGGTGGCGACAGTGGCGAATGGTGTTCTGACGGAGAAAGCGACGACTCGAGTGACGAAGATGAAGTCAAGTCGCCTCCTCGCAGGGAGAGGCGATCCAAGCTTCACCAAGAGCGACCGAGCGCCCGTGAAAAGGTGATTGCTCAGGCTGGTCAGTCTTCAAAGCGTCCTCGGACCTCTTCAGCAACCCCAACTGAAAAAGCGTCAAAGCATCCCAAAGTTCCAGAGCCGAAGCTTCGGAAGGCGTTGTCGAAGATTAAGATTGACATCCCCGTCGCTTCTGCGTGAGTGTCTCCCTTTGTATTCACTCGACGCCCCATGCTGTTTGTTTTTCTTGATTTAACCAGATGAACTTTGAAACTGGCAGCGCTGCTACTTTCGGGACCTCAACTTACAGGGATGAGGATGAGGTAATGGAGGATGCGGTCACTTCCAATCTGGGTATGATTTCTGCCATTGTCTTTATTTGGTCGACTCAATTGCAATGTGTACCATTGGGTGATGTGATTTTGGCGATTTGAACTTTGAACAGCTCCTAACATTATTGACCTCCCCGATGATGATTATGACGAACTCGAGAGGCCTTTGATGAGGAAAAATAGGCAAGCTCCTGCAAGCAAGGTGCCACAGTCGACGCCGAGGGCCGAACCAGTCGTTCAGGATGCTGGTGATGCCAATCGGGGTTCTGTCACTTTCGCCGTGCCATTGTCGAGTGCCTTGCCTTCTTCATCGACTGTTCAGGCCCCTGTCGACCCACCTTCAGTTTTTGCGACCCATCATGTCCCAAAGGACGAAGTGAATGCTGCCAAGGAAGCCATACGCCAGGCGGGCATTATGATGGAGAAGATGAAGACGGTGCGGGACGCCAGTCAGGCCGCCTACGACGCCAGCTCGGCTCTCCAAAGCAATGTTCAGGTTGGTTGGTCACCGCTTGTTCTGGTAGGATATGCTATCTGAAGACTCTCTTTCCGAAAATCTTTGCATCTGTACACCCACTGGGTGCATCGATTGAATTTTTGAACTAGTGGGGGCACACTGAGTGCACCCACTGGGTGTAGTCCCCGAGACTACGGTGGACTGCTGGCAGTCGACTGTAGTCTTTGTATTTTGATTCTCTCGCTCGATGTGGTCTGGCCACGTCGAGTGTAAACCGAACTGGTAGTTTGTCTCTTCTACTCGGTATGGGCGAGTGGGATCAGAACCGGTGGGGGCATGCCAAGTGCACCCATTGGGTGTAGTCCCCGAGACCGCGGTCGACTGCTGGCAGTCGACTGTGGTCTGAGTTCTATAGTCTGAGTTCTTCTTTCTCCCCCCCTTTTTCTTTACTCCCTGCACTCGACTCCGGAGGGCCGGTCGAGTGGGAACATAACCGGTGGGGGCACGTAAAGTGCACCCACTGGGTGTAGTCCCCGAGACTATGGTGGACTGCGGGCAGTTGACCGTAGTCTTAGTATTTATTGTCTTTGTCGTTTTTTGCTGTAAAATAACTTCTCCTCCCTGATTGCAGAAATCTTGTGATCTTGGAGCTTGCTTTGCTGACTTGGAGAAACAGCAGATCCAACTGAACCTTGACTTGGAATTGGCCAAGACAGAGCTGCAAAAGGCCAAGGACGACGCCAATGGTAAGACGAGCTCGTCGACTGGTTTGTCTTAGTCTTGAGTACCCTTCTGCTCTTTCTGAATCAAGCACCATTTCTTTGCAGAAAAACTGAGAGAACCTCTGGCGAAGAAGGATCAGGATTTGGCTGCTGCTCAAAAGGAAGCTGACGACAGAACCGCTCTGGCTGAACAGAAACTGGCTTCGGTCGGCCAGTTGGAGGAAGAGAACACTAAGATAAAATCTGCTCTGAACGAAGCCAACAAGGAGTGCACGCGCTTGAAGAAGGACAATCTCAACCTGTACGAGAAGATGGAAAGCATCGCTCGTAGGAGGGACGATCTGGAGAGCTATCTGAGGAGCCTTGCCAAGAAGTTGTTCATCAAGCTTGAAGGTACACATTTTGTTCTGACTGATGATTTTTGTCGACTTAGCGTACGAAAATTGACTTATCCTTGGATCGCGAATGCAGAGTTTTGCCAGAACTTTGAGGAGGAGACTGGGCGGATTGAGCCAGGTTTGGACCCAATCAATTCTCCCGTGAAACATGAAACTGCCATGAATCTGCTCTGACTGGAATCCCACATTGACGGTGTTGTGGACTACTTGGCTCGACTAAAGGTCGCCACGTCACGGATTGACCCGGCACTTTGGCCAGAGGCCATGCTCTAGAATGATCTTGAGTCCCTAATGACTCGACTTAACGAGATCCCTAATCGAGTGCAGGAGTGGAAGAAATCTTCTGCCCGGTGCGGTGCTGATGTGGCTCTGTCTTTGGTTCGTGTCCACTGCAAGGAGGTGCGACAAGATAAGCTGGCAGCAATGAAGGTCGCCAACACCCAGAAGCATGACTTCCGATCTTTTATGGAGACTTTCATCGCTGCAGCCACTCGGATCGCCGACGGCGTCGACCTGGATGAGTTCGTCGAGCCTGTCAGTCCTCCTCCTGCGGAGTGAACAAACTTTTATGCCCCACCTTAAATTTGCCTTGGAATGCCGAGTGGTTTTTGTAACCGTTAAACTCTTTCGGGCTGAATGCCCGAGCACTTCGATCTGTGGTCCGGAACCTTTAGGATTTATTTGAACTTGGTTTATCGTTGAATATATTCATGAATCCTCCGTCGAGTGGAACTCGTTCTTCACTCGAGACAACTTTTGTATTTGTGGCGCAGCTCCAAAGGAGAAGGTAGCAGTTGACCTGCACCTCGTCGTCCTCGCGGGTCGGCGATGGAGCGCACATTGTATTTGTGGCAAAGCTCCCAAGGAGAAGGTGGCAGTCGACCTGCACCTTGTCGTCCTTGCAGAGTGGGATGGAGCGCACATTGTATTTGTGGCGAAGCTCCCAAGGAGAAGGTGGCAGTCGACCTGCACGTCGTCGTCCTTGTAGAGTGGGATGGAGCGCATGTTGTATTTGTGGCGAAGCTCCCAAGGAGAAGGTGGTAGTCGACCTGCACCTCGTCGTCCTTGCGGATAGGAATGGAGCGTGCGTTGTATTTGTGGCGAAGCTCCCAAGGATCTGATGGTACTCGGAATAGGCATCTAAAAAAGACAGTCGATAACATCCCGCAGTCGAGTCGACTATCTGGTCGATGTGGGGGAGAGGAAAATGATCTTTCCGGCAGGCCCGATTGATATGTTTAAAGTCAATGCACATGCGAAGTGACTTGTCCTTCCTGGGGACCATGACAGCATTGGCGAGCCACTCGGAGTGGTAGATCTCTCGGATGAACTCCGCTGCTAAGAGCCGAGCCACCTCCTCACCAATAGCCTTTCTCTTCTGGACGGCGGACCGTCGGAGATGTTCTTTGACAGGTTTTACTTTTGAGTCGACTCATAGGCGGTGCTCAGCCAGTCCCCTGGGAACACCCAGCATGTCAGAAGGCTTCCATGTGAAAATGTCCCAGTTCTAATGGAGGAACTGGATGAGCGCTTCTTCCTATTTGGAGTCGAGTGTTGTTGAGATATGAGTCGGAGCAGCACTGGGATCGGTCGGGTGAATGTGAGCCGGCTTCGTTTCGCCAGACGACTGAAAAGCCGATTCTGTAGCGGGCTTCTTGGCTCGCAACAAATCACTCGGGTCTACAGTCTTCTGGTATTCCTGCAGCTCCACCACTGCCATCTGAGCATCAGCGATCTTTGAACCTTTCTGAAAAAACTCTTCTGCTTTCTTCCGATTGCCCGGAACAGTGATCACACCTTTGGGACCAGGCATCTTCAATTTGAGATACACATAACATGGTCGAGCCATGAAGCATGCATAAGCCGGCCTGCCCAAAATAGCGTGATAAGCACTCTGGAAATCTTCAACTTCGAACGTGAACTTTTCTTTGCGGTAATTCTTGGAATCACCGAAAACCACATCAAGAGCAATCTGGCCGAGTGACTCAGCCTTCTTCCCATGAATGACTCCATGGAAACTCATGTTGCTGGTACTGAGTCTGGACATCAGAATGCCCATCCCTTTCAGTGTCTCAGCATACAGTATGTTCAAACCACTGCCGCCATCCATCAAGACTTTCGTCATTCGAGTGCCTTTGACAACTAGGTCGACCACCAAAGCTTGCCTCCCAGGGGTGGCGATGCGCGTTGGGTGATTGGACTGGTCGAATGTGATGGCAGTCTGAGACCACTTCAGATAACTGGGTGTTGCCGGAGCAACCATATTCACCTCACGGTTGATAACTTTCAGTCGACTTTTGCTTTCAACATCGGCAAAAATCATCAGGGTGGAATTGACCTGGGGGTATCTATCATCACTGTCTTCCTTGTCCTCAACTTTGTCCGACTCCTTTTCCTTATCTTTGGGCTGCTTGCCCTGGAACTGCTAGATCAAGAGCCGACACTGTCGAGTGGTATGTTTCGGGTAAATGAACTTACCCTCTTCATCTTTCTTGGTGTGGATGTGACATGGCAAATCCAACACATCATTTCCGTCTTGGTCTTTAACTTTCTTGGGGTTCCAAGGTCCTTTGGATTTCCCCTTAAACTTTCCTTGAGTTACAGCCAAGGCTTCCCCAGGAGCAGCTGGCTCGGCTTTCCGCTTCTGTTTCCGATTGGAATTTCCTCCGGTTTCTTGAGCGACTAACTTGAGCTTGCCACTCCTGAGTCGATCCTCATCTTCACCATTAGTGTACTTGGTGGCAATCTCCATCATCCGATTCAGAGACATATCTCCGGTTCGACTGAATTTCAGATTCAGTTCTCTGTACTTGACGCCTTCTTTGAAGGCACAGACTGCTTGGTGGTCAGGCACATTCTCTACCGTGTGATGTAACATGATCCATCTCTGGATGTAATCCCTCAAAGTTTCATTCAGCTTCTGCACACAAGACCGCAGTTCCGTCAGCCCTGCCGGTCGCTTGCATGTTCCTTCAAATGTGGTGACGAACACTCAGGCGAGATCTTCCCAAGTGTAAATGCTGCTGGGTGCTAACTGATTCAGCCACGCTCTGGCCGAGCCCTCCAACATGAGAGGCAGGTGCTTCATGGCCACTTCATCATTGCCACCACCAATCTGGACGGCCACTCGGTAGTCTTCAAGCCAAGTATCGGGCTTGGACTCACCAGTGAACTTACTGACTCCAGTCGCCAACCTGAAGTTGGGAGGAATCACAGCGGCCCTGATGGCTCTACTAAAGCACTCTGGCCCCGAAACATGTACTCTGCTGCTGGCAGGTGCATCTCTGTCGTGACCTTCTCGGTGAGCTCTGTTCCTGTCGACCAAACCTTGAACAAGAATGGATCTCGCATCAAAGCCTGGTTCCCTGGGGTCGACTGGAATCCTTCGCCCAACACTATGAGGGCGCCTGTCATCCTGCTGTCGAGGCACATACGACCCGCTCCTCGGGGGAGGGGTGGGCACTCGACGTCGATCGTCATGATCGAATCAGTGATCATAATGCTCACGGTTCCCGTACTGATTACGCCGGTCCCCACGTCCCTCACGCCTCGGGGGCAATCTTGGGCTATGAGCCGACTGGACTGTGTCTGCAGCAACGGATCTGCTATGAATCCTGTTCCGCGACTGAGGAGCAGCATAATTCTGGTCTCCTGCTGCCCGGAGTAATGCTCTGATCTGCAGCAAGCCTCTGCCAGCCTCCGACTGGGAAGGCTGAATCGACTCTGCTATATGGGCTGCATCTGCTAAATTCTGAATTGGAGTTCGATATACCTGCGGGGGCGGAAAGAGCTGACGTCGACTGGATTCTGGAACTCGTTGTCGTGCACGCTCGTCGAGTGCTCGCTGGAGATTATCCAGTCGAGTGCGCTCGGCCAAGTTTGCCAGGCGCGCGTCCTCCAAGGCACGAGCCTCGGGAGTTTCTCCAACGATAGGGGTGTGCAGTGCATCCATGTTCCGGCGACGAAGTTCTTCTCTCTGCAGCGACGTGAGAGGCTCGGGGAGATATTCCTCATGGGGATGCGACGGGTCGCCTCCACCCGCGCCTCCGTCGGTGCGGGGAAAACCGGGAGGACTGGGCGGTCCATCGACCATCAGAACCTCCGCCGCCGGATCACTGCTATCACACTCGGATGCGGTCTCTACGGAGCCAGTCGACAGGTCGAACATGCCGTAGAGGGATTCGTCAGGCTCGATCGCTGCGACTTGAGGGGTGGCCGACTGGCGCGCCACTGTGTGTCTCACCCACCGCTGAAGTCTCGACCGACCGGAGCGCTTGCGCCGGTGGGAAACAGGGAGGGAGGACAACACAGGAGCCGACCGATAGTGGGTCGACGGTTGCCGCAAAAGGACGCCGCAGATGCATGCGCGAAAGTGTGTTGCCCCGCGGACAGGGAGTGCGTCCACGTCGAGCAGAGCCTCCTGAAGCCAAGCGGAGTCGTCGGCGATGAACGTGAGCGCGCCGAGACGGATCTCGCAGCCCTCCACCAAAACTCCGCCAGAAATCATGATGATTTGGATCGGAAAAGATCGCAACTCCTCCAACAAATCGCTAAAACACCTGCCCCACGGTGGGCGCCAACTGTCGTGGTTCTAAGTCTGACAGTAATGTAGGGGGTAGGTATGGAGAGGCAAGATCTTAGCTATGGAGTAGTTGTCAGCACACGAGGTTTACGAGTTCAGGCCCTTATCGGAGGAAGTAATAGCCCTACATCTCGGAGCCCGGAGGCGGTCAATTGGATTATGTGTGTATGAATTACAGGGGTGCGAACCCTTTACACTGAGGAGGGGGGGTGGCTTATATAGAGTTCGCCGGACCCCTCCTGACCTCAGTTGTGCAGGGTTTTAAATACATTAAGGTCAGGCGTTACTGGTAACGCCCCTAATAAAGTGCTATGATGATCATAAAAGCTACTTAATAACCGACCGTTAGCGTGCGGAGTGCCTTTAGGTCTCCTGGCCGTCGAGTGGTTGGATCTTGGTCGAGTGATTGCATCTTGGTCGAGTGTCTTCGAATCTGTCGAGTGGAACACCTCCAAGTAGATTGAAAGGTGATTTCTTCTAGAGATGTCCTTGGGTAGGGCAGTTGGGACAGGTCCATGACCCTACCCTAGGTACATAGCTTCATCAACCGCGAGACCGTGACAGAGCCCCTTCTAACCCGGTTAGAAGCCGGAGCGCGTCATGGTCTACGTAGATCTCGTCGCCGCCTACGCCCTCGACTTCCCCCTGCTGCGGAGAAGCTTGACGAGTGGAGGGCCACCATCCGAAGCCTTGTCAGCTTAGCCAACAAAGACAAGCCACTCCCAACGGGACCCTCATACCGGCATCCAGACGAGCTAATGCATGCCGGCGGTGGGGGGGCCAGAGACGCTGTGACCATGGTGCACTCCCCCCCCCCCGGCGTCTGTGACAACAGCCACCAGCCCGTCGAGCCGACGTCTGTGACAACGTTTCCACAGCGTCGTCGGACCCATGAACCCGCCGTGACCAACGTCAAGTCCTTCGGGAATGGGCCCAGGAAGACGCTCAAACTACCATCGATTTACGACGGGAGACGCGCCATCAGTCAGATCGACGTGCGGGGCCTACGATGGACCACCCGGTGCCGGGGGGCCCTGGCGACCTACCTTACGAGGTGGGTTGTCCAGCCTTTACCCGAGAGCTGCGTCTGTTCCAGTGGCCCTCCCACCACACGTTCAAGGCCGATGTTGGCTAGAAGTACAATAGCAAAACCCACCCGTCGGAGTTCCACAACATCTACACCATCGTGATGCAAGCTGCTAGAGCTCGTGACAACAAGGTGCTTGCCAATTACTTCTCGTTTGCACTCAAACCCAACGTCATGTCGTGGTTGATGCACTTGCCAGTGGATTCCATTTCTTCTTGGTCAGATTTGTGCCATGAGTTTGTTGGCGCCTTCACTAGAGGCCACCAAGCTCGTGGCCAGGGAAGCGATTTGCATATCATCCCCCAGAAAGAAGGTAAAACCTGCGCAAGTACATACAGAGGTTCATCCGGGTGCATTACAACATCCCAGATGTTCATCCTGCCGCTGTCATCAGCGCATTCCATCAGAATGTGTGCAACCGCAAGATGCGAGAAGAGTTGGCGATGAACAAGGTCAAGGATGTGGCCAAACTTTATGTTCTGGCTGATAGCTGTGCTCGAGCTGAAGAGGGGAGGAAGTACCCTGGCGAAGACACCGGTGGGGAAACTGACTCCACAGACGAAGACACCGCCGCCCCGATAAAGAAGGGTCGGTGCCGCAACAGGAAATGTAAGGGCAAGACTGTGCTTGCGGTTGAGGGATCCGGCGAGCCCGGCGCCGCCAAAAAGGCCAAAGCTGATGACCCAAGAAAGGAGGTTGTCGGGTGTGCTACCTGTTTGGCCCTGGCGGCCGCTGGCAAGCTAGGAGGCTCCGACCAGCAGTACTGCAAGATCCACCGCACCAAGGGCCATGACCTCCAGAACTGCGGACAGGTTGAGCTACTAGTAGAAAAGTAGAAGGCTGAATATGAAAGGAGAGACAAGGAGAAGGGTCAGGACGGTGCCGAGGGGTCCGACAAGAAGCGTGGCGGCCAAAGGGGTCGCCGCGGCAAAGATAACCAACAAGAGAGGCCTGCTCGGGGTCACGACAAGAAAGACAAAGATGATGATCATGACGAGGACGACGAGTCCGGCGAGCACGAGTTCTAGAAGGCTACAGAGGCCATGTGCGTCGACGGTGGTGCCTCGTTGCACACCTTGCACCGCGAGCTAAAGCAGTGGGCGCGTGAGGTCACTACGGTGGAGCCGTCGTTCGATGCCCAGAAGCCACTGAAGTTGTCCCGCATGCCCATCGTTTTTGACACCGAGGATCACCCTGATCGCACAACTGTGGTCGGGTGTTTGCTGTTGTTGGTTTCACCAACAATACGCAACATCAAGGTGACCAAAGTGCTGGTTGACGGTGGGGCCGGTCTAAATTTGATCTCACCCACTATGATCAAGAAGCTAGAGATTCCTGATGGAGATCTCGAGGAGACGGGCATGTTCCAAGGGGTTAACCCGGGAAGGAGTCAGTCGAAAGGTAAAATCACGCTGCCTGTTACATTCGGGGGCGAGCTGAACTACAGGACAGAGAAGATCGTTTTTTATGTTGCCGAGATCCCCCTGCCGTACAACGGGATCCTTGGCCGCCCGTGCTGGCCAAGTTCATGGCAGCGTCACACTATGCCTACAATACATTAAAGATGTCGGGGCCGCTGACCATCATCACCGTCCCCTCTAATAAGAAAGACGCGCTCATCTGCACCGACCAACTCTACTGAGAGGCAGTTGCAGCAACTGCCGCCAGGGCACTTGCTCCTACCGCTGAAGCCCCGGGAAGGAAGAAGGCCGGCAAGACCTCTTGCACCCACTCCGGCAAGCGCACCTCTTCGGAGTGTTGTGCTCCCGTTGAGGATGTGCCAGAGAGCTCCACCGGCAAGATCAAGAAGTCCAAGGCTGTACCACCAGAAACCAAGAAGGTGTCCGTCAAGGAGGACGGCACGGGCGGGGCTTTCACTATAAGCTCCACCCTCGACATCAAATAGGAAAGCGCACTCATCGCCTTCTTGCGAGCGAATATCGATGTATTTGCATGGCAAGCATCTGACATCCCCGGCGTTCCCAGGGAGGTGATTGAGCACCATCTTGCTGTCTGTCCTCACGCACGGCTCGTCAAGCAGAAGGTCAAGAAGCAAGCTTTGGAGCGACAAGAGTTCATCATTGAAGAGATCAGGAAGTTGGAGGCAGCAGGCCTGGTAAGAGCAGTACTCCACCCCACGTGGTTGGCCAATCCGGTGGTGGTGCGTAAGGCGAATGGGAAGTGGAGGCTATGCATTGACTACACATATATCAATAAAGCCCGTCCAAAGGATCCTTTCCCTCTGCCACATATCGGCCAGATTGTAGACTCCACTGCCGGGTGTGACCTGCTGTCATTCCTCGAAGCCTATTCAGGATATCACCAGATCTTCATGATGAAGGAAGATGGAGAAAATACCACGTTCATCACCGCATGTGGTACGTACTATTTTGTACGAATACCTTTCGAGTTGAAGAGTGCTGGTTCAACATTTGCCCGAGCAGTCCAGATTGGTTGTGAGCCCCAGCTACATAGAAATATGGAAGCTTATATGGATGACATAGTGGTCAAAACCAAGGACAGGGCCATGCTCGTGCAAGATTTAGAAGAAACATTCGCAAATCTGCGCAAGATCAACCTCAAGCTCAACCTAGATAAGTGCGTGTTCGGTGTCCCTTCCGGCAAACTTCTCGGGTTCTTTGTGTCTCAACACGGAATCAAAGAAAATCCCGACAAGATCAAGGCGATCGAGCAGATTGAGGCACTGGAACGGGTCAAAGACGTTCGTAGGCTTGCCGGTTGCGTTGCTGCCCTAAGTAGGTTCATCTCCTTATCTGCTGAGCATGCCCTCCCCTTTTTCAAAGTTTTGAAAAAGGCGGGGCCAGTAAAATGGACTCCGGAGGCAGAGGCAGCACTACAAGATTTGAAGAGGTACCTCTCCTCCACGCCGATACCAGTCACACCAAAACCACGGGAGCCATTGCTGCTGTACTTAACAGCAACGAATCACGTGGTTTGTGCTGCGCTGGTAGCATAGAGGGAACTTGAGGGAGAATAAGCATTTGCAGCAGAGCCGTCAAATGGCGGGCCGGGGTCCTCCCTGGCTGAGCCTGACGCCGGCAAACCAGAACCCCCGGCAAGGCCCGGTCCCGGCGAGGCAGAGTCTGAGCGGATGGGCGAAGTGGGACAAAGGAAGAAGGTGGTACAACACCTAGTGTATTTTTTCAGTTCCCTCTTACAGGGGGCTAGGTCAAGATATTCTGGAATGCAGAAGCTGCTTTTCAGCCTCCTCATGGCCTCGAGAAAGCTGCACCACTATTTCCAAGCGCACGAGATCACCGTCGTCACCCGTCTCCCTTTGCAACGGATTCTGCACAACCCAGATGTGACAGTGAGGATTGTGCAGTGGGCATTGGAGTTGTGGAGCTTTGGCCTCTAGTTTGAAAGTACTTCAACAATCAAGAGCCTAGCTTTGGCAGAGTTCATAGCAGAGTGGACCGCAACGCCCGACGAGGAGATCCAACAGACCAGCCTTCCCGGCAAGGAGACGAGCAGTGAGTGGATTATGTACTCTGACGGAGCTTTCTCACTTCAAGGTGCTGGTGCTGGCGTGCTACTCGTCACACCCGCCGGGGAGCACCTCAACTACTCAAGTACGTAATCCAAATGCACTTTCCCTAGGAAAAATCAACGAACAATATGGCGGAGTACGAGGGGTTGCTTGCCGTCAGGATCGCAGCAGACCTCGGAATGAAGAACCTCTTCACCAGAGGTGATTCGCAGCTCGTCGTCAAGCAAGTTAACAAGGATTACCAGAGCCCGCTGATGGAGGCCTACGTGAATGAAGTGAGGAAGTTGGAAGAATGTTTCGACGGCCTACAAGAAGAGCATGTTCCCCCAACGGAGAACGTCGTTGCCGATGACTTGTCGAAACGTGATGCCCTCAAGTTGCATGTGTAACCAGGTACCTTGGTACTTTAGTTAACTCAGCCATCCGTTGGGCCATCAGCAGGGCAAAACAAGCGAAGGAAGACAAACCTCGGCAAGTACCTCCCCGCCGAGCTCCCAGGAGCCGCCAGTAAGGAGGTTGTCGAGTACCCCAAGCTTGCTGAGGGGAAACTACCTTCGACAGGGCCCCAGGCCCTGGCCTTAGAGGCAGCTGCCCCTACGGCCGAAGATGTGCCTTTGGTCCTTGCCGTCGAGCCCCAAGCTCCGGCATGGGTGCAGCACATCGTCCGTTTCCTCCAAATAGGAGAGCTCCCCGAGGAACAGGAAGAAGTAGAGAAAGTAGCCCATCGATCCAACATGTACCAGTTTGTCGATGACACCCTGTACATAAGGAGGCCAAACGGTGTGAGGCTAAAGTGCATTCTTCAAGAGGACGGACTAAAGCTATTGGCGGAGATACATGGAGGTGTATGTGGCTCCCACATAGGGTCAAGGGCCCTTGCCGGCAAGGCATTCCGACAAGGTTTCTTCTGGCCCACAACCCTCCAGGATGCAGCTGCGCTATTAACCAAGTGTGAAGCATGTCAGTTCCACTCGAAGAAGCTTCATCAACCAGCTCAAGCCCTTCAAACAGTCCCTCTCTCCTGGCCATTTTTGGTCTGTGGGCTCGACATACTGGGCCCTTTCCCCCGTGCTGTCGGGGGCTTTGAGTACTTGTACGTCAAGATCGACAAGTTCACAAAGTGGCCTGAAGTGGAAGCAGTGAGGAAGGTGACAGCACAGTTGGCCGTCAAGTTCTTCAAGGTGCCAGTTTGCCATTTTGGTGTGCCAAACAGGGTCATCACCGACAACGGCACGCAGTTCACAAGCCGCACCTTCATGCAATACATCCAAGACCTCAGCAGCAAGGTCTGTTTCGCTTCAATGGCACACCCGCGGAGCAACTGCCAGGCGGAGAGGGCAAACACTGAAGTACTGCGAGGCTTGAGGACAAAGACTTTTGACAGGCTGCACAAGTGTGGAAGGCACTGGATTGATGAGTTGCCGGTGATTCTTTGGTCGATCAGAACAATGCCAAATCGAACCACCGGCCAGACGCCCTTTGCCCTGGTATACGGGGCAGAAGAAGTTCTCCCCACAGAACTCACATATGGGTCACCTCGAGTGCTCACTTATGACGAGCTTGAGCAAGAGCAGTTGCAGCAAGATGACGCGACACTCCTCGAGGAAGATCGTCTTCGGGCGGCTGTGCGAGCTGCACGCTACCAGCAAGCCTTGCGCTGCTATCGTAGCCGCAAGGTTCATGCCCGAAGTCTTGAGGAAGGCGACCTTGTTCTTCAGCGCGTTCAGTCGGCCAAGAATTCCAACAAGTTGACGCCAAAGTGGGAAGGCCCTTATCGAGTAATACGAGCCACTAGGCCTGCCGCAGTCCGCCTGGAGACCGAAGATGGTATCCGAGTGAACAACCCCTGAAACATCAAACATCTTCGTAAGTTTTACCCATAAGGTGCGGTTGACGGGCCTCCCGACAAACCACCTTTTGTACAAGCCTTGCCGACAAGGCATGTAACCCTTTGTACAGAGCCAGGCGCAGACCCTGAGCATAAATAAATGAAGCGCTGGCGCACTAAGTTTTAGCATGCATGCTAGGTTAAGTCTCTCTCTTTGGTAGGGTTGATAGTGCTCAGAGGCAACTAACCCCTAGCATAGAGGTCGGGCGTGTGTCTTTCCGTCTTTTCTAGTCCTTTCTTTGGTTCGCATGCTGCACAGGCATTTTTGCCAAGCCATTTAAGAGCAGGGAGATGTATCGACATCCTCGACCTCGGCGAGCCATTGCCAGGGGGCTACAGATTCAAGTATTCAACCACAACAAGCCAAGGTTGCCAGGGGCTGCAGATTCAGATAAGTCTTTTATCCCCTGTTATGCATTTCCGTATAGAACTGGGACGTATGAAGCCTCGTTTATTCCTGGGCCACCGTGCTCCCCCTTTCCTGTGCCCAAGAACTATTCTCTGGGCTAGAACTTGGTTGTAGTTGCGGTGACAAGGGAGCAAACGAAGGGCCTAATCCTACTTTGCCCTGCCTCCGCCGAGAGGGTGAGTATGGCCATGCTATGAAGTGGGGGGGGGGACAGCAAGATCTGTTGCCGGCGATAATGTTTATCTTAGGAATAACAAGGATTCATTCCTTGGCATGGGCATCGCTCACGCACAAAGAACCCGACAAGCACCCTTTTTCATTAATACCTTCCAAACAGGTACAATTCACATAGAATGTAAACATGAGCAAGGGGATTACAAGGCTTAAATCTAACGAGTGCCCGCAGGCTTAAAAACTAAAAAGGATAGGTGCCCCGTGATCCCCGTTCCTGCCCTTTTCCTCCTAGGTGCGGCAGGTGAAGGCAAAAAGGAGGCAACAGGGAATGCGCCGATGG